>NC_138305.1:65882500-66482500 GCF_965601325.2 Salmo salar
CGTTAACGGGATCGATATGACAACAGCCAGTGAAAGTACAGAGCGCCAAATTCAAAAAAGCAAAAATCTCATAATTACAATTCCTCAAACATACAAGTATTATACACCATTTTAAAGATAAGATTGTCATTAATCCAACCACAGTGTCCGATTTCAAAAAGGCTTTACAGCGAAAGCACATGAAATGATTATGTTAGGTCAGCACCTAGTCACAAAAAAACATACGGCCATTTTCCAGCCAAAGAGAGGAGTCACAAAAAGCAGAAATAGAGATAAAATTAATCACTAACCTTTGATGATCTTCATCAGATGACACTCATATGACTTCATGTTACACAATACATGTATGTTTTGTTCGATAAAGTTCATATTTATACTGCTCAAAAAAATAAAGGGAACACTTAAACAACACATCCTAGATCTGAATGAAATAATCTTATTAAATACTTTTATCTTTACATAGTTGAATGTGCTGACAACAAAATCACACAAAAATAATCAATGGAAATCCAATTTATCAATTTTACAGAAATACTCATCATAAACTTTGATAAAAGATACAAGTGTTATGCACAGAATTATAGATAAACTTCTCCTTAATGCAACCGCTGTGTCAGATTTAAAAAAAGCTTTACGGCGAGAGCAAACTTTGCAATAATCTGAGATCAGTGTGCTCAGACATAAAAAAAGCCATACAGATACCCGCCATTTCGTAATCAACATAAGTCACAAATACCATTATAAATATTCACTTACCTTTGATGATCTTCATTAGAATGCACTCCCAGGAATCTCAGTTCCACAATACATGTTTATTTTGTTCGATAAAGTCCATCCTTTATGTCCAAATACCTCCTTTTTGTTCACGCGTTCAGTCAAGTAATCCAAATGCACTGTGTTCGCGCAGTAAGTTCAGACGAAAACTCCAAAAAGTTATATTACAGTTCGTAGAAACATGTCAAACGATGTATAGAATCAATCTTTAGGATGTTTTTATCATAAATCTTCCATAATATTCCAACCGGACGATTCCTTTGTCTTCAGAAATGAAAAGGAACACACCTAACTCTCACGGGAATTCGCGCGACTGAGCTCATGTCATTTTCTCAGTCATCTGACTCCATATGCACTTATTCTCTCCCCATTCCCAGTAGAAGCATGAAACAACGTTCTAAAGACTGTTGACATCTAGTGGAAGCCTTAGGAAGTGCAATATGACCCCATTTACACTGTATACTGGATAGGCAATCACTTGAAAAACTACAAACCTCAGATTTCCATACTTCCTGGTTGGATTTTGTCTCAGGTTTTTGCCTGCCATATGAGTTCTGTTATACTCACAGACATCATTCAAACAGTTTTAGAACCTTCAGAGTGTTTTCTATCCAAAGCTACTAATAATATGCATTCTTAGCTTCTGGGCCTGGGTAGCAGGCAGTTTACTCTGGGCACCTTCTTCATCCAAGCTACTCAATACTGCCACACATCCATAAGAAGTTAAAGACTGTAAAAACACCAGCAAATCAGTTCCAAGTAATTTTGATTTTGGAAATCTGTCACAAAGTATTCCAATGCATAATAGAGAGATATATGTGATCGTATACAAATGTAAGCAAGGTTTGAAATGATTATATCTGTTTGTGCTTCTTGCGGTCAATTTGCAGTCTACAAATGATTTGTAATTATGTTCTGACCCGCTGTATTTGTATTTGTATTAATTATGGATCCCCATTAGCTGCTGCCAAGGCAGGACTGGTAGTGAAGAATGTCAGGCTAAGTGTGTGTGAATGTGTGCATGTTATTGCGTGTGTATGAACAGTTTAAGTCAGAAGTTTACATACACTTAGGTTGGTGTCATATAAACAAATTTTTCAACCACTCCACAAATGTCTTGTTAACAAACTACAGTTTTGGCAAGTTGGTTAGGACATCTACTTTGTGCATGACACATGTAATTTTTCCAACAATTGTTTACAGACAGATTATTTCACTTGTCATTCACTGTATCACAATTCCAGTGGGTCAGAAGTTTACATACACTAAGTTGACTGTGCCTTTAATCAGCTCGGAAAATTCCAGAAAATGATGTCATGGCTTTAGAAGCTTCTGATAGGCTAATTGACATCATTTGAGTCAATTGGAGGTGAACCTGTGGATGGAATTCAAGGCATACCATCAAACTCATTGCCTCTTCGTTTGACATCATGGGAAAATCAAAAGAAATCAGCTAAGACCCCAGATTTGTTTTTTAGACCTCCACAAGTCTGATTCATCCTTGGGAGCAATTTCCAAATGCCTGAAGGTACCACGTTCATCTGTACAAACAATAGTACGCAAGTATAAACACCATGGGACCACGCAGCCGTCATACCGCTCAGGAAGGTCGAGAGATGAACGTACTTTGGTGCGAAAAGTGCAAATCAATCCCAGAACAACAGCAAAGGACCTTGTGAAGATGCTGGAGGAAACAGGAACAAAAGTATATATATCCACAGTAAAACAAGTCCTTTACCGACATAACCTGAAAGGCCGCTAAGCAAGGAAGAAGCCACTGCTCCAAAACCGCCATAAAAAAAAGCCAGACTACGGTTTGCAACTGCACATGGCGACAAAGATCGTACTTTTTGGAAAAATGTCTTCTGGTCTTATGAAACAAAAATAGAACTGTTTGGCCATAATGACCATTGTTATGTTTGGAGGAAAAAGGGGGAGGCTTGCAAGCCAAATAACACCATCCCAACCGTGATGCACAGGGGTGGCAGCATCATGTTGTGGGGGTGCTTTGCTGCAGGAAGGACTGGTGCACTTCACAAAATTGATGGCATCACGAGGCAGGAAAATTATGTGGATATATTGAAGCAACATCTCAAGACATTAGTCAGGAAGTTAACGCTTGGTTGCAAGTGGGTCTTCCAAATGGACAATGACCCCAAGCATACTTCCAAAGTTGTGGAAATGGCTTAAGGACAACAAAATCAAGGTATTGGAGTGGCCATCAGAAAGCCCTGACCTCAATCCCATAGAAAATTTGTGGGCAGAACTGAAAAAATGTGTGCGAGCAAGGAGGCCTACAAACCTGAGTCAGTTACACCAGCTCTGACAGGAGGAATGGGCCAAAAGTCACCCAACTTATTGTGGGAAGTTTGTGGAAGGCTACCCGAAATGTTTGACCCAAGGTAAACAATTTGTTGGCAAATCTACCAAATGCTAATTGAGTGCATGTAAACTTCTGACCCCCTGGGAATGTGATGAAAGAAATAAAAGCTGAAATAAATCATTCTCTCTACTATTATTCTGACATTTCACATTCTTAAAATAAAATGGTGATCCTAACTGACCTAAAACAGGGAATTTTTACTAGGATTAAACATCAGGAATTGTGAAAAACGTAATTTGAATATATTTGGCTAAGGTGTTTGTAAACGTCCGACTTCAACTGTGTGTGTATATATGTGTCTGTGCCTGTGTTTGTGTTGCTTCACAGTCCCCGCTGTTCCATAAGGTGTTTTTTTATCTATTTTTTAATCTAATTTTACTGCTTGCATCAATTACTTGATGTGGAATAGAGTTCCATGTAGTCATGGCGCTATGTAGTACTGCGCACCTCCCATAGTCTGTTCTGGACTTGGGGACTGTGAAGAGACCTCTGGTGGCATGTCTTTTTGGGTATGCATGAGTGTCCGAGCTGTTTGCCAGTAGTTCAAACAGGCAGCTCAGTGCATTCAACATGTCAATACCTCTCATAAATGCAAGTAGTGATGAAGTCAATCTCTCCTCCACGTTGAGCCAGGAGAGACTGACATGCATATTATTAATATTAGCTCTCTGTGTGCATCCAAGGGCCAGCCGTGCTGCCCTGTTCTGAGCCAATTGTCCCTCTTTGTGGCACCTGATCACACGACTGTACAGTAGTCCATGTGCGACAAAACTAGAGCCTGCAGGGCCTGCCTTGTTGATAGTGCTGTTAAGAAGGTAGAGCAGCGCTTTATTATGGACAGACCAGGTGAATACAGGTGAAAGCTATGATCCCTTATCGATGTCACTTGTTAAATCCACTTCAAATCCGTGTAGATGAAGGGGAGGAGACAGGATAAAGAAGGATTTTTAAGCCTTGGGACAATTGAGACATGGATTGTGTATGTTGGTATGTGAGTACATGCCCCGACATATTGAGGCTGTTCTGAGGGCAACGCAATATTTGTAAGGTGTTCATAATTATATATTTTTTTTTTCACCTTTATTTAACCAGGTAGGCCAGTTGAGAACAAGTTCTCATTTACAACTGTGACCTGGCCAAGATAAAGCAAAGCAGTGTGACACAAACAACAACACAGAGTTACACATGGAATAAACAAGCATACAGTCAATAACACAATAGAAAAAAAGAAAGTCTATATACAGTGTGTGCAAATGATGTGAGGAGGTAAGGCAATAAACAGACCATAGTAGTGAAGTAATTACAATTTAGCAAATTAACACTGGAGTGATAGATGAGCAGATGATGGTGTGTAAGTAGTGATACTGGTGTGCAAAAGAGCAGAAAAGTAAATAAAAACAATATGGGGATGAGGTAGGTAGATTGGATGGGCTATTTACAGATGGGCTATGTACAGCTGCAGCGATCGGTTCGCTGCTCGGATAGCTGATGTTTAAAATTAGTGAGGGAAGTATAAGTCTCCAGCTTCAGCGATTTTTGCAATTTGTTCCAGTCATTGGCAGCAGAGAACTGGATGGAAAGGCGGCCAAAGGAGGTGTTGGCTTTGGGAATGACCAGTGAGATATACCTGCTGGAGTGCGTGCTACGGGTGGGTGTTGTTATTGTGACCAGTGAGCTGAGATAAGGCCGAGCTTTACCCAGCAAAGACTTATAGATGACCTGGAGCAAGTGGGTCTGGTGACTAATATGTAGCGAGGGCCAGCCGATTAGAGCATACAGGTCGCAGTGGTGGGTGGTATATGGGACTTTGGTGATAAAACGGATGGCACTGTGTTAGACTGCATCCAGTTTGCTGAGGAGAGTGTTGGAGGCTATTTTGTAAATGACATCGCCGAAGTCGAGGATCGGTAGGATAGTCAGCTTTACTAGGGTAAGCCGTCTCTAGATTTAATTTTGGATTGGAGATGTTTAATATGTTTAGTATACTCAGTGTATATATAAACTAGATGACTGACAGGGGGCACTGTTTTGAAGCCACCGCGCCTCCATGTTGTTACTCCTCCGTTGTAAAAAGAATATTTTGCAAGCTATAGAAATGCATTTATTAATGGCTAAATTTATTTTTGCCACATTTATTATATTACAGACACCTTAATGCATACATTTGAATTATGTGAGCTAATATACAAATGTTTTCCTTAAAGTATCATTTTTGGAGATGATTAATGTTAATGGCCGCAGGTAGTCTGGCGGGTAGTAGTGTTGGGCTAGTAACCGAAAGGTTGCTGGATTGAATCCCGAGATGACTAGGTAAAAATCTGTCGTTCTGCCCCTGAGCAAGGCAGTTAACCCACTGTTCCCCGGGCCGCTGTAGATGTCGATTAAGGCAGACCTCTGCACCTCTGAGGGGTTTGGTTAAATGCAAAAGGCACATTTCAGTTGAATGCTTTAACTGACTAGGTTTCCCCACCACAACAACAAAAATACATGTAATTTTGTCCTTTAAACATTGAATTGAAATACTGTAGAATTCCATTCATTCCTATGGAGGACTGAGCCTTTTGAGGAGTACCAATATGGCCGACTGGTGGCTTCAAAACCTCTCATTGGCAAATACATAGGTGTGCAATCTAGTGTTTATATACATGATTGGGAGATCAGTGTACCTTTCTCATGGCTGAAGGAATCTGCTGAGTGAACTGTTCCTCATCTGCTTCTGCTCTAACGAAGACTGCTGCTCTGCTCTGTCTGTGGCTGGGTCTCATTCTCAGACGCAGACCCGACCCAGAGAGAACGGGAGGAAGGAAAGGACGGGAGAAAATATATAGAGAGAAAGGGAGTTGAGACACTGGGTGAGAAAGAGAGACCAAGCCCTCACCCCCTCAACAGAGTCAAGCTATACCAACCTTTACTTTACCTACCCTTACCCTCCATCCCTCCCTCCCTCAGCAGGGCCAGATGCTTTTGTCTTCTGGGGAACAGCAGCAGCCAAGGTCACCCCTCTCCTCATCTCCCCTCTCTTCTCCCTTCCCTTCACCTATTTCCTCTCCCTTCACCCCTCTCTTCTGTATCCTCTCTCCCCTCCGTTCACCTCTCCTCTTCCACTCTTCCCTCCCCCTCTTCCCTCCCCATTCTCTCTTCTCTCTCCCCTTTCTCCTCTTCACAACCTCTGTCTCTCTTCTCCAATGCCATTACTCGTCTTTCACCTCTCCATTCTCCCATCTCCATGAGCGAGACACCAGGACACAGACGGGTGCACAAATTTGATACAGTATATAATGTGATTCAGATTGGTACATCTGTAGCCAGCCAAATACTGCTCAGAAGACAGCTCTAAAAATATTCTTGTTTCTTTCCATGTTCAAAACAACTGTCTGAAGAACAAGGTTTACGTTATATTCAATTACGCAATTTACGGTGGCCCAACTGACTGATTAGAGACATTAGTTCCTTTAAATAACTTCATGTGAGGTTATAAGTTGAAAGCAATGTCTAATCCAATATTACAAAAGCAGAAACATTGTTTTCCTTCCTTCAGAGAGTTAAGCACAAGTTCACATGAAACAAAGCATATCATTCTCAGTGCGATTATATGTCAGCTTCACAGAAGAAAAATACATACTTGACTGGAAAGGTAGTTACACAACCACCTCAATATAACTCGGAGTGAGTTTTTAACAAACAGCCAGAGTCAAATTGTCTCTGTGAATGTCTGATTTTGATTCAATCACCGGAGAGATCAAGAAATTCTTCATCCACGGTTGGTAGCGAATAGGAATAGTGATGATAAAATGATTTCTTAGTGTGGACTGTTGGAAAATAATCATTGATGTGATAGGAGGAGACATCTGTCAGATGAAGGTGGATTTGTGTGGAAGAGCAGGCCAATGTACTGTATGACTAATCTGATATCATTATTCAAGCTATTATTCAGTGGTCATCATCATCACAGAGCTCGTCACCTCAGCTTCCATTCTTAGTGCTGCCTGAAGAAGACTATTGTTGTCGAAATGTGCTGCAGTTATGCATCTTGATGTCTTGTAAACTATAGGCTGATCTGTTCCTACTTATGTATTCTATATATTATCTATAAATAATTCACAAAAGTTTTCTGATGGATGGCACCGAAGGGGATGGCTGCCGTTTTATGGGTTTTTATTAACCAACTGTGCTATTTTGTTCGTTTCTATGCATTGTTTGTAACTTATTTTGTACATAATTTGTACAGCCCGTCTGGTGTTCAACCTTCCCAAGTTCTCTCACGTCACCCCGCTCCTCCGCTCTCTCCACTGGCTTCCAGTTGAAGCTCGCATCCGCTACAAGACCATGGTGATTGCCTACGGAGCTGTGAAGGGAACGGCACCTCCATACCTTCAGGCTCTGATCAGGCCCTACACCCAAACAAGGGCACTGCGTTCATCCACCACTGGCCTGCTGGCCCCCCTACCTCTGAGGAAGCACAGTTCCCGCTCAGCCCAGTCAAAACTGTTCGCTGCTCTGGCACCCCAATGGTGGAACAAGCTCCCTCACGACGCCAGGACAGTGGAGTCAATCACCACCTTCCGGAGACACCTGAAACCCCACCTCTTTAAGGAATACCTAGGATAGGATAAAGTAATCCTTCTAACCCCCCCCCCCCCCTTAAAGATTTAGATGCACTATTGTAAAGTGGTTGTTCCACTGGATATCATAAGGTGAATGCACCATTTTGTAAGTCGCTCTGGATAAGAGCGTCTGCTAAATGACTTAAATGTAATGTAAATGTAATAATGTTGCTGCTACCCTCTCGTATGACCAAAAAGAGCTTCTGGACATCAGAACAGCAATTACTCACCTTGAACTGGACAAATAATTTTTCTTTAATGAGTCAGAAGAGGGATTTACTCCAGACACCCGACAAGGCCCTCATCCCCGCCATTCACAGGAGAAAGAGACAGAGATATCTAGGAAGGAGATCGGGATGCCTTGTAAGGATCCGGCGACGGGTGGCTAATCTGCCTTTGCCATCGGTACTATTGGTCAACGTACAATCGCTGGATAATTAAGTGGACGAACTACAAGAACGTATATCCTACTAAAGGGACATTAAAAACTGTAATATCTTATGTTTCACCGAGTCGTGGCTGAACGATGACATGATTAACATACAGCTGGCAGGCTATACACTGTATCGGCAGAAAAGAACAGCAGCCTCTAGTAAGACAAGGGGTGCTGGTCTATGTATATTTGTAAACAACAGCTGGTGCACGAAATCTAAGGGAGTCTCAAGGTTTTGCTCATCTGAGGTAGAGTATCTCATGATAAGCTGTAGACCACACTATCTACCAAGAGAGTTTTTATCTATATTCTTCGTAGCTGTCTATTTACAACCACAAACCGATGCTGGCACTAAGACCACACTCAATGAGCTGTCAACGGCCAAAGCCAAACAGGAAAATGCTCATCCAGAAACAGCGTTCCTAGTAGCCGGGGACTTTAATGCAGGGAAACTTAAATCCGTTTTACCTCATTTCTACCAGCATGTTAAATGTGCAACCAGAGGGAAAAAACTCGAGACCACCTTTTCTCCACATACAGAGACGCATACAAAGCTCTCCCTCGCCCTCCATTTGGCAAATCTGACCATAATTATATCCTCCTGATTCCTGTTAACAAGCAAAAACTTAAGCAGGAAGCACTAGTGACTCGGTCAATAAAAATCAGTCACTGGTTTCTTCAATAAGTGCATCGATGATGTCGTCCCCACAGTGACTGTACGTACATACCCCAACCAGAAGCCATGGATTACAGGCAACATCCGCACTGAGCTAAAGGGTAGAGTTGCCGCTTCAAGGAGCGGGACTTTAACCCGGAAGCTTATAAGAAAATAAGATTGAATCGTACTACACCGGCTCCGATGCTCATCGGATGTGGCAGGGCTTGCAAACTATTACAGACTACAAAGTGAAGCACAGCAGCCCAGTGACACAAGCCTATCAGACGAGCTAAATTACTTCTATGCTCAATTCGAGGCACGTAACACTGAAACATGCATGAGAGCATCAGCTGTTCCAGACAAATGTGTGATCACACTCTCTGTAGCCAATGTGCGTAACACCTTTTAAACAGGTCAACATTCACAAGGCAGCTGGGCCAGATGGATTACCAAGATGTGTACTCCGAGTATGCGCTGACCAACTGGCAAGTGTCTTCACTGACATTTTCAATCTCTCCCTGTCTGAGTCTGTAATACCAACATGTTTCAAGCAGACCACCTTAGTCCCTGTGCCCAAGAACACCAAGGTAACCTGCCTAATTGACTACCGACCCGTAGCACTCACGTCTGTTGCCATGAAGTGCTTTGAAAGGCTGGTCATGGCTCACATCAACACCATTATCACAGAAACCCTAGACCCACTCCAATTTGCGTACCACCCCAACAGATCCACAGATGATGCAATCTCTATTGCACGCCACATTGCCCTTTCACACCTGGACAAAAGGAACACCTATGTGAGAATGCTATTCATTGACTACAGCTCAGCGTTCAACACCATAGTGCCCTCAAAACTCATCACTAAGCAAAGGACCCTGGGACTAAACACCTCCCTCTGCAACTGGATCCTGGACATCCTGACGGGCCACCCCCAGGTGGTAAGGGTAGATAACAACACGTCCGCCACGTTTATCCTCAACATGGGGGCCTCTCAGGGTTGTGTGCTCAGTCCCCTCCTGTACTCCCTGTTCTCTCATGACTACATAGTCAGTCACGACTCCAACACCATCATTAAGTTTGCCGATGACACAACAGTGGTAGGCCCGATCACCAACAACGACGAGACAGCTTATAGGGAGGATGTCAGAGACCTGGCCGTGTGGTGCCAGGACAATCTCTCCCTCAACGTGATCAAGACAAAGGAGATGATTGTGGACTACAGGAAAAGGAGGACCGAGCACACCCCCATTCTCATCGATGGGGCTGTAGTGGAGCAGGTTGAGAGCTTCAAGTTTCGTGGTGTCCACATCACCAACAAACGTACATTGTCCAAGCACACCAAGACAGTTGTGAAGAGGGCACGACAAAACCTATTCCCCCTCTGGAGACTGAAAAGATTTGTCATGGGTCCTCAGATCCTCAAAAGGTTCTACAGCTGCACTATCGAGACCATCCTGGCTGGTTGCATCACTTCCTGGTATGACAACTGCTCGGCCTACGACCGCAAGACACTACAGAAGGTAGTGCGTATGGACCAGTACATCACTAGGGCCAAGCTTCCTGCCATCCAGGACCTCTACACCAGCCGGCGTCAGAGGAAGGCCCTAAAAATGGTCATATTCCAGCCACCCTAGTCATAGACTGTTCTCTCTGCTACTGCACGGCAAGCGGTACCGGAGCGCCCAGTCTAGGTCCTAGAGGCTTCTAAACAGCTTCTACTCCCAAGCCATAAGACTCCTGAACATCTAATCAAATGGCTACCCAGACTATTTGCTTTGCTCCCCCTCTTTTACGCTGCTGCTATTCTCTGTTTATTATCTATGCATTGTCACTTTAATAACGCTTCCTACATGTACATATTTATATGTATTTTTTCACCTTTATTTAACCAGGTAGGCTAGTTGAGAACAACTTCTCATTTGCAACTGCGACCTGGCCAAGATAAAGCATAGCAGTTAGACACATACTACACAGAGTTACACATGGAATGAACAAAACACACCGTCAATAATACAGTAGAAAAAAAGAAAACTAAACGTCTATATACAGTGAGTGCAAATTAGGTAAAATAAGGGAATTAAGGTAATAAATAGGCCAAGGTGGCAAAGTAATTACAATATGGCAATTAAACACCGGAATGGTAGATGTGCAAAAGATGGATGTGCAAGTAGAGATACTGGGGTGCAAAAGGAGCAGAATAAAGAAATAAATACAGTATGGGGATAAGGCAGATAGATGGGCTGTATACAGATGGGCTATGAACAGGTGCAGTGATCTGTGAGCTGTTCTGACAGCTGGTGCTTAAAGCTAGTGAGGGAGATGGGAATCTCCAGCTTCAGAGATTTTTGCAGTTCGTTCCAGTCATTGGCAGCAGAGAACTGGAAGGAAAGGTGACCAAAGGAGGAATTGGCATTGGGGGTGACCAGTGAGATATACCTGCTGGAGCGTGTGCTACGAGTGGGTGCTGCTATGGTGACCAGCGAGCTGAGATAAGGCGGGGCTTTACCTAGCAGAGACTTGTAGATAACCTGTAGCCAGTGGGTTTGGCGACGAGTATGAAGTGAGGGCCAGCCAACGAGACGTATAGGTCGCAATGGTGGGTAGTGTATGGGGCTTTGGTGACAAAATGGATGGCACTGTAATAGACTGCATCCAGTTTGTTGAGTAGAGTGTTGGAGGCTATTTTATAGATGACATCGCCGAAGTCGAGGATCGGTAGGATGGTCAGTTTTACGAGGGTATGTTTGGCAGCATGTGTGAAGGATGCTTTGTTGCAAAATAGGAAGCCGATTCTAGATTTAATTTTGGATTGGAGATGCTTAATATGAGTCTGGAAGGAGAGTTTACAGTCTAGCCAGACACCCAGGTATTTGTAGTTATCCACGTATTCTAAGTCAGAGCCGTCCAGAGTAGTGATGCTGGATGGACGGGCAGGTACGGGCAATGATCGGTTGAATAGCATGCATTTAGTTTTATTTGCGTTTAAGAGCAGTTGGAGGCCACGGAAGGACAGTTGTATGGCATTGAAGCTCATCTGGAGGTTAGTTAACACAGTGCCCAAAGAAGGGCCAGAAGTAGACAGAATGGTGTCGTCTGCGTAGAGGTGGATCAGAGAATCACCAGCAGCAAGAGCGACATCATTGATGTATACAGATAAGAGAGTCGGCCCAAGAATTGAACCCTGTGGCATCCCCATCGAGACTGCCAGAGGTCTGGACAACAGGCCCTCCGATTTGACACACTGAACTCTATCAGAGAAGTAGTTGGTGAACAAGGCGAGGCAATCATTTGAGAAACCAAGGCTGTTGAGTCTGCCCATAAGAATGTTGTGATTGACAGTCGAAAGCTTTGGCCAGGTCAATGAATACAGCTGCACAGTATTGTCTCTTATCGATGGCGGTTATGATATCGTTAAGGACCTTGAGCGTGGCTGAGGTGCACCCATGACCGGCTCTGAAACTAGATTGCATAGCGGGAAGGTACGGTGTGATTCAAAATGGTCGGTAATCTGTTTGTTAACTTGGCTTTCGAAGACCTTAGAGATCCTTTTTGAAATCGGACAGTGTGGTTAGATTAACGAGAGTCTTGTCTTTAAATAGCTGTAAAATAGTCATATGTTTGAGAAATTGAAGTAATAGGATTTTTAAGGTTTTGAAAATCGCGCCACAGGCTGCAAGCGTCCCACCTAGCCCATAGAGGTTAAGGGGTTTGTGTTGGTGATTAGACTCCCAATTGAAGGCAGGTGTGTTGAGATGCCTTTGATTGGGAGTCTTATATAGTGGTGTGTGTTTTTCTTTGGGGTTGTGGGTAGTTGTTTTTGCACTGCGTTTTGTATAGCCTGCAAAACTGTTGCTGTCGTGAGTATCATTTATTGTTTTTTCACTGTGGATGCCTTGCGTGTGTCTCATTAACCTCTTACATCTAGATGTTCCGCTAGCGGAACACCTGCTCCAATATCCAATGATAGGCGTGGCGCGAATTACAAATTCCTCAAATACAAAAACTTCAATTTTTCAAACATTTGACTATTTTACAGCATTTTAAAGACAAGACTCTCCTTTATCTAACCACACTGTCTGATTTCAAAAAGGCTTTACAGCGAAACCAAAACATTAGATTATGTCAGCAGAGTACCCAGCCAGAAATAATCAGACACCCATTTTTCAAGCTAGCATATAATGTCACAAAAAACAAAACCACAGCTAAATGCAGCACTAACCTTTGATGATCTTCATCAGATGACACACCTAGGACATTATGTTATACAATACATGCATGTTTTGTTCAATCAAGTTCATATTTATATCAAAAACCAGCTTTTTACATTAGCATGTGACGTTCAGAACTAGCATACCCCCCGCAAACCTCCGGTGAATTTACTAAATTACTCACGATAAACGTTCACAAAAAACATAACAATTATTTTAAGAATTATAGATACAGAACTCCTTTGTGCAATCGAGGTGTCCGATTTTTAAAATAGCTTTTCGGTGAAAGCACATTTTGCAATATTCTGAGTAGATAGCCCAGCCATCACGGCTAGCTATTTAGACACCCACCAAGTTTAGCCCTGACCAAACTCCGATTTACTATTAGAAAAGTTTGATTACCTTTGGTGTTCTTCGTCAGAATGCACTCCCAGGACTGCTACTTCAATAACAAATGTTGGTTTGGTTCAAAATAATCCATAGTTATATCCAAATAGCGGCGTTTTATTTGTGCGTTCAAGGCACTATCTGAAGTGTAAATAAGGGTCACGCGCACGATGCATTTCGTGACAAAAAAATTCTAAATATTCCATTACCGTACTTCGAAGCATGTCAACCGCTGTTTAAAATCAATTTTTATGCCATTTTTCTCGTAAAAAAGCGATAATATTCCGACCGGGAATCTGTGTTTAGGTAAACAGACGAAAGAAAACAAAGCATGGGGTCGACGCGGGCATGAGCCTGAGTCTCACAGTACTGTGACCAGCCACTACCCAAACACGCAACTTTTTTCAGCCAGAGCCTGCAAAGCCACAATTCGGCTTTCTGCCGCCTTCTGAGAGCCCATGGGAGCCGTAGGAAGTGTCACGTAACAACAGAGATCCCCTGTAATGGATAGAGATAATCAAGAAGGGCAAGAAATTGTCAGACAGGGCACTTCCTGCATGGAATCTTCTCAGGTTTGGCCTGCCATATGAGTTCTGTTATACTCACAGACACCATTCAAACAGTTTTAGAAACTTTTGAGTGTTTTCTATCCAAAGCTAATAATTATATGCGTATTCTAGTTTCTGGAGAGGAGTAATAATCAGATTAAATCGGGTACGTTTTTTATCCGGCTGTGAAAATACTGCTCCCTAGCCATAACAGGTTAAGGGGTTTGTGTTGGTGATTAGACTCCCAATTGAAGGCAGGTGTGTTGAGTTGCCTTTGATTGGGAGTCTTAAATAGTGGTGTGTTTTTCTTAGCGGTTGTGGGTAGTTGTTTTTGCACTGCGTTTTGTATAGCCTGCAAAACTGTTGCTGTCGTGAGTATCATTTATTGTTTTGTTTTTTCACTGTGGATGCTTTGCGTGTGTCTCATTAAAAGAAAATGAGTATCCACAACTCTGCTGCATTTTGGTCCTCTCTTCAACACCACGACATAACCTGTGACACCGGACTTGAACCTGATCGAACATCTCTTTAGAGACATGAAAATAGCTGTGCAACGACACTACCCATCCAACCTGATAGAGCTTGAAAAGATCTGCAGAGAAGAATGGGAGAAACTCTCCAAATACAGGTGTGCCAAGCTAGTAGCGTCATACCCAAGAAGACTCAAGGCAGTAATCGTTTTCAAAGGTGCTTAAAACCTGTTGGGGATACCCCTTCCCGTTCGGATCCCGTTAACGGGATTGCTTGACAAGATACAACGCGCGAAATTCAAAACAGAATAAATCGAATAATTTAAATTTCTCAAACAATCAACTATCTTACACCCTTTGAAAGATAAACATCTCCTTAATCTAACCACGTTGTCCGTTTTCAAAAAGGCTTTACTGTGAAAGCATAAAGTTAGATTATGTTAGGACAGTACATTGACAAAACATTACACACAGCTATTTTCAATGCAAAGACAGGCGTCACCAAAAGCAGAACACCAGCTAAAATTATGCACTAACCTTTGACAATCTTCATCAGATGACACTCCTAGGACATTATGTTAGACAATACATGCATTTTTTGTTCTATCAAGTTCATATGTATATCCAACAACAGCATTTTACAGTGGCGGTGAAATTCAGAAAATATTTTCCCTCAAATGCTGCCGGTGAATCAGTGCTACAATTTACAAAATTACTATTCGAAAACATTGGTAAATTATAATATCGTCATTCAAAGAATTATAGATTAACATCTCGTGAATGCAACCGCATTGCCAGATTTCAAAATAACTTTACTGGGAAATCACACTTTGCAATAAACGAGGTGCTATGCTCACAAAAATAGGCTAGGCGATACAGGTTAGCGCCATCTTGGAACCATCTAAAATCAAATATACTATTGTAAATATTCACTTACCTTTGATTATCTTCATCAGAAGGCACTTCCAGGAATCCCAGGTCCACAACAAATGTAGTTTTGTTCGAAAAAGTTAATAATTTATGTCCCAATAGCTCCTTCTTGTTAGCGCGTTCTGTAGGCTACTCAAAATGTACCGAAGGGCGCGGGACTTGTCGCCACGAAAGAGCAAAAAATATATATTTACGTTCATTCAAACATGTCAAACGTTGTATAGCATAAGTCTTTAGGGCCTTTTTCAATCAGAACTTCAATAATATTCAAGGCGGACGATTGCATTGTCTTATAAAACGTTTTGGAAAGAAAGGGTCCCTACACGCATGCGCGTCATAGTAGACATGTCCACCTGCCTGTGACCTAGTTTACAGCCTTCTCGTTCGGTCAGTTTTTACAGGAGAAGACTCAAACCACTTTGTAAAGACTGATGACATCTAGTGGAAGCCTGAGGAAGTGCTAAATGAATCCTAACTCATGGTGTGTTTCATAGGCAAAGTGTTGAAGGTGATTCCAAAAATCTGATTTCCACTTCCTGCATGGAATCTTCTCAGGTTTTGGCCTGCCATATGAGTTCTGTTATACTCACAGACACCATTCAAACAGTTTTATAAACTTTAGAGTGTTTTCTATCCAAATCTACTAATTATATGCATATTCTAGTTACTGGGCAGGAGTAGTAACCAGATTAAATCTGGTACGTTTTTTTATCCGGCCGTGCAAATACTGCCCCCTATCCCCAACAGGTTTAAACAAAGTACTAAGTAAAAGGTCTGAATACTAAATAATATTTCAGTTTTTTATTTTTAATACATTAAATACAATTTTAAAAATGCTTTGTCATAATGGGGTAATGTGTGTAGATTGATGAGGGGTAAAAAAGATATTAATCCATTTTAGAATAAGGCTGTAACGTAACAAAATGGAAAAGTGGGAAAAGTCAATGTGTCTGAATACTTTCTGAATGCACTGTATATTATGCACATATACATACATATATAGTTGAAGTCGGAAGTTTACATATACCTTATCCAAAAACATTTAAACTCAGTTTTTCACAATTCCTGCCATTTAATCCTAGTAAAAATGTCCCTGTTTTAGGTCAGTTAGGATCACCACTTTATTTTAAGAATGTGAAATGTCAAAATAACAGTACAGAAAATGATTTATTTCAGCTTTTATTTCTTTCATCATATTCCCAGTGCATCAGAAGTTTACATGAACTCAATTAGTATTTGGTAGCATTGCCTTTAAATTGTTAACTTGGGTAAAACATTTCGGGTAGCCTTCCACAAGCTTCACACAATACATTGGGTGAATTTTGGCCCATTCCTCCTGACAGAGCTGGTGTAACTGAGTCAAGTTGGTAGGCTTCCTTGCTCGCACACGCTTTTTCAGTTCTGCCCACAAATGTTTTATAGGATTGAGGTCAGGGCTTTGTGATGGCCACTTAAATACCTTGACTTTGTTGTCCTTAAGCCATTTTGCCACAACTTTGGAAGTATGCTTGGGGAGATTGTCCATTTGGAAGACCCATTTGCGACCAAGCTTTAACTTCCTGACTAATGTCTTGAGATGTTGCTTCAATATATCCACATAATTTTCCTGTCTCATGATGCCATCTATTTTGTGAAGTGCACCAGTCCCTCCTGCAGCAAAGCACCCCCACAACATGATGCTGCCACCCCCGTGCTTCATGGTTGGGATGGTGTTCTTTGGCTTGCAAGCGTCCCCCTTTTTCCTCCAAACTTAACGATGGTCGTTATGGCCAAACAGTTCTATTTTTGTTTCATCAGACCAGAGGACATTACTCCAAAAAGTACGATCTTTGTCCCCATGTGGAGTTTCAAGCCGTAGTCTGGTTTTCATGGCGGTTTTGGAGCAGTGACTTCTTCCTTGCAAAGCGGCCTTTCAGATTATGTCGATATAGGACTCGTTTTACTGTGGATATAGATAGTTTTGTACCTGTTTCCTCCAGCATCTTCACAGGGTCCTTTGCTGTTCTTCTGGGATTGATTTGCACTGATTGATTTGGCTGGTCCCATGGTGTTTATACTTGTGTACTATTGTTTGTACAGATGAACGTGGTACCTTCAGGCATTTGGAAATTGCTCCCCAGGATGAACCAGACATGTGGAGGTCTACAATTTGTTTTGAGGTCTTGGCTGATTTCTTTAGATTTTCCCATGATGTCAAACAAAGCGTTTGAAGGTATACCTTGAAATACATCCACAGGTACACCTCCAATTGACTCAAACAATGTCAATTAGCCTACCAGAAGCTTCCAAAGCCATGACATCATTTTCTGGAATTATCCAATCTGTTTAAAGGCACAGTCAACTTAGTATATGTAAACTTCTGACCCACTGTATTTGAGATACCGTGAATTATAAGTGAAATAATCTGTCTGTAAACAATTACTTGTTTAATGCACAAAGTAGATGTCCTAACCGACTTGCCAAAACTATAGTTTGTTAATAAGAAATTTGTGGAGTGGTTGAAAAACGAGTTTTAATGACTCCAATCTAATTGTATGTGAACTTCCGACTTCAACTGTATATATAGTTTGGACACACCTACTCATTCAAGGGTTTTTCTTTATTTTTACTATTTTCTACATTGTAGAATAATAGTGAAGACATTAAAACTATGAAATAACATGTATGGAATAATGTGGTAACCGTAAAAGTGTTAACCAAATCAAAATATATTTTATATTTGAGATTCTTCAAAGTAGCCACCCTTTGCCTTGATAGCTTTGCACACTCTTGGTATTCTCTCAACCAGCATCAACTGGAATGTTTTTCCAGCAGTCTTGAAGGAGTTCCCACATTTGCTGAGCACTTATTGGTTGCTTTTCCTTCACTCTGTGGCCCAACTCATCCCAAACCATCTCAATTAAGTTGAGGTCGGGTGATTGTGGAGGCCAGGTAATCTGATGCAGCACTCCATCACTCTCCTTCTTGGTCAAATAGCCCTTACACAGCCTGGAGGTGTGTTGGATCATTGTCCTGTTGAAAAACAAATGAAAAAAAACTAACACCATCACACCTCCTTCTCCATGCCTCACAAAGACAGGACGGTTGAAACCAAAAATGTCCAATTTAGACTAATCAGACCCAAGGACAGATTTCCACCTGTCTAATGTCCATTGCTCGTGTTTCTTGACCCAAGCAAGTCTTCTTGTTATTGGTGTCCTTTAGTAGTGTTTTCCTGAGAGACAGTTTCATCATAGCGCTTGATGGTTTTTGAGAGTGCACTTGAAGAAACTTTAAAAGTTCTTGAAATTTTCCGCATTGACTGATCATGTCTTAAAGAAATGATGGACTGTCATTTCTCTTTGCTTATTTGAGCTGTTCATGCCAACATTAAGACATGGTATTTTACCAAATAGGGCTATCTTTGGTATACCACCCCTACCTTGTCACAACACAACTGATTGGCTAACACACAAGAAGAAAATAAACTTTTAACAAGGCACACCTGTTAATTGAAATGCAGTCCAGGTGACTACCTCATGAAGGATGTTGAGAGAATACCAAGAGTGTGTAAAGCTGTCATCAAAGCAAAGGTAGTTAGAAAAATCTCAAATCTCAAATATATTTTGATTTGTTTAACACTTTTTTGATTATTACATTATTCCATATGTGTTATTTCATAGTTTTGATGTCTTCATTATTATTCTACAATGTCAAAAAAACATAAAAATCAAGAAAAACCCTTGAATGAGTAGGAGTCCAAACTTTTGACTGGTACTGTAGATGTGGTACTGGCCTGGAAACTTACTGAGTCCTTTATACACAGATGCATAGCACTTGAGTAGCTCTTCCTTGAAGCATGGCGGAGCATGGCATGCAACTGTTGCAACTTTTCTGATGAGGTCAAACTGCACACGAGCCACTCTGCCTAGTAGTGGTGTGTCAGTTGCATTTGTAACATAGAACTAAAGATGGGCTTGTTTGTGCCGTGTGTGCACTTGCAATGTCATGATGCCCTTTGGTTTAATTCTGGTGCCTCCATAGGCTCAGTCTCTCACTTTTAATTGCTTGGGCAATTTGTCTGCTATTGCTTGTGGGAACACTTTAGCTTCAGTTCCTGTGTCTAACTTAAAGTTGAACGTCTGTATCCCTTATACACAAGTTTGTGTGCCAACCAGCATCTTATTTGTGTGCTTGTGTCACTGCATTTATTTAACAATCTTTTGGTTACTACATGATTCCATATCTTTATTTCATAGTTTTGATGTCTTCACTATTATTCTACAATGTAGAAATGAGTGAAAATAAAGAAATACCCTTGCATGAGTAGATGTGTCCAAACTTTTGGCTGGTACTATTTATATATTTTCTTCGCATTTCTTTTAATATTTTTTTTTCTAAAATCTCAACCTCAAAACACTCTCCTGCAACCCGCCTCACCAATTTAAAAAAAAAATGTATTATTTACCTCATCTGAAATCCACAACAGAAGCTAGCCAGATATTAGCCAGTTCACTAGCTAACGTTAGAATTCAGCTAACCACGGTTGGCAGTCATCAGCTATCCCTTAGCTCGAAAAGCTATCGGCAGTTTTGTACAACGCGACTCAGACCAGAGCATACCGGACCTATTTTCTCTCCATATCCCCGGATTCCTACCGCAAGCTCTGGACATTTACACCTGGATATTGCAGCTAGCTAGCTGCTATCCGAGTGACTATTGGCAAACGTCGGTCCCGGAGCTAACATCAATTATTCCGGAGCTAGCCACCTGAAGAGTTCCATCAGCCACTCCTGGGATACAATCACCTATCCGGACCCGTTTTACTGCCGATACGGAGCCCCATCGGGCCTTCACGACTGGACTACCAACGTTATCTGCCCGAGGGAGTTATCCAACTGGCCCCTCCGTCGCGATGTAACCTGAAAGCCCATCTGCGGCCCGCTAATTGTTAGCTGTCTTATTGGCTGCTATCTGAATAGGTCTATCGGACAATTTTCTTGGGCCACTATAGCTATAACTATTTTGTAAATTGGATTGGTCCCCCCACCACACGGAACCCCACTAATCTACAGGCGGAAACGAGCGAGGTGGCTAAAATTCAGACCTCCCTCCATCTTCTGCCAGCTTGCTACCTATTGCCCGGCTAGCTGTCTGAATCTCACTGGACCCTTATGATCACTTGGCTAAGCATGCCTCTCCTTAATGTCAATATGCCTTGTCCATTGCTGTTCTGGTTAGTGTTTATTGGCTTATTTCACTGTAGAGCCTCTAGCCCTGCTCATTATACCTTATCCAACCTTTCAGTTCCACCACCCACACATGCTATGACATCTTCTGGTTTCAATTATGTTTCTAGAGACAATATCTCTCTCATCATCACTCAATGCCTAGGTTTACCTCCACTGTATTCACATCCTACCATACCTTTGTCTGTACATTATACCTTGAAGCTATTTTATCGCCCCCAGAAACCTGCTCCTTTTACTCTCTATTCCGGACGTCATAGACGACCAATTCTCATAGCTTTTAGCCGTACTCTTATCCTACTCCTCCTCTGTTCCTCTGGTGACATAGAGGTTAATCCAGGCCCTGCAGTGCCTAGCTCCACTCCTATTCCCCAGGCGCTCTCTTTTGATGACTTCTGTAACCGTAATAGCCTTGGTTTCATGCATGTTAACATTAGAAGCCTCCTCCCTAAGTTTGTTATATTCACTGCTTTAGCACACCTTAGCCAACCCATATGTCCTTGCCGTGTCTGAATCCTGGCTTAGGAAAGCCACCAAAAACGTTGAAATCTTCATCCCTAACTACAACATTTTCAGAGATAGAACGGCCAAAGGGGGGGTGTTGCAATCTACTGCAGAGATCTGTCCTACTATCCAGGTCTGTACCCAAACAATTTGAACTTCTACTTTTAAAAATCCATCTCTCTAAAAACAAGTCTCTCACTGTTGTCGCCTGCTATAGACCACCCTCTGCCCCCAGCTGTGCTCTGGACACCATATGTGAACTGATTGCCCCCCATCTATCTTCAGAGCTCGTGCTGCTAGGTGACCTAAACTGGGACATGCTTAACAGCCCCAGCCATCCTACAAGCTAAGCTTGATGCCCTCAATCTCACACAAATTATCAATGAACCTACCAGGTACCATCCCAAAGCCGTAAACACCGGCACCCTCATAGATATCATCCTAACCAACTTGCCCTCTAAATACATCTCTGCTGTTTTCAACCAAGATCTCAGCGATCACTGCATCATTGCCTGCATCCGTAATGGGTCAGCAGTCAAACGACCTCCACTCATCACTGTCAAACGCTCCCTGAAACACTTCAGCGAGCAAGCCTTTCTAATCAACCTGGCCCGGGTATCCTGGAAGGATATTGACCTCATCCCGTCAGTAGAGGATGCCTGGTTATTTTTTTTTAAATGCCTTCCTCATCATCTTAAATAAGCATGCCCCATTCAAGAAATTTAGAACCAGGAACAGATATAGCCCTTGGTTCTCTACAGACCTGACTGCCCTTAACCAGCACAAAAACATCCTGTGGCGTTCTGCATTAGCATCGAACAGCCCCCGTGATATGCAACTTTTCAGTGAAGTTAGAAACCAATATACAAAGGCAGTTAGAAAAGCCAAGTGTCAGAATGCTCAAGGAAGCAGGAGGGTTGAAGTCAGGCGCAGGAGACACAAGTCCGTGAACACTCGTTTCTTTTTAATAAATAATCCACGCTTGCCAAAAACAGGTAGGGCAGGGCAAGATAAAACAAATACCCATAAACAGCCCGAACACAGCGTAGGGACGCAGCCCAAAACACACTGGTATAAAACCTACAGGCAGAAGGGAAAAAACACCTGTTCCCCAGACGTACAACCTGACAAATAATCACGCACAAACACAGACATAACTTGCTAGACTAAATAACTCCCCCTACTAATAACTAAACCAAAACAGGTGCGCGCCTACCTAGACCTGGTTAGGTCTAGGTAGGCGCGCACCTGTTTTGGTTTAGTTATTAGTAGGGGGAGTTATTTAGTCTAGCAAGTTATGTCTGAAAGTGAAACAAAAAGTGAAACAAAAAGGATCGATGGCAGCTAGTAGGCCGGCGACGACGACCGCCGAGAGCCGCCCGGTCGAGGAGGGGCGCCACCATCCGTCGGTGTCGTGACACCTAGGCTAGCTTTTTTAAACAGAAATTGGCTTCCTGCAACACAAACTCAAAAAAGTTCTGGGACACTGTAAAGTCCATGGAGAATAAAAACACCTCCTCCCAGCTGCCCACTGCACTGAGGATAGGAAACTCTGTCACCACCGATAAATCCACTCTTTTCTCTGTATACATCAATGATGTTGCTCTTGCTGCTGGTGAGTCTCTGATCCATCTCTATGCAGACGACACGATGCTGTATACTTCTGGCCCTTCTTTGGACACTGTGTTAACAACTCTCCAGACAAGCTTCAATGCCATATAACTCTCCTTCCGTGGCCTCCAACTGCTCTTAAATACAAGTAAAACTAAATGCATGCTCTTCAACCGATCGCTGCCTGCACCTGCCCGCCCGCCCGTCCAGCATCAATACTCTGGACAGTTCTGACTTAGAATATGTGGACAACTACAAATACCTAGGTGTCTGGTTAGACTGTAAACTCTCCTTCCGGACTCACATCAAACATCTCCAATCCAAAGTTAAATCTAGAATTGGCTTCCTATTTCGCAACAAAGCATCCTTCACTCATGCTGCCAAACATACCCTCGTAAAACTGACCATCCTACTGATCCTTGACTTCGGCGATGTCATTTACAAAATAGCCTCCAATACCCTACTCAATAAACTGGATGCAGTCTATCACAGTGCCATCCGTTTTGTCACCAAAGCCCCATATACTACCCACCACTGCGACCTGTATGCTCTCGTTGGCAGGCCCTCGCTTCATACTCATCGCCAAACCCACTGGCTCCAGGTCATCTACAAGACCCTGCTAGGTAAAGCCCCCCCTTATCTCTGCTCACTGGTCACCATAGCAGCACCCACCTGTAGCACACGCTCCAGCAGGTATATCTCTCTGGTCACCCCCAAAGCCAATTCCTCCTTTGGCCGTCTCTCCTTCCATTTCTCTGCTCCCAATGACTGGAACGAACTACAAAAAACTCTGAAACTGGAAACACTTATCTCCCTCACTAGCTTTAAGCACCAGCTGTCAGAGCAGCTCACAGGTCACTGCACCTGTACATAGCCCATCTATAATTTAGCCCAAACAACTACCTCTTCCCCTACTGTATTTATTTATTTATTTACTTTGCTCCTTTGCACCCCATTATTTCTATTTCTACTTTGCACTTTCTTCTACTACAAATCTACCATTCCAGTGTTTTACTTGCTATATTATATTTACTTTGCCACCATGGCTTTTTTGCCTTTACCTCCCTTATCTCACCTCATTTGCTCACATTGTATACAGACTTATTTTTCTACTGTATTATTGACTGTATGTTTGTTTTACTCCATGTACAACTCTGTGTTGTTGTATGTGTCGAACTGCTTTGCTTTATCTTGGCCAGGTCGCAATTGTAAATGAGAACTTGTTCTCAACTTGCCTATCTGGTTAAATAAAGGTGAAATAAATAAATAAAAAGAAAATATAACTTGACTTAAAATCAATATTTTCGAATAATGTCTATGGTGATTGATGTGCCTTTGTCCACTATATAAAAAAAACGTTTTGTTTCAAATCAATACAAATAAATCTATTTAGACTGTTACAAAAGTTTCATTAGGGTTGGTACCATTATATTGCTTCCAGTTCTTTGATTGTGGGGGGATTGATGTCAGGTCATCCAGAATGTTGCGAACTTGTTTCAAAACAGCCAATCAACGAGCTAATTGAAACTTTAAAAGCCATTTCATAGCCACTAAATCCTTTTGCTCTCACCACTTTGTTACCTATTTAAAAATGTTTAAGCCTACCCAAGGGCAGACTTAGTGATTTGGAGGCCCCAATTTTAATAATAGCATTCACCTAGGAACTCACTTGGTGAAGGCCACAAGACTGAAAATGAACAAATTCAATAACCAATGTCTTTGTCAATAACTAGTACAGTCATGGGTGGTAACTCAACACTTCACTCGAAAAGGCTAGGCACACTGAGAAATATGCAAATTGACTTTTACACCATACAGTTTAAAACAGCACCCCAAAACGAGTTACTGTAACACCACAGGTGTTAACTTCCTTACACTGACAAATTGTAACATCTTCAACACTAAACCAGTGTTAATTTAACACTGAAATGTGTGGACCCGTATAGGCACTGGATCAGTGTTAAATGTAACACTCTTAGTGCTGATTCAACACTGGAGAATTTGCTGTATAACTGAAAAGACTTGAAATGCCCTTCACTAGTAAAGGTCTTTGCATCCCCACATAGAACAGGGTTGGGCAATAATTTGGACTTGAGAGCCACATCGGGATTTCGGAAGATCGACCAATTATTTTATATAAAAGTTTTTCATTGTATGACCTTTTTAATAAACATTCTAGCACAGATACAAACTGCAACCAAGTTTCTATTTTCATAAGGCTAATACGAAAATATGTCAAATGACTTAAATGGGAAAGGTGTAACAATTTCTTACATCAGCTGATATCTCAAAGTGCTGTACAGAAACCCAGCCTAAAACCCCAAACAGCAAGCAATGCAGGTGTAGAAGCACAGTGGCTAGGAAAAACTCCCTAGAAAGGCCAGAACCTAGGAAGAAACCAAGAGAGGAACCAGGCTATGAGGGGTGGCCAGTGCTGTGCCGGGTGGAGATTATAACAGAACATGGCCAAGATGTTCAAATGTTCATAGGTGACCAGCAGGGTCAAATAAAAATAATCACAGTGGATGTCGAGGGTGCAACAGGTCAGCACCTCAGGAGTAAATGTCAGTTGGCTTTTCATAGCCGATCATTCAGAGTATCTCTACCACTCCTGCTGTCTCTAGAGTCTAGAGAGTTGAAAACAGCAGGTCTGGGACAGGTAGCATGCCCGGTGAACAGGTCTGATTCCATAGCCGCAGGCAGAACAGTTGAAACTGGAGCAGCAGCACGGCCAGGTGGACTGGGGACAGCAAGGAGTCATCATGCCAGGTAGTCCTGAGGCATGGGCCTAGGTCCTCCGAGAGAAAGAAAGAAAGAAAGAAAGAAAGAGAGAAAGCGAGAAAGAAAGAGAGAAAAAGAGAGAGTTAGAGAGAGCATATTTAAATTCACACAGGACACCGGATAAGACAGGAGAAACACTCCAGATATAACAAACTGGCCCTAGCCCCCGGACACATAAACTACTGCAGCATAAATACTGGAGGCTGAGACAGGAGTGGTTGGGAAACACTGTGGGCCCATCCGACAATACCCCCGGACAGGGCCAAACAGGCAGGATATAACTCCACCCACTTGGCCAGAGCACAACCCCCACACCACTAGAGGGATACCTTCAACCACCAACTTACCATCCAGAGACAAGGCAGAGTATAGCCCACAAAGATCTCCGCCACGGCACAACCCAAGGTGGGGCGCCAACCCAGACAGGAAGATCACGTCTATGACTCAACCCACTCAAGTGACGCACCCCTCCCAGGGACGGCATGGAAGAGCACCAGTAAGCCAGTGACTCAGCCCCTGTAACAGGGTTAGAGGCAGAGAATCCCAGTGGAGAGAGGGGGACCGGTCAGGCAGAGACAGCAAGGGCGGTTCGTTGCTCCAGTGCCTTTCCGTTCACCTTCACACTCCTGGGCCAGACTACACTCAATCATAGGACCTACTGAAGAGATGAGTCTTCAATAAAGACTTAAAGGTTGAGACCAAGTCTGCGTCTCTCACATGGGTAAGCAGACCATTCCATAAAAATGGAGCTCTATAGGAGAAAGCCTCAGTTAATAATTGTGTGTATAAAAAAAGATATGCATTGTTTTCAATGGCAGACATTACACACCTTTCAGACCTAGTCCGTAGAAAACAGTTACAAAATGTATTGCAATGGAAACCATTTACTCCAAGAGTTTCTATTAGGCAAATTCAGGTAGGTCCCTCCCCATTTCATTCTGTTTGGTTTGTTTGGTTCCCAGTGGATTTATGCTTAATGGTTCCACGGAACAATAGACTGTTAGCCAGCACTTCTCGTAGACCAGTGGTTCCCAACTTCAGCCTTTGAATACCCCCAATAGTACACCTTTTTATTGTAGCCCCGGACAAGCACACCTGATTCAACTTGTCAGATAATCATCAGGCCCTCAATGAGTTGAATCCGGTGTTCTGTTTGGGGTACTTAAAGACTGGAGTTGTGAGCCACTGTCATAGACAATTGGCTTGCAGGCTGGCAGTGCTGTTGGTCCACTGGCTGTGCTGTTCTGCTACTGGCACTAGTTTCCCCCAAACACTTTTTCAAGAAGCCAAATATGTTTATTTCTCCATTGCCTGCTGCTTACATGCCCCACTAAAACATGGTTGAGTGCATTTCACACACTATCATACGAACATCTTCTGTTCTGTACTATAATGCAGTGTGTGTCCCCCACCTGGGGCCCAGGACTGAATTTGTGAAACCCTGCTATAATGTGTGGTACAAGTGTATAACATATCGTCAGTGTGGATGTTATGGTATGAGTTGTGTGATGTGTCAATAATCTCTCCATTCCTGCTCCGTTATGAGAAGTGGGAAAGCATTCCTATAATTTGGTGTGTTAGAGATTAAAAACAGCTGTTAAAGATGAAAAGAAGAGCCTTTGACAGATCTCCCAATATGATTTAGTTCAAATATGTGGAAATTGGCCCCAGAATAAGAGAAGTATTGTCTGGAGAGCCGCCCACCCTCCGAGTGAGCACTTTAAGGTGAAACATGAAGGAAAAGGCAGAGTAGCAACCATGGTTTTGATTTCTGCAAACAATGAGCTGGTAGAAATCTAATTCAATATGACAGGCAATTAAGTGTTTTTTTTATGTCTATATGACTCTACTAAACACTGTTTAATTGCATTACCCAGGTTGGTCAGGCTTAAAGCATGTAATTATTTTTGATACTTTAAGATCCAAACAAGGTTTTTGTCAATCTCTGATTATCCATCACATATCTAGTGAATCCATTATTATCAATGTGCACACGTAATGGATAAAATGATATGCGAAAACAGATAAAACAATTGTTGACCTCGAGACCTCTCTGAACCATGCATACAAGAGTATCGAAGATCTTAAACTTGCAAACACTGCAACCTCTGATAAATGTACTGCACAGGAGAAGACCATCGCTGACATGCAAGAGCGCTTGTTGGAATTAGAGCGATACCGGTTGGGGCTAAGGCTTTATGGTGTCCCCGAGGACCAGGGTGAGAATGTGAAGCTCAAAGTAAGTGACATCTGTAACCAAGTGGCCCTAGACTTCCCCGAAGGATATATGGACATGGCTGTGGATGTCGCTCATCGTATTGGAAAGAAGCAAGATTCCATCTGCAGCCGGTCATGTAATATATGGAGCTATACACCTTTAATGACAGTTCATAACTCCCTTGTGTTTAACAGCCAATCAGTATCACTCTTGAGGTTGAGGGTCTACCGTGCCATCAAGAACACGACATGTTGTCAGAAGTGTCAGAAGATAAAACAAAAAACTGAGAAAAAAATTCCAGTGCTAGCTGCATGAGTGAGAACATGGACTTCACCAGCAGACCACTAAAACGAGTGGCTAGTTAGCAGGCTAATGCTAATGTGAGTGAAACAACATACTTTGATATTGTTAGCTATCAAGCTTGAGATTAGCAGCAATGCAGTCTTTACACCAACATCTCCGTTGTTATTGACTGGAAACCTTGCAGAAAAGTTTTCGGAAATGGGAACAAAGACTGAACTTGTACTACAAGCCAGAGGCTAGGAAAATAGGAGTTTTGCTACACTGCATCGGCAAAGACGTGCTGGAGATATACAACACGATGGAGATCACATATTCCGACCCGAAAAACAAGACACTGGCAGAGGTGATGAAAACATTGGAAACTACTGTGCACCACGCAGGAATACTGTGTTCGAGAGACATCAGTTTTGGGCATACAAGTTCAATTAACAGGCAGGTATTGACAAGTTTGTAACTGAACTGAGACTGAGCATGCAACTTTGAGTTCAAAGTGTCACAGCTCCTCCTCTGCAGTGCAGGGGTGGTTCCCCCTGCAGGCAGAGGAGGGTCGTTAGTGATTGCAGCTGGTGTGATTGGAGCCACCTGGGCTCAGGGTATTTAACCAACTGCTCCACTAACCTCCTGTCTGGTCTGGTCTGGCTCCTCGCTGAGCTTCTGGCTCGCTGGGCTTGCTCTCTTTCTCCCTGCTCCTCCAGGTATGATCGGGTTTTGTTTGTTCCGTTGTAGATGTATTTAGTTTCCACTCAGTCATGTTTACACATACATATTCACGCATCCATGCACCTTACATACACCTTACATTATGACATTTCCACACCTCATTCCTTTTTTTTGTTTATAGTTAATAGTTTTGTTTTATAATAAAGAACATTTTGAATTGGCCTATACCAGTTGTCGATGTCCTCTCATTTTTGCCACAGGCTATGAGCCGGCCTGTGACAAGTGGGGGCTCATCCATAAGTTGTGACAAGTGGGGTGTCATCTATAATTTAAGGTTAGTTGTAGTTATAGTTGGGTTAGTTTAGTTCAGATTGCCAAGTTTTTGTTTGAGAGGGATGTTTTTGGTTTGGCCAATATTGTTGGAGAGAGCATTGAGAGCCATGGGTTCTTTTGGTTCAGTTAGCTTGGTAGCTAAATTTGATTAACAATTCACTCTGGGTTTTTGTTCAAGTGGGAGTCCTCTCCTGTTCAGGCTTATCAGCGAGTATCAATAGGAGGCTCGTGGTGTTTTTGTTTTAGGTGGCAGTGAACGTGGGTAGAGCTTCCCTTTTCCTTTCCCCTACATCGGCTCGGGAGCACCTCCGTGGTTATGGGGGGGCCGCCAGTTTCTGGTTGTCTTCTCCACTCCGCTGGTTTTGTGTGCATAAAACCCCACCACATGTGACTGCACGAAGACTAGGGCCAGTTAGTTGGTTGTTTTTGGAGGATAGTGGGGTGTGGCTCCTGTTCTTGAACCCAGACTGACAGCAGGTGAGTTGTTTTTTTTTTTTGAGCATTTGTAATAGTTGTATTGGTTGAGGAAAATGTCTTCCATTCTGAGTGGTTTTGTTCAAGCTCCTTCAGAGGTAGCCTTAGAGTTGTGTACTAAGGAGCAGTTAATTGAAATTGCTGAACATTATCAGATTGAGGTTGTTGATAAATTTTTTTAGAGACTATTAAAGCTAAATTAAAGCAGGGTCTTATGGAAATGGGTGTTTTTTCAGGTCAATCTGCTAGTAGTGAAGGTACAAGTTTTCAGTCTAGTACTTCATTAACATTTGAGCAACAGCGGGAGCTGTTGGGAATGCAGCGGGAGCTGTTAGAGCGATTGCGACATGCTAATAGACCAGAAGGACTACCAGTTTGATGTTTCACAGAATCTTCGTTTGTTGCCTAAATTTGATGAGTCAGATCCAGATACATACTTTACTTTATTTGAGCGTATTGCGGAAGCTAGAGCTTGGTCAGATTTGAACATGACTATGTTGTTGCAATGTGTACTTACAGGTAAAGCACGTGAGGCTTTTGCAGCACTGAGTGTAGCTGACAGTAAAGTGTATGCTAAAGTTAAATCAGCAGTTCTGGAGATTTACGAACATGTGCCAGAAGCATATCGTCAACGTTTTCGTTACAGGAAAAAGCTAGATTCACAAACTTATTCTGAGTTTGATTTGACTTCTGCATTTAATTGTTGGTGTACAGCTCAGAAGTTAGTACTTTTGAGGATCTGTCTAATTTGATTGTGTTAGAACAGTTCAAAAGTTCTGTGTCTGACCAGGTTGCTACATACATGAATGAACGTAAAGTTAAGTCTCCAAGTGATGCAGCAGTCCTTGCGATGAGTACAGGCTAACACATAAAAGCCATTTTGAGTCACAGTGACATGTACCATAAAAATAACTTTACTTCCAGGAATAGTAGGTCAAATTTTTCTGGAGCTTCTTTCCAAAGGCCTCAACAGAAGTTTGGGTCTGGAGGACTTAAAGCACCGGTGAATGCTAATACCTGTCGCTACTGTTTAGTTGAAGGACATTGGAAGAAAGATTGTCCTCTACTTAAATCAAAGAAGTCAGGTCAAGTTAAACCTGCTGTGATGGCAACTCCTGTTTCAGCCTCTGACCACCAGGGTGAGTTTTTTTTTTCAGCCATTAGTAGTGTTTGATTCTGTCTTCCCACTGTTATTTTTCAGCCTTTATTTCAGAGGGTGTAGTGTCCCTGAAAAATGGCAACCAAAATGTTTCGATCAAGATCTTAAGAGACACTGGAGCTTTAGATTATTTTATTCTGGAATCTGTTTTGCCATTCTCTAAGGAGTCTGATACTGGCAGATGTGTAATGGTATGTGGTATGGGTTTAGTTCCATTCTCTTCTCCTTTACATGAAGTTACCTTAAAATGTGGTCTGGTAGAGGGTGATGTAGATGTTGGGGTTAGACCCCAGTTGCCAGTAGAGGGAGTCCACATGATTTGGGGGAATGATTTAGCAGGTAGTAAGGTGTGGGCAGATGGAAAAGTAAACATCTTTACGAAGCAACCTTCAGTGTCCCCAGCAAGGGTAACTCCAGATCACAACTGTGTATCTCCTGAGATATTTCCAGTTTGTGCTGTTACCTGCGCTGCCTCTCGTAATAAGGTTGAGAGTAAACCAGAAAGTCTTGAGTTGCCAGTCAAACTCCAGACAGAACAGTTGACTAGTTATAGAGATCCATTGATAGCTGAGCAAAAGGCTGACACTACTTTGGATGATCGGTTTGAGAAAGTTGTTCCTGATTCAGTGGTGAGGAATAGTGCTCAGTGTTACTTTCTTCTTGATGGACTGTTGGTTAGGAAATGGGTTCCACACTATGATCAGGGTCTAGGTGAACCAGTCTTTCAAATAGTTGTACCTACTACTTTGCAAAATAAAGTGTTGCAAACTTCACATGGTGATGTGGCAGGTCATATGGGTGTTCGTAAAACTTATGATCGTATACTCCGATATTTTTTCTGGCCACGTTTAAAGCGGGATGTATCTCAGTTTATTAACCTCTCTAGGGTAGGTGGCACCAAATCGTCCCACCTACGTAACAGCCAGTGGAATCCTGTGGCGCGTTATCGTATCTGGGCTAGGCGGGACGAATTCGTCCCACCTACGTAACAGCCACTTTAAGCCTGTGGCGCGATTTTCAAAACCTTAAAAATCCTATTACTTCAATTTCTCAAACATATGACTATTTTACAGCTATTTAAAGACAAGACTCTCGTTAATCTAACCACACTGTCCGATTTCAAAAAGGCTTTACAACGAAAGCAAAAACATTAGATTATGTCAGCAGAGTACCCAGCCAGAAATAATCAGACACCCATTTTTCAAGCTAGCATATAATGTCACATAAACCCAAACCACAGCTAAATGTAGCACTAACCTTTGATCTTCATCAGATGACAACCCTAGGACATTATGTTATACAATACATGCATGTTTTGTTCAATCAAGCTCATATTTATATCAAAAACCAGCTTTTTACATTAGCATGTGACTAGCATGTGACTAGCATTTCCACCGAACACTGCCGGTGAATTTACTAAATTACTCACGATAAACGTTCACAAAAAGCAAAACAATTATTTTAAGAATTATAGATACAGAACTCCTCTATGCACTCGATATGTCCGATTTTAAAATAGCATTTCGGTGAAAGCACATTTTGCAATATTCTCAGTAGATAGCCTAGCCATTTAGACACCGACCAAGTTTAGCCCTGATCAAACTCCGATTTACTATTACAAAAGTTTCATTACCTTTGTTGTCTTCGTCAGAATGCACTCCCAGGACTGCTACTTCAATAACAAATGTTGGTTTGGTCCAAAATAATCCATCGTTATATCCGAATAGCGGCGTTTTGTTCGTGCGTTCCAGACACTATCTGAAATGGTAAATCAGGGTCGCGAGCATGGCGCAATTCGTGACAAAAGATTTCTAAATATTCCATTACCGTACTTCGAAGCATGTCAACCGCTGTTTAAAATCCATTTTTATGCCATTTTTTCTCGTAAAAAAGCGATAATATTCCGACCGGGAATCTCCGTTTAGCTAAACAGAGGAAAGTAAATAAAGCTTTCGGTCGACGCGGGCACGAGCCTGAGTGTCACAGTACTGTAACCAGCCACTACCCAAACGCGCTACTTTGTTTCAGCCAGAGCCTGCAAAGCCACGATTCAGCATTTTGCCGCCTTCTGAGAGTCCATGTGAGCCGTAGAAAGTGTCACGTAAGAGCAGAGATCCCCTGTAATTGATAGAGATAATCAACAAGGCCAAGAAATGGTCAGACAGGGTACTTCCTGTACAGAATCTTCTCAGGTTTTGGCCTGCCAAATGAGTTCTGTTATACTCACAGACACCATTCAAACAGTTTTAGAAACTTTGGAGTGTTTTCTATCCAAAGCTAATAATTATATGCATATTCTAGTTTCTGGGCAGGAGTACTAATCAGATTAAATCGGGTACGTTTTTTTATCCGTCCGTGAAAATACTGCCCCCTAGCCATAACAGGTTAAAATAAATTTTTATGCCATTTTTCTCATAAAAAAGCGATAATATTCAGACCGAGAATCTGCGTTTAGGTAAACAGACAAAATAAAATAAAGCATGGGGTCGACTCCGGCACGCGCCTAAGCCCATGGTACTCTGATCGGCCACTTGTCAAATGCGATAAAGTGTTTCAGCCAGAGGCTGCATCGATATCGTTCAGCTTTTTCCCGGGCTCTGAGAGCCTCTGGGAGCTGTAGGAAGTGTCACGTTATAGCAAAGATCCTCAGTCTTCAATAAAAAGAGCCAAGATGAAACACAACTTGTCAGACAGGCCACTTCCTGCATGGAATCTTCTCAGGTTTTGGCCTGCCATATGAGTTCTGTTATACTCACAGACACCATTTAAACAGTTTCAGAAACTTTAGGGTGTTTTCTATCCAAAGTCAATAATTATATGCATATTCTAGTTACTGGGCAGGAGTAGTAACCAGATTAAATTGGGTACGTTTTTTATCCAGCCGTGTCAATACTGCCCCCTAGCCCTAACAGGTTAATCCAGCCACCAGCCACAAATGAACACTCCTAGGACATTATGTTAGACAATGCATGCATTTTTAGTTCTATCAAGTTCATATTTATATCCAAAAACAGCGTTTTACTATGGCATTGATGTTGAGGAAATCGTTTCCCTCCAATAACCGGCAGTCAAGTCAGCGTCACAAATTAAATAATTAAAATTAGAAAACATTGGTAAAATATTATATTGTCATTTAAAGAATTATAGATTTACATCTCTTGAACTCAATCAACTTGCCAGATTTAAAAATAACCTTACTGGGAAATCACACTTTGCAATAATCTGAGCACTGCGCCCAGAAAAATACGCGTTGCGATACAGACTAGACGTCATGTTGGGGAGATCTAAAATCGAAAATACTATGTAAATAATCCATTACCTTTGATTCTCTTCATCAGATGTCACTTCCAGGTATCACAGGTCCATAACGAATGTAGTTTTGTTCAAAAAAGCTCATCATTTATGTCCAAAAATCTCCGTCTCGTTAGCACATGATGTAAGCCAGCCGGACTTCTCGTCATGAACGAGGGGAAAAAATATATTTCCGTTCGTTCAAACATGTCAAACGTTGTATAGCATAAATCATTAGGGCCTTTTTTAACCAGAACATGAATAATATTCAAGGTGGACGAATGCATACTCTTTTATAACGTATTGGAACGAGGGTACCCAACATGAACTCGCGCGCCAGGTGTCTAATGGGACATCATCGTTCCATGGCTCTTGTTCGGTCAGATCTCCCTCCAGAAGACTCAAAACACTTTGTAAAGGCTGGTGACATCTAGTGGAAGCAATAGGAAGTGCCAAAATATTCCTAAACCCCTGTGTTTTTCAATGGGATAGGTTTAAAGTCAATACAACACATCAGGTATCCACTTCCTGTCAGAAAATGTCTCAGGGTTTTGCCTGCCAAATGAGTTCTGTTATACTCACAGACACCATTCAAACAGTTAAAGAAACTTTGAGTGTTTTCTATCCATATATAATAAGTATATGCATATTCTAGTTACTGGGTAGGATTAGTAACCAGATTAAATCGGGTACATTTTTTTTATCCAGACGTGCAAATGCTGCCCCCTAGACCCAACAGGTTAAAACTTGTGATACGTGTCAGCGTACAAGCAAGCCAAAACAGGTTGTAAAGCCAGCGCCTTTGTATCCAATACCAGCCGTAGGGCAACCTTTTGAGCATTTTATCGATTGTGTTGGGCCTTTACCACGGTCCAAGTCAGGTCATAGCTACTTATTAACTGTTATGTGTCAAGCAACTAGATATCCGGCAGCTTTTCCCTTGCGTACCATAACTTCAAAATCAGTAGTTGAAGCGTTAACTCAATTTATTTTTTGGGATTCCAAAAATCATCCAGTCAGATCAGGGATCTAACTTTACCTCCCATTTATTTGCTCAGGTTCTCAAACGGCTTAAAGTTAAACACAATAAGTCTACTGCGTACCATGCTCAGAGTCAGGGAGCTGTGGAACATTTTCATCAAACTTTAAAATCCTTGCTTCGTGCATACTGTACAGAACTGTCTGCAGATTGGGAGGAGGGGTTACCTTGGCTGTTACTAGCTGCTCGTGAAGTAGTGCAGGAAAGCACTGGGTTTAGCCCAAATGACTTAGTGTTTGGTCATAAGGTGCGTGGGCCTTTAGCAGTGCTGCAGGATGGTTGTTTGCCTGAGGAACCACCTCGGAACCTTATTGACTATGTAAATGGTTTTAGGTTCAAGTTGTATAGGGCTGGTGAACTGGCGAAAGAGAAACTAAAATGTTCTCAACAGAAAATGAAACAGAAATGACCGACAGGCTGAGCTGCGTGAGTTTTGTCCCGGTGATCGTGTACTTGCTCTTTTGCCTCTTGTAAGTTCACCTTTTCAGGCAAAATACTGTGGTCCTTTCACTGTGTTGCGCAAAGTGTCAGATTTGAACTATCTTATTGAAACCCCTGGTCATAGGAAGTCCTCTAAATTATGCCATGTGAACCTGTTAAAATGTTATCACTCCCGTGATCTAAGCAAAGTGGAAGGCACTCCAGCAGTGAGGTCAGCGTTGACTGCTGCTCCAGTCACTGAATCTTGTGGCTTTAACTTTGGAGGGGGGAGAAGAGGAGGTAGTTAGGGTTTCGGATGAGGTCTTACAAGGTTGTTGAAAAACTCAGACTTTGCAAAACCTTGGGGTTTTGGTAGATCATTTAGACTCTGAGAAACGTGATGAATTGGTAGCTCTTATTAGAAGCTACCTTGTTTTGTTTTCTGACACTCTATCGAAAACCCACTTAATTGAGCATGACATAGACATCGGAGATGCTAAGCCTATCAAACAGAGATTTTATCGTGTATCTCAGGAGAAGAGACTGCAATTGGAAACAGAGGTGCAGTATATGTTGGGCAATGGTATTGCGGAGCCATGTTATTCGAAATGGGCTTCACCCTGTCTTCTGGTGAAAAAGTCTGATTCCACTTTCAGACCTTGCACTGATTATAGAAAAGTTAACAATGTTACTAAAGCAGACCTTTACCCTCTTCCTAGGATGGAGGACTGTATTGATCAAGTTGGGTCAGCAAAGTATGTTAGCAAATTTGATCTTTTAACCTCTTGGGGCTAGGTGGGACGCTAGCGTGCCACCCGTGGTGCACTCCATCAACAGCAGGTGCATTTCAAGAGCGGCAAATTTGAATCCAAATAAATGTCAAAATTCAAATTTTTCAAAAATACAACTATGTTACACCATTTGAAAGATAAACATCTCCTTAATCTAACCACGTTTTACGATTTCAAAAAGGTTTTACGGCGAAAGCATAAATTTAGAGTATGTTAGGACAGTACATTTACAAGAGTTGTGTGTAATGTTTTGTCAAGTCAAAGACAGGGTCACCAAAACCATAAAACCAGCTAAAATGATACACTAACCTTTTACAATCTCCATCAGATGACACTCCTAGGACATTATGTTAGACAATGCATGCATTTTTAGTTCTATCAAGTTGATATTTATATCCAAAAACAGCGTTTTACTATGGCATTGATGTTGAGGAAATCGTTTCCCTCCAATAACCGGCAGTCAAGTCAGCGTCACAAATTAAATAATTAAAATTAGAAAACATTGGTAAAATATTATATTGTCATTTAAAGAATTATAGATTTACATCTTTTGAACGCAATCAACTTGCCAGATTTAAAAATAACCTTACTGGGAAATCACACTTTGCAATAATCTGAGCACTGTGCCCAGAAAAATACGCGTTGCGATACAGACTAGACGTCATGTTGGGGAGATCTAAAATCGAAAATACTATGTAAATAATCCATTACCTTTGATTCTCTTCATCAGATGTCACTTCCAGGTATCACAGGTCCATAACGAATGTAGTTTTGTTCAAAAAAGCTCATCATTTATGTCCAAAAATCTCCGTCTCGTTAGCACATGATGTAAGCCAGCCGGACTTCTCGTCATGAACGAGGGGAAAAAATATATTTCCGTTCGTTCAAACATGTCAAACGTTGTATAGCATAAATCATTAGGGCCTTTTTTAACCAGAACATGAATAATATTCAAGGTGGACGAATGCATAGTCTTTTATAACGTATTGGAACGAGGGTACCCAACATGAAGTAGCGCGCCAGGTGTCTAATGGGACATCACCGTTCCATGGCTCTTGTTCGGTCAGATCTCCCTCCAGAAGACTCAAAACACTTTGTAAAGGCTGGTGACATCTAGTGGAAGCAATAGGAAGTGCCAAAATATTCCTAAACCCCTGTGTTTTTCAATGGGATAGGTTTAAAGTCAATACAACACATCAGGTATCCACTTCCTGTCAGAAAATGTCTCAGGGTTTTGCCTGCCAAATGAGTTCTGTTATACTCACAGACACCATTCAAACAGTTTTGGAAACTTTAGAGTGTTTTCTATCCATATATAATAAGTATATGCATATTCTAGTTACTGGGTAGGATTAGTAACCAGATTAAATCGGGTATATTTTTTTTATCCAGACGTGCAAATGCTGCCCCCTAGACCCAACAGGTTAAAGGGATATTGGCAAGTACCCTCACCAAAAGAGCTTGTGAGATTGCTGCCTTTATAACTCCATCTGGGTTGTTCTCTTATACAGTGATGCCCTTCGGGTTGCGGAATGCTCCAGCCACTTTCCAGAGGCTGATGAATCGGGTGGTCTCAGGTCTGGAAGGGTGTGCCGTGTACTTGGACGACGTGGTCGTCTACTCAGACACCTGGGAGGAGCATGTCTGTAGAGTGCAAGCCTTGTTCGAAAGACTGGTGTGGGCCAGGTTGACTATCAATTTGGCCAAGTGTGAGTTTGCCAAAGCCACAGTCACATACCTAGGCAAGGTTGTTGGTCAGGGTGTTGTCTGTCCCGTGGAAGCCAAGGTTCAGGCTGTGAAGCAGTTCCCACAGCCCTCCACAAAGAAAGAACTGATGCGCTTCCTGGGAATGGCGGGGTACTACCGTGCTTTTGTAAAAACTTTTCGGTAGTAGTGTCCCCCCTGACCAATCTGCTGAAGGCCAAGGCTGAATTTCTCTGGTCCACCCAGTGTCAAGAGGCATTTTATGCAGTTAAGGCTCTTTTGTGTTTGTCACCCGTGTTGGTAGCACCAAATTGAGAAACCTTTCAAATTGCAGGTAGACGCCAGTCAAATCGGTGCTGGGGCTGTGCTTCTCCAGGAAAATGATGACCATATTGAGTGTCCAGTCAGTTTCTTTTCCCGGAAATGTATTCAGAAGTATCAGAAAAAATATTCTGTAATTGAAAAGGAGGCTTTATGTCTCATTTGGGCTTTACAGCACTTCGAGGTCTATGTCGGTTCTGGTTTAACCCCTTTAACTGTGTTCACGGACCACAACCCACTTACTTTTCTGAAGTCCTTTCAAAATCCCAACCAGCGCCTGATGCGTTGGGCTTTGTTCTTGCAACCATTCAACCTGGATATTAGACACATTAGGGGTAAGGATGATATTATTGCTGATGCTCTGTCTCGTGCTCCTTTAACCTAGTTTGTATTTTCTCTCTGAACCCTGCACCTTCTTTTCTCTTAATTTGCTCCCGAGGTACCAGGGCTGCTGAGTTGAGGACAGACCGTCAGCTTGGGGACACGGTGCTACTATTAGGAGCCGGGACTGGTATCTGTTTTTTTGTTTGTTTTGAAGAATTTGGATTATGTGTTTTTTATGTTGGGTCATAATTTGAATTGAGGGTGGGACCCTCATTTTAAGGAGGGGGGTGTCACGGCTCCTCCTCTGCAGTGCAGGGGTGGTTCCCCCTGCAGGCAGAGGAGGGTCGTTAGTAATTGCAGCTGGTGTGATTGGAGCCACCTGGGCTCAGGGTATTTAATCAGGGTATTTGTTTGTTCCTTTGTAGCTGTATTTAGTTTCCACTCAGTCATGTTTACACATGCATATTCACGCATCCATGCACCTTACATACACCTTACATTATGACATTTCCACACCTCATTCCTTTTTCTTTGTTTATAGTTAATAGTTTTGTTTTATAATAAAGAACGTTTTGAATTGGCCTATACCAGTTGTCGATGTCCTCTCATTTTTGCCACAGGCTATGAGCCGGCCTGTGACAAGTGGGGGCTCGTCCGCAAGTTGTGACAAAAGACACTGATCTAATGCTAATGGGAAAAATTGTGTTTAGCGTCACAGATAGTGGACTAAGAGAGAAACTACTCTCCATTTCAGATTTAACCCTAGCTAAGGCCATAGATGTTTGCTGTGCAAAATAAGTTAACTCAGCTCAGGCTAATTCTCTCTTTCTGTCCTTTCTTTCTTTCTTTGTTTCTTTCTTTCTCTCGGGGGACCTGAGCCCTAGGACCATGCCTCTGGACTACCTGGCATGATGACTCCTTGCTGTCCCCAGTACACCTGGCTGTGCTGCTGCTCCAGTTTCAACTGTTCTGCCTGCGGCTATAGAACCCTGACCTGTTCACCGGACGTGCTACCTGTCCCAGACCTGCTGTTTTCAACTCTCTAGAGACAGCAGGAGCGGTAGAGATACTCTCAATGATCGACTATGAATAGCCAACTGACATTTACTCCTGAGGTGCTGACCTGTTGCACCCTTGACATCCACTGTGATTATTATTATTTGACCATATTGGTCATTTATGAACATTTGAACATCTTGGCCATGTTCTGTTATAATCTCCACCCGGCACAGCCAGAAGAAGACTGGCCACCCCTCATAGCCTGGTTCCTCTCTAGGTTCCTTCCTAGGTTTTGGCCTTTCTAGGGAGTTTTTCCTTGCCACCGTGCTTCTACACCTGCATTGCTTACTGTTTGGGGTTTTAGGCTGGGTTTCTGTACAGCACTTTGAGATATCAGCTAATGTAAGAAGGGCTATATAAATATATATAAAACATTTTTTTTGCCATGTCAGCTATCAATAGCACAGAGCAGTTTGTAAATGCTATGGAAAAAAACTTCTGCCATTTTTAGCAGTCAGAACAAAAGCAGGCCGGGCGGCAGACAGACTCAACCAGCGAGCAGCAGATAAAGACTTGAGTCCTGCATTCAATGTTGAGTGTAAAAAAATGTGGCAAGTGAAATCACTTTGCAGCTGTGTGTAGGTCAGGGACAGAGCTTACTCCCGTTGAAAGATGTCAAGGAAGTTGACATGTTGTTCATAGGTACAGTAACACAAGCACACACAAATAAGATGCCGGCTGGCACACAAACTTGTGTATAAGGGACACAGACGGTCAACTTTAAGTTAGACACAAGAACTGAAGCTAATATGTTCCCAACAAGCAATAGCAGACAAATTGCCCAAGCAATTCAAAGTGAAAGAGACTGAGACTGTACTCATAGCCTATGGAGGCACCCGAATTAAACCAAAGGGCATCATGACATTGCAAGTGAACCCGAGGCACAAACAAGCCCATCTTTACTTCTATGTTACAGATGCACCACTACCAGGCAGAGAGGCCTGTGTGCATGCCATGCTCCGCCATGCTTCGCCATGCTTCAAGGAAGAGCTACTCAAGTGCTATGCATCTGTGTATAAAGGACTCAGTGAGTTTCCAGGCCAGTACCACATCTACAGTACCAGTCAAAAGTTTGGACTCTAACAAGAAATTTGTGGAGTGGTTGAAAAACGAGTTTTAATGACTCCAATCTAAGTGTGTGTAAACTTCCGACTTCAACTGTATATATACACTGCTCAAAAAAATAAAGGGAACACTTAAACAACACATCCTAGATCTGAATGAAATAAATAATCTTATTAAATACTTTTTTCTTTACATAGTTGAATGTGATGACAACACAATCACACAAAAATAATCAATGGAAATCCAATTTATCAACCCATGGAGGTCTGGATTTGGAGTCACAGTCAAAATTAAAGTGGAAAACCACACTACAGGCTGATCCAACTTTGATGTAATGTCCTTAAAACAAGTCAAAATGAGGCTCAGTAGTGTGTGTGGCCTCCACGTGCCTGTATGACCTCCCTACAATGCCTGGGCATGCTCCTGATGAGGTGGCGGATGGTCTCCTGAGGGATCTCCTCCCAGACCTGGACTAAAGCATCCGCCAACTCCTGGACAGTCTGTGGTGCAACGTGGCGTTGGTGGATGGAGCGAGACATGATGTCCCAGATGTGCTCAATTGGATTCAGGTCTGGGGAACGGGCGGGCCAGTCCATAGCATCAATGCCTTCCTCTTGCAGGAACTGCTGACACACTCCAGCCACATGAGGTCTAGCATTGTCTTGCATTAGGAGGAACCCAAGGCCAACCGCACCAGCATATGGTCTCACAAGGGGTCTGAGGATCTCATCTCGGTACCTAATGGCAGTCGGGCTACCTCTGGCGAGCACAAGGAGGGCTGTGCGGCCCCCTAAAGAAATGCCACCCCACACCATGACTGACCCACCGCCAAACCAGTCATGCTGGAGGATGTTGCAGGCAGCTGAACGTTCTCCACGGCGTCTTCAGACTCTGTCACGTCTGTCATGAAAGCAGGTTCACACTGAGCACATCTGTGAAGAGCACAGGGCGCCAGTGGCGAATTTGCCAATCTTGGTGTTCTCTGGCAAATGCCAAACGTCCTGCACGGCGTTGGGCTGTAAGCACAACCCCCACCTGTGGACGTCGGGCCCTCATACCACCCTCATGGAGTCTGTTTCTGACCGTTTGAGCAGACACATGCACATTTGTGGCCTGCTGGAGGTCATTTTGCAGGGCTCTGGCAGTGCTCCTCCTTGCACAAAGGCGGAGGTAGCAGTCCTGCTGCTGGGTTGTTGCCCTCCTACGGCCTCCTCCACGTCTCCTGATGTACTGGCCTGTCTCCTGGTAACGCCTCCATGCTCTGGACACTACGCTGACAGACACAGCAAACCTTCTTGCCACAGCTCACATTGATGTGCCATCCTGGATGAGCTGCACTACCTGAGCCACTTGTGTGGGTTGTAGACTCCGTCTCATGCTACCACTAGAGTGAAAGCACCGCCAGCATTCAAAAGTGACCAAAACATCAGCCAGGAAGCATAGGAACTGAGAAGTGGTCTGTGGTCCCCACCTGCAGAACCACTCCTTTATTGGGGGTGTCTTGCTAATTGCCAATAATTTCCACCTGTTGTCTATTCCATTTGCACAACAGCATGTAAAATGTATTGTCAATCAGTGTTGCTTCCTAAGTGGACAGTTTGATTTCACAGAAGTGTGATTGACATGGAGTTACATTGTGTTGTTTAAGTGTTCCCTTTATTTTTTTTAGCAGTGTATTATAGAATAGTGTAATTGTTTTTAGGCCAGCTGTTTTTAGTCAAGATGTTTGTGTTTTTAAATGTAATATGTTTTTGTTGTACTGTATGTGTGTTTATAGTTTTGTTTAATGTTGTGTATGTAATTTGGTTTGTCTGAAACGTTGTTCCCCTTGCTGCTATTGGACCAGGTCTCTCTTGGAAAATAGATATTTATCTCAATGAGAATAAACCTGTATAAATAAAGGTAAAATTTAAAATTCATGACATTATTCTGAAAAAGGCACAGTGATGCCGAAACGTTGGTGTTTTACCAATAAAAGAAACGTCCCATTTTCAGGACCTTGTCTTTCAAAGATAATTCATAAATATCCAAATAACTTCACAGATCTTCATTGTAAAGGGTTTTAACACTGTTTCCCATGCTTGTTCAATGAACCATAAACAATTAATTAACCTGTTAGGGCTAGGGGGCAGTATTGACACGGCTGGATAAAAAACGTACCCAATTTAATCTGGTTACTACTCCTGCCCAGTAACTAGAATATGCATATAATTATTGGCTTTGGATAGAAAACACTCCAAAGTTTCTAAAACTGTTTGAATGGTGTCTATGAGTATAACAGAACTCAAATGGCAGGTCAAAACCTGAGAGATTCCTTTACAGGAAGTGGCCTGTCTGACCATTTATTGTCTTTCTTTGACATCTCATTCAATTACAAAGGATCTCTGCGGTAACGTGACACTTCCCACGGCTCCAATAGGCTCTCAGAGCCCGGGAAAAACCTGGATGTCGTCATTCCAGCCCCAGGCTGAAACACATTATCGCCTTTCTCAAGTGGCCGATAATGGGACTGTGGGCTTAGGCGCGTGCACTGGCCGCCCCCGTCTTTGTGTTTTTTCCTCTGTTTGCCGAAAAGGAGTTTCCCGGTCGGAATATTATCGCTTTTTTACGAGATAAATTGCATAAAAATTGATTTTAAACAGTGGTTGACATGCTTCGAGGTACGGTATTGGAATATTTAGAATTTTTTTGTCACGAATTGCGCCATGCGCGTGACCCTGATTTACCATTTCGGATAGTGTCTGGGACGCACGAACAAAACGCCGCTATTCGGATATAACGATGGATTATTTTGGACCAAACCAACATTTGTTATTGAAGTAGCAGTCCTGGGAGTGCATTCTGACGAAGACAACAAAAGGTAATCAAACTTTTATAATAGTAAATCTGATTTTGGTGAAGGCTAAACTTGCCGGGTGTCTAAATAGCTAGCCCGTGATGGCTGGGCTATGTACTTAGAATATTGCAAAATGTGCTTTCACCAAAAAGCTATTTTAAAATCGGACATATCGAGTGCATAGAGGAGGTCTGTATCTATAATTCTTAAAATAATTGTTATGCTTTTTGTGAACGTTTATCGTGAGTAATTTAGTAAATTGTTAGTAAATTCCCCGGAAGTTTGCGGGGGTATGCTAGTTCTGAACGTCACATGCTAATGTAAAAAGCAGTTTTTTGATATAAATATGAACTTGATTGAACAAAACATGCATGTATTGTATAACATAATGTCCTAGGGTTGTCATCTGATGAAGATCATCAAAGGTTAGTGCTGCATTTAGCTGTCTTCTGGGTTTTTGTGACATTATATGCTAGCTTGAAAAATGGGTGTCTGATTATTTCTGGCTGGGTACTCTGCTGACATAATCTAATGTTTTGCTTTCGTTGTAAAGCCTTTTTGAAATCGGACAGTGTGGTTAGATTAACGAGAGTCTTGTCTTTTAAATAGCTGTAAAATAGGAATATGTTTGAGAAATTGAAGTAATAGGATTTTTAAGGTATTTGAAAATCGTGCCACTGGATTACACTGGCTGTTACGTAGGTGGGACGATTACGTCCCGCCTAGCCCATAGTTAACATGCACCTGTGGAACGGTCGTTAAGACACTAACAGCTTACAGATGGTTGGCAATTAAGGCCACAGTTATGAAACCTTAGGACACTAAAGAGGCCTTTCTACTGACTCTGAAAAAGACCAAAAGAAAGATGCCCAGGGTCCCTGCTCATCTGCGTGAACTTGCCTTAGGCATGTTGCAAGGAGGCATGAGGACTGCAGATGTGGCCAGGGCAATAAATTGCAATGTCCGTACTGTGAGACACCTAAGACAGCGCTACAGAGAGACAGGACGGACAGCTGATCGTCCTCTCAGAGGCAGACCACGTGTAACAACACCTGCACAGGATCGGTACATCCGAACATCACACCTGCAGGACAGGTACAGGATGGCAACAACAACTGCCCGAGTTACACCAGGAACACACAATCCCTCCATCAGTTCTCAGATTGTCCGCAATAGGCTGAGAGAGGCTGGACTGAGGGCTTGTAGGCCTGTTGTAAGGCAGGTTCTCACCAGACATCACCGGCAACAATGTCACCTATGGGCACAAACCCACCGTCACTGGACCAGACAGGACTGGCAAAAAGTGCTCTTCACTGACGAGTTGTGGTTTTGTCTCACCAGGGGTGATGGTCGGATTCGCGTTTATCTTCAAAGGAATGAGCGTTACTCCGAGGCCTGTACTCTGGAGCGGGATCGATTTGGAGTTTGAGGGTCCGTCATGGTCTGGGGCGGTGTGTCACAGCATCATCAGACTGAGCTTGTTGTCATTGCCGGCAATCTCAACGCTGTACATTACAGGGAAGACTTACTGCAAGCCAGGAATGTCAGTGTTCTGCCATGGCCAGTGAAGAGCCCGGATCTCAATTCTATTGAGCACGTTTGGGACCTGTTGGATCGGAGGGTGAGGGCTAGGGCCATTTCGCCCAGAAATGTCCGGGAACTTGCAGGTGCCTTGGTGGAAGAGTGGGGTAACGTTACAGCAAGAACTGGCAAATCTGGTGCAGTCCATGAGGAGGAGATGCACTGCAGTACTTATCTGGCCACACCAGATACTGACTGCTACTTTTGACCCCCCCTTTGTTCTGGGACACATTATTCCCTTTTTGTTAGTCACATGTCTGTGGAACTTGTTCAGTGTAGGTCTCAGTTGATGAATCTTGTTATGTTCATACAAATATTTACACATGTTAAGTTTGATGAAAATAAATGTAGTTGACTGTGAGAGGACGTTTCTTTTTTTGCTGAGTTTATATGTATACAGAGTATGACTCTTTGTTTTCATATCTTACAGTTTATTTGTCAGCACCTCTACACTAAATAAGTTTCTCTGGGTGTGCGCCAGCTCATGCTTTTTATTAGACAATAATCCATCTGATTGTAACATCCCTGAAACATATACTGTAACCTACATCGGTGTAAAGATCACCAAAAATCTCAAGACTGTGAATGATCTTAATTTGAATCCTGTAACTGAATTGATAACAACAACAAAAACTCATGGTTAGGGACGGGGCTTTTAGCCAAAGCTGAGGGGCTATCTCGTGCATTCAATCTTTTTTCATCTATTGACATTCCCAAATCCACTTGCTGTACCTTAGATAGGCTATTGTACAACTTCATATGGAAAAACAAGCCACATAAGATAAAAAGAGATGTTATCACCAACAGGGTTTGTGATGGTGGTCTAAATGTCTTAGACTTCACTCTCTTTCATCAGAAATCAAAAGTCAACTGGGTTAAAAGTTACTTAAAAAATCCTCCGTTTTTGGAATACTGTACCTCAGTTTGTTTTTCAGAAGTTCGGAAGGCTTCATTTTTTACATAAGACCGAATCCAGGTGGTGAGTCACATAAATCGTACCATACAACCTTTGCCTGTAACCCTTTCCTGAAAGCCTTCAGGTAGAAACATCATGGCATAGCCCATTGCTGATCTAAAGCAAATGATAAGGCACAACAGAGAGGGGGAAACAAGGAAGGATCTGACCCTTTTTTCCCCTTCAATTTTTGCCTAAAATGACATACTCAAATCTAACTGCCTGTAGCTCAGGACCTGAAGCAAGGATATGCATATTCTTGATACCATTTGAACGGAAACACTTTGGAAGTGTGTGAAATTAATGTAGGAGAATATAACACATTAGATCTGGTAAAAGATAACACAAAGAAAAACATTTTCTATATAAAAAAAGCATAATCTTTGAAATGCAAGAGAAAGGCCATTATATCACTTAGGAGTCCAAGCACAATTTCTATTTTGGCCAGTAGATGGCAGCATGACATGTTCAAAGTTTTAGACTGATCCAATGGACCATTGAATTACTGTTCAAAATATTGTACCAAGTCTGCCAAAATGTATCAATTGGCCAATTGATACATTTTCAAGTACATAACTATAGAGAACACACAAAAATGATAAGGTAATAAAACATTTAAGTTTACACACTCCCAGGAATGTCATAAATGATGGATACTTAGCTTCCCTACATAAAATATTAACCTTCACACATCTAGATGGGGGTGGGCTGGCCAGACATAGCAGGGGTTCAAACTGTAGAACCCATTTTTTTATTTTATTTTATTTCACCTTTATTTAACCAGGTAGGCTAGTTGAGAGCAAGTTCTCATTTACAACTGCAACCTGGCCAAGATAAAGCAAAGCTGTTTGACACATACCACAACACAGTTACTCATGGAATAAACAAACATACAGTCAATAATACAGTAGAAAAAGTATATATACAGTGTGTGCAAATGAGGTAAGATAAGGGAGGTAAAGCAACAAATAGGCCATGGTGGCGAAGTAATTACAATATACCAATTAAACACTGGAGTGATTGATGTGCAGAAGATGAATGTGCAAGTAGAGGTACTGAGGTGCAAAGGAGCAAGATAAATAAATAAATACAGTAAGGGGATGAGGTAGTTGGATGGGCTATTTACAGATGTACTATGTACAGGTGCAGTGTTCTGTGAGTTCCTACATTTGAAAATAAAAATTGATTTTATCAAACAAAACTATGCTACATTTTATCTCTGGGACCCTCAGGATGACAAATCAGAGCAAGATTACTGAATGTAAGTACATTATTTACCTTCAGAGGTGAAAGTATCAAACCAGTTGCCGTGATAAGTTTTTTGTTGTTGGACAGTGCAGTTAGCTTAAATTCTTGTTAATTTTTCTGCCCATATAAGACATGTCTATGTCCTGGGAAATGTTCTTGTTACTTACAACGTCATGCTAATCACATTAGCACACGTTAGCTCAACCGTCACACAGGGGACAGACAGACACACCGATCCCGTAGATGTTAAAGACTAGATGGCAGCGCCGCCAATACACAGATGGGATTTATATTGACATGGCTGGGGGTGATGTATTACATGGTTGTGGAAAGTTTTTTTGTTGTAATGAGAGAGTGGCTGGGCTGCAGCTGGGGAGGGAGAGAGGGGGATGACTGAAAGAGGTAAGAGGGCTATTTACACCATGCTAAAAAAAAACTCTAAAACCCTTCTCCAGTTCCGTCTGAAGGAGACACTGCAAAAGAGTCTGGGGAGGAGGGACTGCCTCTAAATAGGCTGGAAGGTTACTGTAGTTTAATGCACGATTATTTCTATTCTTGAAATTATGAATTTAAATGAGTGATTGTTTGTGGATAAACATACTTGGAGAGTTTGAATTTTCATTGAGCCAATTAAAGGCTTTCAGAATGTGAATAATGGGCAACCTTCAAGCTTTATCAAATCTTGATTTCACAGTCCTGTCTCAGTTAATTCGTTATTTACAAGTGAATACCACTATGTATTAAGTACCAACAGATACTTTCTAGACTGAATTTCAAAACAATTGGTTTCAACTCAGTTGCAAAGTATTTGGTGGAAAATAAGGGTGTTTATTTCAATCAATAACAAAGAATAAAATATATTATTGGATGAAGTGCTTTCCCTTCACTCTGCGGTCCAACTCATACCAAACCATCTCAACTGGGTTGAGGTCGGGTGATTGTGGAGGCCAGGTCATCTGATGCAGCACTCCATCATTCTCCTTGGTCAAATAGCCCTTACACAGCCTGGAGGTGTGTTTTGGGTCATTGTCCTGTTGAAAAACAAATGATAGTTCCACTAAGTGTAAACCAGATGGGATGGCGTACCGCTGCAGAATGCTGTGGTAGCCATGCTGGTTAAGTGTGCCTTGAATTCTAAATGAATCTAAGACATTGTCACCAGCAAAGCACCCCCACACCATCACACCTCCTCCTCCATGCTTCACGGTGGGAACCACACATGCGGAGATCATCCGTTCACCTACTCTGCGTCTCACAAAGACACGGCGGTTGGAATCAAAAATCTTACATTTGGACTCAACAGACCAAAGGACAGATTTCCACCGGTCTAATGTCCAATGCTCGTGTTTCTGATGTCCTTTAGCAGTGGTTTCTTTTCAGCAATTCAAACATGAAGGCCTGATTCACGCAGTCTCCTCTGAACAGTTGATGTTGAGATGTGTCTGTTACTTGAACTCTGTGAAGCATTTATTTAGGCTGAGGTGCAGTTAATTGCGGTGCAATTGCAGTGCTTCTTCACTATTATTCCACAATGTAGAAAATAGTAAAAATAAAGAGAAACACTTGAATGAGTAGGAGTGTCCAAACTTTTGACTGGCACTCTAGGTCCTGGATGGCAGGTCAGGGGCCGAGCAGTTGCCATACCAGGTGGTGATGCAACCAGTCAGGATGCTCTTGATGGTGCAGCTGTATAACTTTTGAGGATCTGGGGACCCACGCCAAATCTTTTCAGTCTCCTGAGGAGGAAAAGGCATTGACGTGCTCTCTTCAAGACTTTCATGGTGTGTTTGGACTATGATAGTCTGTTGGTGATGTGGACACCAAGGAACTTGAAACTCTGGACCCGCTCCACTACAGCCCTGTCGATGTTAATGGGGGCGTGTTCGGCCCTCCTTTTTCTGTAGTCCACAATCATCTCCTTTGTCTTGCTCAAGTTGAGGGAGAGGTTGTTGTTCTGGCACCACACTGCCAGGTCTCTGACCTCCTCCCTATAGGCTGTGTCATCATTGTCAGTGATCAGGCCTACCACTGTTGTGTAGTAAGGAAACTTAGTGATGGTTTTGGAGTCGTACTTGGCCACGCAGTCATGGGTGAACAGGGAGTACAGGAGGGGATTAAGCATGCACCCTTGAGGGGACCCCATGTTGAGGATTAGCGTGGCAGATGTGTTGTTGCCTACCCTTACTACCTGGGGGCAGCCCGTCAGGAGGTCCAGGATCAAGTTGCAGAGAGAGGTGTTTAGTCCCAGGGCCCTTACCTTAGTGATGATCTTTGTAGGCACTATGGTGTTGAACACTGAGCTGTAGTCAATGAACAGCATTCTCACGTGTTATTTTTGTTCATTTGGGAAATGGCAGTATGGAGTGTGATCGAGATTGCTTCATCTGTGGATCTGTTGGGGCGGTATGCAAATTGGAGTGGGTCTAGGGTTTCCAGGATGATGGTGTTGATATGAGCCATGACCAGCCTTTCAAAGCAGTTCATGGCTACTGATGTGAGTGCTACAGGGGAAGGAGTCATTTAGGCAGGTTGCCTTCGCTTTCTTGGGCACAGGGACTATGGTGGTCTGCTTGAAACATGTTGGTATTACAGACTCAGTCAGGGAGAGCTGGCCCTAGCCTTTTGGGGTCCCTAAGTGAGGTTTTGTTGGGGAGCCAACAAGCAAAACATTTTAGCTGTGCCACTCTTGACAGTTTCCTGCAATTCTACACATTTTGCCATAGGAAGGAGACAAATGTTTGCAGTTTTAAATACGATTGAGTGACTAACAAAATCAATGGGACCCCCCCCCCAAATTTCACCTTGTGTATTTCTACTATTCTAACTCCCAACAGTAAGTTGGGGGAGAAGGGGGGAATTGATCCGCAGGCCTACAATAGGGTGTCTGGTTGTAACCACACATCAGGGGACATGGCAATAATGACATGACCAAATGCAACAAACATCTTATGTAAGCCTCTTCCTTGAAGTGTTGAACTGCATTACATTACAAATCGTCCGCTCCAAGCCACCACATATAGTGTCTTCAGAAAGGATTCACACACTTTGAATGTCAAAATGTTGCGTTAAAGCCTGAATTTAAAATAGATCACATTTACACTTTGTCACTGGCCCTCACACAATACCCCATAATGTCAAAGTGGAATTATGTTTTTAGAATTGTCTTTGTCAGTAAGTATTCAACCCCTTTATGGAAATAATAAATAAGTTTAGGAGTAAAAATGTGCTTAACAAGTCACATAAGTTGCATGGACTCAGTGTGCAATAATAGTGTTAAACATGATTACCTCATCTCTGTACTTCACACATACAGATAATTGTAAGGTCCCTCAGTTCAGCAGTGCATTTCAAACAGATTCAACCACAAAGACCAGGGAGGTTTTCCAATTCCTCGCTAGATGAGTATAAAAAAAGCATACATTGAATATCGCTTTGAGCATTAAGTTATTGATTACACCTTGAATGGTGTATTAATACACCCACTCACAAGAAAGATTCATGCGTCCTTCCTAACTCAGTTGCCGGAGAGGAAGGAAACCGCTCAAGGATTTCACCATGAGGCAGATGGTGAATTTAAAACAGTTTAATGGCTGTGATATAAAACTGAGGATGGATCAACATTGTAGTTACTTCACAATACTAACCTAATTGACAGAGTGAAAAGGAGGAAGCAAGTACAAAATACAAATATTCCAAAACATGCATCCTGTTTGCAATAAGGCACTAAATTTATAAAGCCAAAAAAAATGTGGCAAAGCAATTTACTTTTTGTCCTGAATACAATGTGTTGTTAATGTATTGGATTTTCCCCAAACACCACGAGTACCACTCTCCATATTTTCAAGCATAGTGGTGGCGGCATCATGTTATGGACCAGCTCCACTACAGGTATGCTTGTAATCGTTAAGGACGGGGGAGTTTCAGGATAAAAAAAAGAAATGGAATGGAACTAAGCACAGGCAAAATCCCAGAGGAAGACCTTGTTCAGTCTGCTTTCCACCAGACACTGGGAGATTAATTCACCTTTCAGCAGGACAATAACATAAAACAAGGCCAAATCTACACTGGAGTTGTTTACCAAGACAGTGATTGTCCCGAGTGGCCGAAAATGATCAACTAATTTGACAGAGCTTGAAGGATTTAAAAAAATGATAAATGTGCAAATGTTGCACAATCCAGGTGTGGAAACCTCTTAGAGACCCACCCAGAAAAACTCACAGCTCCAATTCCTGCCAAAAGAGAAACAGGGGGTTGACTAGTTATCTAATCATATTTAATTTTTTTTACAAGTTAGAATTTTTCTTGCAGTTTGACATGATTAAAATCAATTTTACTCCCACTTTGTAACACAACAAATGTGGAAAAAGTCAAGGGTTGTGAATGCTTTCTGAAGACACTATATCAGAGGTTGTCTTTCCATCTCCATGACAGCAGAGGGTGGTACAGGGCTGCACAAACAGGATAATGTCCTGCATTGCCAGTTTGACATCAAGGCTACTTTAGGATTCTGGCACAACACCACCAGTCACACATCAATCAACACATTTGAGCGGATAAGGGATTTTGTACAAGTTTTAATCCAAAAGACAGCCAGTGCTACATGTCATATGTGTACTGCCATACCCCCATGCATTACAATGGTGCCCTTGCGCTCAGTGTTCCCCATCACCTAACACAGCAGAAACGCTTAACAACATTATTGCTGCTGTGTGGAAACTGATAGTGACACTTGTGTTGTATAGTTCATTAGTGGGAATTCACTGAAAATATATTTAAACAAGTGCAATCAGCATTGAACTGTGACTTTCATCAGGATAATTGTGAAGTGGGCTACAACATCTGTGGGATGTGGGGATTTTGTGATCTCATGGTTTGGATATTTGATAACACAATGTACATTTGCTACTGCCAAAGTGGCTTGAATATTCCCCCACTGTCATCACATTGGGAAAAATCCGAATTTGAGATTAGTGCACAGACCTTGAACTTGTGTCAATCATGCATAACCTCAATGGGAGATGTGTGTGAAAATTTAGGCTATGGGCACAAATATCAAGTAAGGATTTTTCCCAAAGTCCTCAAGGCACACAGTCTTTCTAAACAGTCAGTCCACTCTAAAAATATGGTGACTATAACTTTGGCTACAGGTGCGTTGGCTAAGAAATCAAACCCAACCAACAATGAAAACACATTCAACTGCAGTCATACAATTCAGAAGTCCAATCAAAACAAAAGCAAAGAGTTCAGGGCAACAAAAACCCTACACAACAAATAGAAAATGTATATACAATGAATGACAACTAAAAAGGAAGAAGAAACTAAAGCCCATTCAATTATACATAAACAAAAATGATGCTTCCGCCATTGTGTAGTTAACAAGTGCATAGCAGAAAATGATTATGGATCCACAGTATAACTGGAGGAGCATTCAATGTTTTCATGGTCTCTCAGCTACCCATGGCAGTATCATCTGAAGACCCATAGATAAAGTTAGAAAAACATGTGGCCAATACTGAGGGGAATCAACAATGATAAAACACAGAACAGAGCTGGGTCAGATACTGGATTAGTTACAGTGCAGTCAGCTTGCATAGTGATCAGCAACAACGACAGAAAAACCCAGTACATCACCGAGATGTGACGATAAACATCTTATCTCTATGTGGCCAAAAAAAGCAAATGAACAAAATGGTTCTTTACCTTGAATGGCAAGGTGGGGGGAAAAAAACATTAAAGGGGTAAAACGATGAGAATAAAACAGCGACAAAGGAAGTTAAAAACACTGGAAATGTAATATTTCTGGAGATTCAGACTTTCACCCCTTAATAATCCCTGTTTGCCCTTTCAGCTCTCTTTCACCACAATGAAGGGCGTGCGTGTGTGTGTAAGTTATTTTGTTTCACAGGCCCGGTGGTTCAGTGGCTGCATTGTTTGCCTTCTTCCTTCTCTTAATCAGCAGCGGATTGGTCGAATCCTCGATGGTCTTGATTTTGATTTGCTCATAGTCCACTCTCATGGTTGCCAGGGCACTTGTCATTTCCTCCTAGTAACAAAAATCACACCATTAGCATATCACATAGAAACAATTATAAATAATGTGTAAAGGACCAAGAAATTCCAAAGGAGCAAATGCGCAATTGTGTAGATAGAAGCAGACCAAAACACTGTATTTTGTACAGTCTATAGTAGGATATTGTTGTTTTTGTGCTCAATCTGCATGCTAGAGGTGTGTGGATCCAAGTTTGATGCAGAAAGAATGCATTCACATCACTGCAGTGCCAGTGCTCACCTTGACCTCCTCCCAGACATCCTGTTCCTCTTGCAGCACACGACTGGTGTGGAGAGGGGTCTGAGGGACCTCCATAGACTGCTGTAGGGAGACCAGCTTAGATTAGCGCATTGCTTTGGAAAAAACATTGTGTCCAATCAAGGAACATGAATATAGGATCAAATTGGAAATGTGAAAAGTATTCAGCAACTCTAGCAACTCAATTATTACAAAAAAACATTGTTGCAAAAGATGAGCCCGGTCTCATACCGTATGTGGTTTTATGGTTGCCAAGTTAACATTACTGAGAGGCCAGTTTCTTTGGTATGACAAAGAAGCAAAACAGAGAAAAGTTAGCTTAAGCACAAACAGACTGGACCACCAGGCACAAAAAGGATGAGTGCAACAACATAATACGCTACGACAGCAAATGTGTCGTGTTGACATCACATGGCCAGTTTAGTTTGGTTGACTGAAGAATGTGATTGTCATTAGGACTTCATGCGGTGGTACATATGATTAACTTCATCCATGACGCTTGTATGTTTCTGTAATTGCAATGTACAGTGGTGTAAGAATATTTTAAGATAATACACAACACTAGAGGTCAATAGGAAATTAACGATCAATGGAAATATGTTGAATTGAAAATCAACTCTGGTTAGAATCTGTGTAGGGATTTCAGTCCTGGATTCATGTGGCAAGATCTCATTGGTCTGAATCGTCTATACATTGAGCCTGAAACAGGATACTTGTTTTTTGGCCCAATTTTACTGCAAGGAATTCTAATTGGTCAATCAAAGGCTAGGGTTAGGGGTTATAAAATACCTCCTGTCTTTGTTCTGTGGAGAATCCTTGAGGACAGGGAAGAATGAACATTGACCATCTACTTCCCAACATAACATCTATGATTTCTTCTTTGAATAAACCTATTTTTCTCCCCCTGATTTGCTTTGGGGGCTGTGTTATTGAAGAATAACATCAACTGCTAACAGTGGGTATAGAAAGTAACCACCACCTTTCAAAATGTTCACCTTTTGTTGCCTTACAGCTTGAAATTTAAAAACACAAAATTTGACTTTTTCCAGCTTTATTTACACTGTAACCCACAAAATCCAAGTAAAATACCCTATTTGGATAAGTGAACACCACCCCCTTAGAATTGCAATTGCAAACGTGAAGTATAACCAACCATCCTCCAGATCACAAATCAAGCTAATTGGCTTCTGTGGTCAATTGTAGTGACTTTGATTAGTTCAGAATAAAAGCAGTTGTTCATAGAGAACTCCACTGCTTAGTAGAGCAATTCAAAGCAAATAATCCACTATAGGTGGAAAGGTACTTTCAAAGGATCTACGAGATAAAGTTGTGGAAACACACAAGTCAGGGGATGGATATAAAAAAATGTCAAAGGCTTTGTCTATCCCTCGGCGCACAGTTAAGACCATTATTAAGTGGAAGGCGTATGGCACCACCCAGCCCTGCATAGATCAGGCAATCCCTCCAAACTGGATGATCGGGCAAGGAGAAGACTGATCAGAGAGGCTAACAAGAAGCCAATGGCGACTGAGTGAGATTCAGGCCTTTATGGAAAAGACTGGTCAAGTGTGCATATGACCACAATATCACAATCGCTCCACAAATCTGACCTCTATGGCAAGAAAAAAACCTTCCTCAAAAAAGCTACATCAAGTCTTGTTTGAGCTTTGCCAAAAAGCACATCGTAGATTCTAAGGCCAAGTGGCAAAAGGTGCTTTGGTCAAAATCCAATACATCTTTCCACCCAAAGAACCCCATGCCAGTAAAGTACAGTAAAGCTTGGCGGTGGCAGCATCCTGTTGCAGGGGTGTTTCTCTTCAGCAGGGACTGGAGCACTTGTCAGAAGAGAAGGGAAAATGGACAGTGCAAAACACCGATAGATTCTTGAGGAAGACCTACAGCCCTCCACCAAGAAGTTGAAAATAGGAAGATGGTTCACGTTTCAACATGACAATGACCCAAAGCACACTGCCAAAGTAACAGTACAGTGGCTGAAGGACAAGAAGGTGAATGTCCTTGAGTGGCCTAGACAGAGCCCCGACCTAAATCCCATTGAAAATCTGTGGAATGACTCGAAGAGTGTAGTCCGTGAACGGTCACCATGCAATTTGTCTGAGTTTGAACAATTCTGCAAGGAAGAATGGGCAAATTTTGCACAGTCTACGTGTACAAAGTAAGTAATTCAAGCAAAAGGTGGTTCCACTAAGTATTAACTCAGGGGGGTGTTCAGTTATCCAAATAGGGTATTTTACTGTTTTAATGTCAATACATTTTCTAGATTTTTTCCCCACACCTGGATATTGTGGCTTACTGTGTGTAAAAGCCAGAAAAAAAGGTTTTGAAAGGGGGTGGTGACTTTCTATACCCACTGTATGTGTTATGTTTGATATTTATCTGAATCATTGTTTCCCTCTGCTGCTGTCTTGGTTGGACCAGGTCTCTATTGAAAAATATATGTTTATCTCAATGAGACTAACCTAGATAAATTAAGGTTAAATAAAAATGTAATATGATAACTTTTGAGAATTGTGAAATTCCATTCAGAAAAAACAAAAATGTATTGCACTGTGTTGTCTTCTTGTTGTCTAGTTGCATTGAAAGCAGCTAGTGAATAATCAGTATGTATCTTCATAACAATCGACAACGATTGCTTCATGGTCATACTGCCTGGACTGGGGGATAACAGAAGGGTGCTGTGCTTACATTGATCCAGGGGTGGTTCATGAACTCTGTGATGCTCATCCTCTGGGTGGGCTCAGTCTTTAGTAAGTGGCGGATCAACTGCTTGGCTGGGAGAGAGAAAACACAGGAAAAAACAAAGTTTTAAGCAATTCACATAATTACCAAAGTCATGACATTCATTTTGAAACCAGCCCATATACAGTTGAAGTGGGAAGTTTACATAGACTTAGGTTGGAGTCATTAAAACTCATTTTTCAACCACTCCACAAATTTCTTGTTAAACTATAGTTTGGCAAGTCAGTTAGGACATCCACTTTGTGCATGACAAGTACTTTTTCCAACAATTGCTTACAGACAGATTATATAACTTATAATTCACCGTATCACAATTCCAGTGGTTCAGAAGTTCACATACACGTTGACTGTGCCTTTAAACAGCGTGGAAAATTCCAGAAAATGATGTCATGGCTTTAGAAGCTTCTAATTGACATCATTTGAGTCAATTGGAGCTGTACCTGTGGATGTATTTCAAGGCCTACCTTCAAACTCAGTGCCTCTTGCTTGACATCATGGGAAAATCAAAATAAATCAGCCAAGACCTCAGAAAGAAATTGTAGACCTCCACAAGTCTGGTTCAGCCTTGGGAGCAATTTCCAAATGCCTGAAGGTAACACGTTCATCTGTACAAACAATAGTACACAAGTATAAACACCATGGGACCACGCAGCCGTCATAGTGCTCAGGAAGGAGACACGTTCTGTCTCCTAGCGTACTTTGGTGCGAAAAGTGCAAATCAATCCCAGAACAACAGCAAAGGACCTTGTGAAGATGCTGGAGGAAACGGGTACAAAAGTATCTATATCCACAGTAAAATGAGTCCTATATTGACATAACCTGAAAGGCCGCTCAGCAAGGAAGAAGCCACTTCTCCAAAAGCGCCATGAAAAAGCCAGACTATGGTTTGCAACCGCACATGGAAACAAAGATCGTACTTTTTGGAGAAATGTCCTCTGGTCTGATGAAACAAAAATAGAACTGTTTGGCCATAATGACCATCATTATATTTGGAAGAAAAAGGGGGAGGCTTGCAAGCCGAAGAACACCATCCCAACCGTGAAGCACGGGGGTAGCAGCATCATGTTGTGGGGGTGCTTTGCTGCAGGAGGGACTGGTGCACTTTACAAAATAGATGGCATCATGAGGCAGGAAAATTATGTGGATATATTGAAGCAACATCTCAAGACATCAGTCAGGAAGTTAAAGCTTGGTTGCAAATGGGTCTTCCAAATGGACAATGACCCCAAGCATACTTCCAAAGTTTTTGAAAAATGGCTTAAGAACAACAAAGTCAAGGTATTGGAGTGGCCATCACAAAGCCCTGACCTCAATCCTATAGAAAATGTGTGGGCAGAACTGAAAAAGCATGTGCGAGCAAGGAGGCCTACAAACCTGACTCAGTTACACCAGCTCTGTCAGGAGGAATGGGTCAAAATTCACCCAACTTGTTGTGGGAAGCTTGTGGAAGGCAAGCCGAAATGTTTGACCCAAGTTAAACAATTTAAAGGCAATACTACCAAATACTAATTGAGTGTATGTAAACTTCTGACCCACTGGGAATGTGATGAAATAAAAGCTGAAATAAATAATTCTCTACTATTATTCTGACATTTCACATTCTTATAATAAAGTGGTGATCCTAACTGACCTAAGACAGGGAGTTTTTACTTGGATTAAATGTCAGGAATTGTGAAAAACTGAGTTTAAATGTATTTGGCTAAGGTGGATGTAAACTTCCGACTTCAACTGTAAATATCTGTCTTCTCTCTTACCGTCCTCTGACACGTCAGACCACTCTGGGTTGGGGAACTCGTACTGTCCGTTCCTGATGCGTTTTTTCATCCCAGGGGAGATGGCCAGGCCGTGGTTAGAGTAGAAGGGAGGATATCCACACAGCCTAGGCGGAGGAGGAGAGGAAAATATATAAGAACCACGTAAGGTGCTACGTCTTGTACACTGCAGTTATTGGGAATTGATTCATGCTGTCAAGCTATTTTGTATCACTTACAGGATATACATGATAACACCCAGAGACCACATATCACAGGATTTGTCGTACTTCTCTGGACCAAGAACCTCAGGGGCTGGGATCAAGGAGAGGAAATACAGACTTAAAATACATTGAAGCCATATATTTTATGAACTTAATAGTCAATGCCACTGAAATATTCATGAATAATTATACTAACAGGGTAGGCCGTACTATTAAACCAGTAAGACTGAGTTGCGTGCCCTTACCAACATAATAAGGGGTGTAGCATGGCGTTGCCAGGGAGTTGAGTGTGGTGATTTCTTTGGCAAACCCAAAATCGGTTAGTTTGAGGAGTGCATCTGGTTTTTTGGAGGTGTACAACAGATTTTCTGGCTGACGGACGAGAAAATAGCATACTTATTTATTGGACTGAACATGTATGCAAAAGAGATGTTTAGTATAATTCTGTTCATTGAATCACCAGACAGACTTTACCTTAATATCTCTGTGAGCGATGTCAATGGCATGCAGATACTGGATGGCTTCTCCTATACTCTTCATGATGTCAGAGGCCTCTAGACAGGGTGGGAGAGAAGAGAAAGACAGAGTTGAATACCAGTGGAGTGAAGAGATTAGAGGTCGACCGACTATTTTTAAACACCGATACAGATTGGAGGACCAAAATAAGCCGAAACCAATTAAAATCAGCCAATTTTTATATATATTTGTAATAATGACAATTACAAAAATACTGAATGAACAATGAACACTTTTATTTTAACTTACTATAATACATAAATAAAATAAAATGTAGTCTCAAATAAATAATGAAACATGTTCAATTTGGTTTAAATAATGCAAAAACACAGTGTTGGAGAAGAAAGTAAAAGTGCAATATGTGCCATGTAAAAAAGCTAACGTTTAAGTTCCTTGCTCAGAACATGAGAACATACGAAAACTGGTGGTTCCTTTTAACATGAGTCTTCAATATTCCCAGTTAAGTTTTAGGTTGTAGTGCAGAAAGCAGAGCTTGTCTGCATGTTCCCCTGTCAGTCTGCTCCTCTGCTTATCATAAAATGAGCCCCACCTCTCTCGCTTGGGACCGAAGAAGGTGGGGAACAGAGAAACTTCTTTACCAGTGGAGCGAGTGATTGAAGTCTGTCCTCATTCTGCTTCCACCACTCCAAAGGCAAGCCGCTCTTTCTGTCAATGACAGGCTCTGTGAGGTAACGCTTCAACTCAATTTCAAAACTTCACTGGACTGCCCTCTTGACTCCCAAGGATTCTAGTGTAGAGGCTGTCCACCAGACTGGGTGGCCGATCTACCCGGACTCTTAGCACCTGGATCTGGGTCCTCCTCTTCACTAGTCCCTTCTGCTGTGGCTCTGTTTTTTTTTTTTTAGTAGGTCAGATTCCTCCTTCAGCCACTCTTTTGCTTTCTCTCATGCTGTCCCTGAGGTGAAGGCGTAGCTCTTGTAACGTGGATACAGGACAGTTGCCAACACCAGGCACTTGGTCTCCTCGGCCTTGGAGAACCACCTTGTCAGACTGTCCAAGATGGTCTTCCGTAAAGTTGATGCCTTGAGTAGAAGAAACCTCCTGCTGCAGCATCAGCACCAACACACTGGGGATGATGCATGCAGCTGTAGAGTTGGAGTGGCACATCTCCAGTGTCACCTCCTCCATAGGTGCCAGAGTCTCAATTAGGTTAGAGACAATGTCCCACTGTGCAGCAGACAAACTGCTGATGTGTCCGTATTCACCTGCATACACATTCAGTGCCCGCCACTGTTCAAACATCCTCTGCAACGTGTAGTGTTGAGTTCCAGCGAGTTTGAACTGCTTGGATGATGCTGTGTTTGGGAAGGCCAAGCGCTTCCTGAATGACCCTCAGCCTCTGTTTGGCCAGTACAGAGTGGTCAAAGTGAGTTGCACAGCTCTTCAACATGGCAATAATGTCTAGCACAGCTCTCTGACTGGATAGGCCATCATTGATTACAAGCTGTAGGGTGTGTGCACCGCAGCTGAAGTCTGGAAGCTCTGCCAGTCTCATACCTTTCACCATGTCTGCCCCACTGTCCCTGAGGATCAGCACAACACGTAGTGTGGATTTCCCAGTATTCCAACATGGTCAAAAACATCTCTCTGATGTAGTTTCCTGTGTGTGATCCAGTCATAGTCTTGACATTCAGCACAACCTGCTTTCTTGTCCAGACATTGTCAATGAAATGTCCAGTAAGGCTCATCAGGGACTCTGTAGTGCCTGACCAGCAGTCAGTTGTGAATGCCATGTGTGGAGCATTCACTAGTGCCACCAGATTCTTCACTTTCATCACAACTCTTTCATGGTGTTTTATCTAGCATTTCTGTGGAGGTAGAATTTTTCATATTTGATCCTGTACCAGGGTTCAGCAAGAGTAATCAGCCACTTAAAACCAACATCAGACACCACTGTGAATGGCTGGTTGTCAGTGGCAATCATCTCAAAAATTGCTTCATCCATCTTCTTGGCCCTTGGGTCTTTTGTCTTGCCATTTTGTTTGTTTATTAAAAAGTTGTAATATTGTAGCCTGTGACGTGTCTGTATCACCTTTTCCTTGTGAAGAATTTGTTTGCTTTTTTCATCACTGCTTCCTTATGAGCTTTTGGATGTGTGTTCTTAAGGTGATTCCACAGGTTGGTGGTATTTTTTGACCTACAGCTTTCTCACAAATAAGACACCTTGCTTTCCCTGGTGCCAATTCAATGTAATAGTCCCACACTGGTGCTCTGCTTTTCTCTGCCGTCTGTAAAATTAATATAATCGTACACACACGCACAGCTCTCTGAAGTGACAAGGACACTTGAAGAGTCTGCTTAGGAGACAAATACGCTCAACTGTTTGAATAATAAAACTATAGTTTAAGTTACCTGTAATGAATGTTGAAAACAAAAACTAATTTCTATATGCAGGAAATCCTATTTTAATAATGGGCATGGTAAGAATTGACTACCAAAGTGTGATTCATAATTCCCATGACACCTTCCAGCAAAATCTGAAAAGCGTTTCCTTCAATCATTTATTCCATAGGATATTTTTAGATTCACTTCAAAAGAAGGTCTGTGTTTCGTGTAGGCTTACACCACCTTGCCAATTTGATAACTGTGTAGATATCCATAGGACAAGGTAACTCTGATCAATACTGGCTAAATATAAGCAAAGATAGTTTTTTTTTTTGTAGAGTGGATTTATGAAAATATGTTGACAAACTTTACCTTATATTTGCAAGATTTACACGAGCATCAACACGCTGAGGTGGTTTAAGCCTGCACGAAACACAGACCTTATTTGAAGTAGTTCAAGACATTCCCTACAGAAGAGATGAACGGTAAAATAACGAAGGAACCCCTTTCAAGTTCAGCTGCAAGTTATTATAAGAATTATGACGTGTCAACTATTACTCTCTATACCATTTGTATTTCATGGACCTTTGACTATTGGATGGTCTTATAGGCACTTTAGTATTGCCAGACTATTCTCAGGAGTTGATAGGCTTGAAGTCATAAACAGCGCTGTGCTTCAAGCATTGCTAAGAGCTGCTGGCAAACGCAGTAAAGTGCTATTTGAATGAATGCTTACGAGCTTGCTGCTGCCTACCACCGCTCAGACTGCTCTATCAAATCATAGACTTAATTATAATATACTAAACACACAGAAATACGAGCCTTAGGTCATTAATATGGTCAAATCCGGAAACTATCATTTCGAAAACAAAACGTTTATTCTTTCAGTGTATTACGGAAGCGTTCTGTATTTTATCGAACGGCTGGCAACCCCAAATCTAAATATTGCTGTTACATTGCACAACCTTTAATGTTATGTCATAAGTACGTAACATTTTGGAAAATGAATTACGGTCTTTGTTAACCTGTTAGGGCTAGGGGGCAGTATTGACACGGCTGGATAAAAAACATACCCGATTTAATCTGGTTACCACTCCTACCCAGTAACTAGAATATGCATATACTTATTACATATGGATAGAAAACACCCTAAATTTTCTAAAACTGTTTGAATGGTGTCTGTGAGTATAACAGAACTCAAATGGCAGGTCAAAACCTGAGAGATTCCTTTACAGGAAGTGGCCTGTCTGACCATTTCTTGAACTTCTTTTCCATCTCTATCATTTACTAAGGATCTCTGCTCTAACGTGACACTTCCCACGTCGTCCATAGGCGCTCAGAGCCCGGGAAAAAACAGAATGTCGTCATTCCAGCCCCAGGCTGAAACACATTATCGCCTTTCTCAAGTGGCCGATCAAGGGACACTGGGCTTAGGCGCGTGACCCGACCGCCCCCGCCTTTGTGATTTTTTCCTCTGTTTGCCGAAAAGGAGATTCCCTGTCGGAATATTATCGCTTTTCTACGAGAAAAATGTCGTAAAAATTGATTTTAAACAGCGGTTGACATGCTTCGAAGTACGGTAATGGAATATTTAGAATTTTATTGTCACGAATTGCGCGCGACACTTCTTTACTATTTCGGATAGTGTCTGGAACGCACGAACAAAACGCCGCTATTCGGATATAACGATGGATTATTTTGGACCAAACCAACATTTGTTATTGAAGTAGCAGTCCTGGGTGTGCATTCTGACGAAGACAACAAAAGGTAATCAAACTTTTATAATAGTAAATATGATTATGGTGAGTGCTAAACTTGCCGGGTGTCTAAATAGCGAGCCCGTGATGCCTGGGCTATGTACTTAGAATATTGCAAAATGTGCTTTCACCAAAAAGCTATTTTAAAATCGGACATATCGAGTGCATAGAGGAGGTCTGTATCTATAATTCTTAAAATAATTGTTATGCTTTTTGTGAACGTTTATCGTGAGTAATTTAGTAAAATGTTAGCGAATTCCCCGGAAGTTTGCGGGGGGTATGCTAGTTCTGAACGTCACATGCTAATGTAAAAAGCTGGTTTTTGATATAAATATGAACTTGATTGAACAAAACATGCATGTATTGTATAACATAATGTCCTAGGAGTGTCATCTGATGAAGATCAAAGGTTAGTGTTGCATTTAGCTGTGGTTTGGGTTTATGTGACATTATATGCTAGCTTGAAAAATGGGTGTCTGATTATTTCTGGCTGGGTACTCTGCTGACATAATCTAATGTTTTGCTTTCGTTGTAAAGCCTTTTTGAAATCAGAAAGTGTGGTTAGATTAACGAGAGTCTTGTCTTTAAAATGGTGTAAAAATAGTCATATGTTTGAGAAATTGAAGTAATAGCATTTCTAAGGTATTTGAATATCGCGCCACAGGATTCCACTGGCTGTTGAGGCCCATTGAGGTTAATATTGCCTGCTAACGTGAATCTTTTAACCTGTTAGGGCTAGGGGGCAGCATTTGCACGTCTGGATAGAAAAAATGTACCCGATTTAATCTGGTTACTAATCCTACCCAGTAACTAGAATATGCATATACTTATTATATATGGATAGAAAACACTCTAAAGTTTCTAAAACTGTTTGAATGGTGTCTGTGAGTATAACAGAACTCATTTGGCGGGCAAAACCCTGAGACATTTTCTGACAGGAAGTGGATACCTGATGTGTTGTATTACCTTTAAACCTATCCCATTGAAAAACACAGGGGCTGAGGAATATTTTGGCACTTCCTATTGCTTCCACTAGATGTCACCAGCCTTTACAAAGTGTTTTGAGTCTTCTGGAGGGAGATCTGACCGAACAAGAGCCATGGAACGATGATGGCCCATTAGACACCTGGCGCGCGAGTTCATGTTGGGTACCCTCGTTCCAATACGTTATAAAAGAGTATGCATTCGTCCACCTTGAATATTATTCATGTTCTGGTTAAAAAAGGCCCTAATGATTTATGCTATACAACGTTTGACATGTTTGAACGAACGTAAATATATTTTTTCCCCTCGTTCATGACGAGAAGTCCGGCTGGCTTAGATCATGTGCTAACAAGACGGAGATTTTTGGACATAAATGATGAGCTTTTTTGAACAAAACTACATTCGTTATGGACCTGTGATACCTGGAAGTGACATCTGATGAAGAGAATCAAAGGTAATGGATTATTTACATAGTATTTTCGATTTTAGATCTCCCCAACATGACGGCTAGTCTGTATCGCAACGCGTATTTTTCTGGGCGCAGTGCTCAGATTATTGCAAAGTGTGATTTCCCAGTAAGGTTATTTTTAAATCTGGCAAGTTGATTGCGTTCAAGAGATGTACATCTATAATTCTTTAAATGACAATATAATATTTTACCAATGTTTTCTAATTTTAATTATTTAATTTGTGACGCTGACTTGACTGCCGGTTATTGGAGGGAAACGATTTCCTCAACATCAATGCCATAGTAAAACGCTGTTTTTGGATATAAATATGAACTTGATAGAACTAAAAATGCATGCATTGTCTAACATAATGTCCTAGGAGTGTCATCTGATGGAGATTGTAAAAGGTTAGTGCATCATTTTAGCTGGTTTTATGGTTTTGGTGACCCTGTCTTTGACTTGACAAAACATTACACACAACTCTTGTAAATGTACTGTCCTAACATACTCTAAATTTATGCTTTCGCCGTAAAACCTTTTTGAAATCGTAAAACGTGGTTAGATTAAGGAGATGTTTATCTTTCAAAGGGTGTAAAATAGTTGTATGTTTGAAAAATTAGAATTTTGACATTTATTTGGATTCAAATTTGCCGCTCTTGAAATGCACCTGCTGTTGATGGAGTGCACCACGGGTGGCACGCTAGCATCCCACCTAGCCCATAGAGGTTAACTAAATATGCAGGTTTAAAATATATTTATGTGTATTGATTTTAAGAAAAGGTATTGATGTTGATGGTTAGGTACATTAGTGCAACGATTGTGCTTTTTTCGCGGATGCTCTTTTGTGAAATCCGCATCCGTTTGGCGAAGTTGAAGTAGGCTGTGATTCGATGATAAATTAACAGGCACCACAGTGATTATATGCAACGCAGGACAAGCTAGTTAACCTAGTAATAACATCAACCAGGTGTAGTTAACCTGTTGGGGCTAGGGGGCAGTATTGAGAATTTTGAAAAAAATATGTGCCCATTTTTAACTTCCTCCTACACCAACTCAGAAGCTGAGATATGAATATTATTAACAGATTTGGATAGAAAACTCTGAATTTTCTAAAACTGTTTGAATGGTGTCTGTAAGTATAACATAACTCATTTGGCAGTCAAAACCCTGAGACAAATTCTGACAGGAAGTGGATACCTGATGTGTTGAATTACTTTTAAGCCTATGCCATTGAAACACAGGGACTTATTAATCATTGAGCACTTCCTACGCCATCCACTAGATGTCACCAGTCTTTACAAAGTGGTTTGAGTCTTCTACTGTGAAAACTGACCGAACAAGAGACTTGGAACGTTGGTCATAAGCGGATGGCCAATACTACTCTGGCGCGCGAGTGCATGTTTGGGTACTCTCGTTCCAATACGTTTTAAAAGAGAATGCAATCGTCCGCCTTGAATATTATTGAAGTTCTGATTGAAAAAGGTCCTAATGATTTATGCTATACAACGTTTGACATGTTTGAACGAACGTAAATATTTTTTTTCTCCCTCTTTGGTGAAGACAAGTCCGGCGGGCGACGTTCATGTTTTTGAGTAGCCTACAGGACGCGCTAACAACACGGAGCTTTTTGGACATAAATTATGAGCTTTTTCGAACAAAACTACATTTGTTATGGACCTGGGATCCCTGGAAGTGCCTTCTGATGAAGATAATCAAAGGTAAGGGAATATTTACATAGTATTTTTGATTTTAGATCTCTCCAACATGGCGCCTAGTCTGTATCGCCAAGCCTATTTTTCTGAGAACAGGACCTCGTTTATTGCAAAGTGTGATTTCCCAGTAAAGTTATTTTTAAATCTGGCAATGCGGTTGCGTTCACGAGATGTTAATGTATAATTCTTTGAATGACAATATAATATTTTACCAATGGTTTCGAATAGTAATTATTTAATTTGTTGTGCTGATTGACTGGCGGTATTGGAGGGAAAATTATTTTCTCAACATCAACGCCATTGTAAAATTCTGTTTTTGGATATAAATATGAACTTCATAGACAATACATGCATTTTTTGTTCTAACATAATGTCCTAGGAGTGTCATCTGATGAAGATTGTCAAAGGTTAGTGCATAATTTTAGCTGGTTTTCTGCTTTTGGTGACGCCCGTCTTTGCATTGACAAAACATTACACACAGCTATTTTGAATGTACTGTCCTAACATAATCTAACTTTATGCTTTCGCCGTAAAGCCTTTTTGAAATCGGACAACGTGGTTAGATTAAGGAGATGTTTATCTTTCAAAGGGTGTAAGATTGTTGTATGTTTGAGAAATTTGAATTGACATTTAATTGTTTTCAAATTTGGCGCTCTTGATATTTCACCTGCTGTTTATAGGGTGTACCAGGGGTGGGACGCTTGCATCCCACCAAGCCCATAGAAGTTAACTAGTGATTATGTGAAGATTGATTGTTTTTTTTATATAGTTAAGTTTAATGCTAACTAGCAACTTACCTTGTCTCCTGGTAGCCACAAGGTCCTTTTGACGCTGCACTCGCGAAACAGGTGGTCAACCTGCCACGCAGTCTCCGTGGATTGCAATTTAATCAGCGTCCAAAAAGGCAGATTACCGATTATTATGAAAACTTGAAAATCGGCCCTAAGTAAATCGGTCGACCTCTAGAAGGAATACATTATTCAAAATGGTCAGAAATTAGAGAAATTATTTTTCATTACTAGGGCAGTGGCGGGGTCATGAAATTTTGGCAGCCGGTGATTGTCAAGCAAATAACTGCCGGTCTCACGGTAACTGACCGTTAATTAACATACACATTTAGCATCTACTGGCTTCGATGCATAGCCTACAAGCCACTGATCCAGACCTTTGGAACATCTACATTTTAAAAAGTCTAATAAAGCCATGTAATATAGCCTACAGCTTCACAATAAATCCATTATTTATTTTAGACAGGTCTAAAGAAACATAAGAAAAATGGTCTATTTCAGATTAACAGAAAAGCATACTCTGAGTTGTCCTTATGTTAGGCCCTGATCTGCCTATGCCATATGGCTGTGGGCAAAACTAGTTCATTTAGCAGACAACATTTGCCTTGAATTCAATGGCATTTTATAGCATGACGAATACAATTGAACATAGATGAATACAATGAGGGAGTGCACTCATGCAGCTATTCTGTGTTGAGTGGTTAACAAAGAAAGAGGTACTCCTATATTCTTCATGTAGAGTTATTTACGTAATTTTAGTTGTGATACAAATGTTGGGCTACAGTTGAAGTCAGAAGTTTACATACACCTTAGCCAAATACGTTCAAACTCAGTTTCACAATTCCTGACATTTAATCCTAGTAAAAATTCCCTGTCTTAGGTCAGTTAGGATCACCACTTTATTTTAAGAATATGAAATGTCAGAATAAATTATTTCAGCTTTATTTCTTTCATCACATTCCCAGTAGGTCAGAAGTTTACATACACAATTAGTATTTGGTAGCATTGCCCTTAAAATTGTTTAACTTGGGTCAAACGTTTCGGGTAGCCTTCCACAAGCTTCCCACAATAAGTTGGGTGAATTTTGACCCATTCACCCTGACAGAGCTGGTGTAACTGAGTCAGGTTTGTAGGCCTCCTTGCTCGCACATGCTTTTTCAGTTCTGCCCACACATTTTCTATAGGATTGAGGTCAGGGCTTTGTAATGGCCACTCCAATACCTTGACCTTGTTGTCCTTAAGCTATTTTGCCACAACATTGGAAGTATGCTTGGGGTCATTGTCCATTTGGAAGACCCCTTTGCGACATCAGTCAGGAAGATGAGATGTTGCTTCAATATATCCACAATTTTCCTGCCTCATGATGCCATCTATTTTGTGAAGTGCACCAGTCCCTCCTGCAACAAAGCACCCCCACAACATGATGCTGCCACCCCCGTGCTTCATGTTTGGAATGGTGTTCTTCGGCTTGCAAGCGTCCCCCTTTTTCCTCCAAACTTAACGATGGTCGTTATGGCCAAACAGTTCTATTTTTGTTTCATCAGACCAGAGGACATTACTCCAAAAAGTACGATCTTTGTTTCCATGTGCGGTTGCAAACCATAGTCTGGCTTTTTCATGGCGGTTTTGGAGCAGTGGCTTCTTCCTTGCTGAGCTGCCTTTCAGGTTATGTCGATATAGGACTCGTTTTACTGTGGATATAGATACTTTTGTACCCGTTTCCTCCAGCATCTTCACAAGGTCCTTTGCTGTTGTTCTGGGATTGATTTGCACTTTTCGCACCAAAGTACGTTCATCTCTAGGAGATAGAACGTGTCTCCTTCCTGAGCAGTATGACGGCTGCGTGGTCCCATGGTGTTTATACTTGTGTACTATTGTTTGTACAGATGAACGTGTTACCTTCAGGCATTTGGAAATTGCTCCCAAGGCTGAACCAGACTTGGAGGTCTACAATTTTTTTCTGAGGTCTTGGCTGATTTCATTTGATTTTCCCTTGTCAAGCAAGAGGCACTGAGTTTGAAGGTAGGCCTTGAAATACATCCACAGGTACACTTCCAATTGACTCAAATGATGTCAATTAGCCTATCAGAAGCTTCTAAAGCCATGACATCATTTTCTGGAATTTTCCACGCTGTTTAAAGGCACAGTCAACTTAGTCTACGTAAACTTCTGGTATTGTGATATGGTGAATTATAGGTGGAATAATCTGTCTGTAAACAATTTCTGGAAAAATTACTTATGTCATGCACAAAGTAGATGTCCTAATCGACTTGCCAAAACTATAGTTTAACAAGAAATTTGTGGAGTGGTTGAAAAACAAGTTAATGACTCCAACCTAAGTGTATGTAAACTTCCGACTTCAACTGTATGTTTTGATTTTTAATACATTCTAAGGCTGCAGGATGCGACTAATGATGATTTGAAAAATGTCACATGAAAGGCATGAGGTCTGCTGTTTTTTTGCGAAGGCTGTACACACTTCATCTGTCTCTCATTCACAATATGACAAGCACTTGATAATGCCTCAAATTTCCCAGCTGCATCTCCTTTGTAATGCCCCCTAAAAAAGTCCATGCGTCTTGCGGCCAGTGGCCCTTGTGCTGAATATAATAATTATTATTCCCTTCTCCCGGCTGAGTGCCGAAGCACCTCTCACTCACATGGCTCTACGTCATGTGATCGAGTCTTTCTCACAGGCTACAAGTGAAGATAGACACATCGGGGACGCAACTGCACGCCTACTTATCCAATTCCGAGGTGCATATTGAAGAAATTGGAAGAACTGTCCACATTTATGAAATGAACCTAACAGATGAGATTGTTTAGCTTAAAATGTTGATCAACTATTAGGCTATATGAGCGAATGTTCCATTAGCAGCAAAACACCATTCTCAAAAGTGCATGTAATGCTTTTATTATAAAAAGGTGCATTTTTATGGTGAAAATTATCTTCCCCAAACTTGAAATTCACACACTGTGTATGCATGTCAGTTAGGCTCTACACCCGATGTAAAGCAGATTAATGTGTTTCATTTAAAGAAGTTATTTGCCCACTTTAGTTGTTATACAAACCTTACCAGAACATATAGGCCTATGGGCTAGGCTACATGAGGTGTGCGACTATGATTTGGAAAGTCACAAAAAAAGCATGCGCAACAGCTAGGCATCATTCACAAGTGATAGGCTAATATTGTCACCCATCACACTATTCTTGATTTAAGTTCGTCATTCCATATCCTAAATAATATACATGTGAAATGTGTTTTGATTTAGAATGGACCATTATCATGCACCTGTCTCGAAACAGAGCAGCGGAAAAAAATATGTAATCCAGGATTGGGTAGGTTACTTTCTATATGTAATCCGTTACAGTTACTAGTTACCTGTCCAAAATTGTAATCATTAACGTCACTTTTGGATTACCCAAACTCAGTAATCTAAAAGTAACTGAATGTAATCTGATTACTTTCCCCTTAAGAGGCATTAGAAGACAAAAATGTACGTTACCAATTGAATGACATCTATTGCAGGATAAATCACTGTTAAAGTTTACATACTTGGCCATATATGGATGTTACATTTTACTTTATGGGTTGGTTATGTAGGCTTCTTCTAACCCATCGCTTTCTACTACATATAATAATAATAATAAATATATAATTTATGTAAAGATAATTGAATTAAGTCCAAAAATGGATGCAGCAACTAAAGATTGTCCCTTTAAGTCTATCAAAAGTCTGCAAATTAGGCCTATTGATAAAAAAAATCCTTATCAGCATGAATTAGATTGAGCAATAAAAGCCCCACTTTTATTCCATAGGCTGGGATCTGCTGTTGCAAGAGCAGATTTTCCACTGGTTTCAAAAACAATGATTGATAGGCAGCTTAAAGTTCTTGAATTCAACAATTATTGAGTTCAAATACACATTGAAATTTGTGAACAGCCATCCACAACAACCACAATCCGTAAGGCCCAAATAGCTAAATGACAGCAGCAGCAGGATTCACATCAATGCGCTATGTAGATATGAATAATAAGTGATATCCGTATCCCCATAGACTACACCACTGCTGTCATCCTTATCTCCAAGCTATTATTCAAGTTGGATAATCTTTGGATGCCGACAGCAGTCGCAGCATTGAAAGACATAGCTTGGACTGTAGCCTACACATTTGGCATGTCATCACAGTGGTCTCTGACTTGTGGTCAGACTCACTCAGGTGGAACAAACTTAAAAACTTGCGCCTTTTTTCAATCCTTATTAGAGAAGTGTGAAATATTTTCTTAACGCAAACATCCTTTCTGAATTTAAAAGTAATCCTCGATGTAATTCTCTAGTTTTTCAAAAGTATCTGTAATCTGATGACAATATTTCAGCTGGTAAAGGATTAGTTACCGGTTTTTCGTAATCTCTTACATGTAACAGATTACATGAAATCCGTTACTTCCCAACTCTGATGTCACCTATGCGCTTAAATAGCAAATGGAGGACTCTTTTCCCGTGGTTCATTTTCATGCCAGCCAGGTAGGCTATACTCCTCTAGTAAAGAGAAGCAATGTGCTTAATATTTGGAAAGTTAAGAAATAAATATAGTAGGTATAGTCTATAGAAAGCTGATGGGATCCTCTTTTTAATAGAGGTCATCATTGTTTTCTACCGCAATTGCATAGTTATAGAAATGTTGCACAACATGAGCTCATGAAGTGTTTGATTAGATTTTAGATTACATTTGCATTGATGTCAGAGTGAATAGAGGGACAACAGAGTGCTGAGTACCAGGCAGTTAGCAAGTTTGGTAGGCTACTAATGACCATCAGCAGCATCAGAGCTTGGAGAAGCCTAACTACCGTGACTAAACGGTCACATGGAATTTGACTGTCATGACTCGTTACCGCCGGTGTGGCGGTAATACGGTCCCCATAACAGCCCTACTCATTACCTCTTTCTGTGAATGCCTGGTTCCCTCGGTCTTGAATATGGCTGAATAGCTCACCTCCATCCATACTAAAATGGAGAGAGAAAACATTGAATAACATAGGCTAAATGTGTGTGTGTGTGTGTGTGTGTGTGTGTCAGTCACCCACCACTCCATGACGATGAGCAGGCACTTCCTGCTTTGGTAGAGGTTTTCGTAGACGTCCATGATGCGTACGATGTGAGAGCATGGCGACGCCCTCCAGTGGAGCTCTACCTCCCGACGAGCCTTCGCACAATCCTGCAGCATCTGAAGAGGGGGCGGAGTAGATGAGAAGAGAAACGAGGGAATCGGAGGGTAAATCGGATCTTCATGGCTTCCTTTCCTCCTCTCACCACCATTAAAATCAAATCAAACTTTGTCACATGCCCCGAATACAACCCGTGAAATGCTCACTTACAAGCCCTTAACCAAAAGTGCAGTTCAAGAAGATTATCTCTGATATCAGTGGTAACAGGTTTAAATAAAAGTGAAAGAAATATGATGGAAGGGTGAGAGACAATTACCAGCATGAGTGATTTTTAGGCTAATGAGGCAAACCACACAGAGCGAGCTGCTGACTAACATGTCTTTCAAAAGGTTACGTCTAGATTTCTCACCAACCAGTGTCTAGTGCAGCCTACTTTCTCCGCTACTGATAGTACATCAGGCCAGGGGTCTCAAAGATGCAGTGTCTAATTTGTCATTGTTTCTGAATTACAAAAACAATGCAGAAGATTTTCCTTCCTCAGTTCACGCCAAGTTCAGAGGCCTCAAACCACGACAGAGCAAAAGCCATCCAGAGGTAGTCACTTCCCTGATTTTGACATTCAGATCTGATTACGGCAGCCTCAGACACATCATAATACAATTTCCCTCCTTCCCAGATGGAACAAGCCTAATGGAACCTAATGACATTACTCACCAATTTGGGAGTTCAAGAACAATACCACACAAAAGACCAAGCTGGTTGAAAAGGTAAAGGCTTAACCCTTGGTCAACCTGACGTGTGGCTAGTAAGCAAACACACATTGACAATCAATCCACCGCATCCGCCAATGGTGGCCTTCCGCATCAGGAGTGGAAGGTGGCCGAGCTACAGCGGTGTTTGTGAGAACATGAGACATCCCAAAAATCTGTAGGGATGGAACGGTTTGGCCCAAGATCCACTCTGGAAAGATGACTCATGAACGTGATGGTGTTCTCAGTTCTGCTCTACGACACCCACAAGTGTCAAGGGATTCGTCTGAAGTCGGTACCGCCAATCTGCCCACTTCTGTCTGTAGCATCCGAACAGTTTAGGCTATATATCACCCCTCTATGGAAAGGTTAGACTCAGGAAAACGTACAAATAATAAACTCAGCAAAAAAAGAAACGTCCTCTCACTGTCAACTGCGTTTATTTTCAGCAAACTAATCATGTGTAAATATTTATATGAAAATAAGATTCAACAGGCAAACTGAACAAGTTCCACAGACATGTGACTAACAGAAATGGAATAATGTGTCTCTGAATAAAGGGGGGGTAAAAGTAACAGTCAGTATCTGGTGTGGCCACCAGCTGCATTAAGTACTGCAGTGCATTTCCTCCTCATGGACTGCACCAGATTTGCCAGTTCTTGATGTTACCCCACTCTTCCACCAAGGCACCTGCAAGTTCCCGGACATTTCTGGGGGGAATGGCCCTAGCTCTCACCCTCCGATCCAACAGGTCCCAGATGTGCTCAATGGGATTGAGATCCGGGCTCTTCGCTGGTCATGGCAGAACACTGACATTCCTGTCTTGCAGAAAATCACGCACAGAACGAGCAGTATGGCTGGTGGCATTGTCATGCTGGAGAGTCATGTCAGGATGAGCCTGGAGGAAGGGTACGACGTGAGGGATGAGGATGTCTTCCCTGTAACGCAGTGTTGAGATTGCATGCAATGACAACGAGCTCAGTCCGATGATGCTGTGACACACCGCCCCAGACCATGACGGACCCTCCACCTCCATCCCGCTCCAGAGTACAGGCCTCGGTGTAATGCTCATTCCCTCAACGATAAACGCGAATAAGACCAACACCCCTGGTGAGACAAAACCGCGACTCGTCAGACAAAAGCACTTTTTGCCAGTCCTGTCTGGTCCAGCGATGGTGGGTTTGTACCCATAGGCGACGTTGTTGCCGGTGATGTCTGGTGAGGACCTGCCTTACAACAGGCCTACAAGCCCTCAGTCCAGCCTCTCTCAGCCTATTGCGGACAGTCTGATCACTGAAGGAGGGATTGTGCATTCCTGGTGTAACTCAGGCAGTTGTTGTTGCCATCCAGTACCTGTCCCGCAGGTGTGATGTTCGGATGTACCGATACTGTGCAGGTGTTGTTACACGTAGTCTGCCACTGCGAGGACGATCAGCTGTCCGTCCTGTCTCCCTGTAGCGGTGTCTTAGGCGTCTCACAGTATGGACATTGCAATTTACTGCCCTGGCCACATCTGCAGTCCTCATGCCTCCTTGCAGCATGCCTAAGGCACGTTCACACAGATGAGCAGTGACCATGGGTATCTTCATTTTGGTGTTTTTTCAGAGTCAGTAGAAAGGCCTCTTTAGTGTCCTTAGTTTTCATAACTGTGACCTTAATTGCCTACCGTCTGTAAGCTGTTGGTGTCTTAACGACCGTTCCACAGGTGCATGTTCATTAATTGTTTATGGTTCATTGAACAAGCATGGGAAACAGTGTTTAAACCCTTTACAATGAAGATCTGAAGTTATTTGGATTCAAGAATTAGTTTATATAATATACACATATTATATAATATACACATACACTACCGTTCCAAAAAATTTGGGGTCACTTAGAAATGTCCTTGTTTTTTGAAAAAGCAAAGCCATTTTGTTGTCCATTAAAATAACATAACATTTATCAGAATTCCAGTGTAGACATTGATATTGTTGTAAATGACTATTGTAGTTGGAAAATAGATTTTTTTTATGGAATATCTACATACAGCGGCCCATTATCAGAAACCATCACTCCTGTGTTCCAATGGCACGTTGTGTTAGCTAATCCAAGTTTATAATTTTAAAAGGCTAATTGATCATTAGAAAACCCTTTTGCAATTATGTTAGCACAGCTGAAAACTGTTGTTCTGATTAAATAAGCAATAAAACTGGCCTTCTTTAGACTAGCTAGACTAGTAGACTAGCGTCAGCACTTGTGGGTTTGATTATAGGCTCAAAATGGCCAGAAACAAAGACCTTTCTTCTGAACTCGTCAGTCTGTTTTTGTTCTGAGAAATGAAGGCTATTCCATGCGAGAAATTGCCAAGAAACTGAACTTCTCGTACAACGCTGTGTACTACTCCCTTCACAGAACACCGCAAACTGGCTCTAAACAGAATAGAAACAGGAGTGGGAGGCCCCGGTGCACAACTGAGCAAGAGGACAGGTACATTAGAGTGTCTAGTTTGAGAAACAGACGCCTCACAAGTCCTCAACTGGCAGCTTCATTAAATAGTACCCGCAAAAGACCAGTCTCAACATCAACAGTGAAGAGGTGACTCCGGGATGCTGGCCTTCTTGGCAGAGTTCATCTCTCCAGTGTCTGTTTTCTTTTGCCCATCTAAATCTTGTATTTTATTGGCCAGTCTGAGATATGGCTTTTTCATTGCAACTCTGCCTAGAAGGCCAGCATCCCAGAGTCACCTCTTCACAGTTGAGACGTTTTTTTTGCGGGTACTATTTAATGAAGCAGCCAGTTACAGCCTAGTGTCTTCTTGGATATGACGCTACAAGCTTGGCACGCTACAAGCCTTGGGGATCTTCTCTGCAGATCCTCTCAAGCCCTGTCAGGTTGGATGGGGAGCGTCGCTACTCCGCCATTTTCAGGTCCCTCCAGAGATATTCGACAGGATTCAATTGCAGGATCTGGCTGGGCCACTCTAGAACATTCAGAGACTTGTCCCACAGCCACTCCTGTGTTGTCTTGGCTGTGTGCTTAGGGTCGTTGTTCTGAGCAGGTTTTTCATCAAGGATCTCTGTACTTTAATCCGTTCGTCTTTCCCTCGATCCTGACTAGTCTCACAGTCCCTGGCAATGAAAAACATGCCCACGGCATGATGCTGCCACCACCATGCTTCACCGTAGGGATGGTGCCAGGTTTCCTCCAGACGTGAAGCTTGGCATTCAGGCCAAAGAGTTCAATATTTCTTTCAGAGAATCGTGTTTCTCATGCTCCGAGAGTCCTTTACGTACCTTTTGTCAAACTCCAAGCGGGCAGTCCTGTGCCTTTTACTGAGGAGCGGCTTCGGTCTGGCCACTCCTCAGTAAAAGGCGCACTGTGGGACCTTTATATAGACCGCTGTGTGTCTTTCCAAATCATGTCCAATCAATTGAATTTACCACAGGTGAACTCCAATCAAGTTATAGAAACATCAAAGATGATCAATAGAAACAGGATGCACCGGAGCTCAATTTTGAGTCTCATAGGGTCTGAATACTTAAGTAAATAAGGTATGTTATTTTTTATGAATTTGAACTTTTTTTCCTAAAAACCTGTTTCTTTTTTTCATTTTGGGGTGTTATGTGTAGATTGATGAGGGGGGAAAAAAATACTTTAATCCATTTTAGAATAGGGCTGTAACGTAACAAAATGTGGAAAAAGTCAAGGGGTCTGAAAGCACCGTATTTCTCTCACATAGAACACACATCAAGCCGACTAGGTAAATAGGTCAACTATTCTACTATGGCAGGGGTGTTAAACTCATTCCATGGAGGGCCTAGTGTCCGCTGTTTTTTCCCCTTTCAATGAACCCCTAGACAAACAGGTGAGGAGAGTTCTTTACTAATTAGTGACCTTCAATCAAGTACAAGGGAATGAGTTTGACACGTGTACTATGGGGTTGTCTGATTTAGTTTTAACCTCTATAGGATCGGTGTCCCCCCATGGGGTGGTTAAGCTAACATAGGCTAATATGTGATTAGGATGAGGTTGTAAGTAACATGAACATTTTTCAGGACAGACAACTTTAACAATAATTGCACTATCCAATTTACAGTAGCTATTACAGTGAAAGAATACCATGCGATTGTTTGAGGAGAGTGCACAGTAATGAACTTGAAAATGTATTATTAAACCAATTAGGCACATTTGGGCAGTCTGATACAACATTTTGAACAGATATGCATTGGATCATTCTAAAACTTTGCACATACACTGCTGCCATCTAGCAGCCAAAATCTAAATTGCGCCTGGGCTGGAATAATGCATTATGGCGTTTCTCTTGCATTTCAAAGACGATGGTACAAAAAATTTATACTTTGTATTATCTTTTACCAGATCTAATGTGTTATATTCTCCAACATTTATTTCACAATTCCACAAATGTCAGTGTTTCCATTCAAATGGTACCAAGAATATGCATATCCTTGCTTCAGGTCCTGAGCTACAGGCAGTTAGATTTGGGTATGTCATTTTAGGCGAAAATTGGAGAAAAAAAAACAGGTTGGATCCTTAAGAGGTTCTAAAAGCAACATTACTTGGCAAAAATAGTAGCACTGGAAAGTTACATCCTGAATGATAAAGTAGCCTATAGGCTTTAAATTACTTTTACCAGCAGCTACAGTAGGCTGCACACAGCTGTTTGAGTTGGCGGTGTGCATTATATGAATTTATTTTGTATAACAGACATGCTTCTGTATTATGTCATCTCCAAATTGCAACTACTTTTCAATGTCCATGGGTGTGCGGTGTTACTCGGTGCTCATGTGGTGAGGATGCTTGTTACAATAAATGGAAAGAGGGTAGGTGTCAGAGAGCGGGAGCGAGGTTAAAGAAGGCTTCTTAAGCCTTGAGACAATTTAGACATGCATTGTGCCATTCAGAGGGTGAATGGACAAGACAAAATATTTAAGTGCCTTTGAACGTGGTATGGTAGTAGGTGCCAGAAGCAATGGTTTGAGTGTCAAAAACTGCAGCACTGCTGGGGTTTTCAGACTCAAAACAGTTTGTATCAAGAATGGTCCACCACCCAAAGGACATCCAACTTAACACAACTGAGCATTGCAGTCAACATGGGACAGTATCCCTTTGGAACACATAGACACCTTGTAGAGTCCGTGCCCTGACAAATTGAGGCTGTTCTGAGGGCAAAAGGGGGTGCAACGCAATATTAGGAAGGTGTTCCTAATGTTTTGTAAACTCAGTGTATATTAGAGTGAGCCATGTCAAGAATCCAGTATATAAATCAAATAAATAAATATGTGAGGTATAAAAAGTAACTAAAATACAATTTACAGTAGTAGAAATATTAGAATGAGATGTCGGGGATACAGTATTTAAATACACATTGTGTAACGAAGTGTCCAGTGGTTCAATGTCTCTATAGCATGTGACAGCAGCATTGGCTGAGTGTGTGTGTGTGTGTGTGTGTATATATGTATATGTGCATGTGTTTGTGAGTATGAGGTATGCGTGTGTGTGATAGCGTATGTGTGTGTGTGTGTGTGTGTGTGTGTGTGTGTGTGTGTGTGTGTGTGTGTGTGTGTGTGTGTGTTGTGTGATTGTGCAACAGTCTGATGACCTGAAAATAGAGGCTGTTTTTTAGTCTCTCTTAGCTCTGATGCACCTGTACTGTCAGACGGTAGCCGAGTGAACAGTCCATGGCTCAGGTGACTGAGGGCCTTAATGATCTTCTTGGCCAGGAACAATTGTGGCCATCTTTCTCAAGCGAAGGTCTTTGCTAACTGCCTCATTCAGTTCAGCTAGCAGAGTTCGGCTAAGCGCCAGCTGAACTGAAGCATGCTGGCTCCTTTAGGGGCCATGCTGAATTTCCTCAGCTGCCTGAGGCTGTAGAGGCACTGTTGCAACTTCTTCACGACTGTGCCGGTGTGGCGTCGATGAGGAAGGGGGTGTGCTCCCTCTTTCGTCTCCTGTAGAGCACGATAAGCTCCTTGGTTTTGTTGACCTCGAGGGAGCGGTTATTTTCCTGGCATCACTCCACCAGGGCTCTAACCTCCTCCCTGTAGTCATAGGTGAGAAGGAAGTACTGGAGGGATCCAGTTGCACATGGAGAAGTTCAGACAAGCTTGAAGGGCACTATCGTGTTAAAAGCTGAACTGTAGTCAATTTACAGCATTCTCATAGGTTTTCCTCTTGTTCAGGAAAGACAAGACGTGATTGCGTCATCAGTGGATATGTTGAGGGGGTATGGTGGAGGTGATATGATCCTTGACTTTCAAAGCACTTCATGGATGACAGAAGTGAGCGCTATTTTTATTTAACTATGCAAGTCAGTTAAGAACAAATTCTTATTTACAATGATGGCCTACACCGGCCAAACCCGTACGACGCTGGGCCAATTGTGCGCCACCCTATAGGACTCCCAATCACGGCTGGTTGTGATACAGCCTGAATGCTATGGGGCGAGTCATTTAGTTCAGTTAGCTTGCTTGGGTACAGGACCAATTGTGGCCATCTTGAAGCAAGTGGGGTTGACAGACTGGGATAGTGAGAGGTTGAAAAGGTCTGTAAACACTCCAGCCATACCGTCTGCGCATGTTCTGAAAACGCGGCTTGGGATGCCATACGGGCCGGCAGGCTTGAGGGGGTTAACACACTAGAAGGTCCTACTCACATAGGCTACAGAGATCGGGAGCCCGCAGTCCTTGTGAGCAGCGGAGGCCCATGTCAGTGGCGCTGTGTTGTTTTCCTCAAAGCTGGCACAAAAGGTGTTTAGCTTGGTTGGTTTTCCCTTTGTAATCCATGATTGTCTGAAGTCCCTGCCACATGGGTCTCGTATCTGGGCCGTTGAATTGCGATTCCACTTGTAAGGTCTTTTTGTCTCTGTCTTGCGGTGGTCTGTTTGTACTCGGCAGTGTTTTCAGTCAGTGTTTCCAGTTTCCAGCGTTGAACAGACCATACCACGTGTGCTTCCAGTTTGAATTTCTGCCTCTAGGCTGGGAGGAGATGGAGAATGAAGGTGTTGTCTAGGGCTGGGCGGTATACCTTATTTTACTATATACACCAGTATTGATGCACGAACCGGTTTGGGTTTTTACTTTACCTTCAATAACAGTATTTAAATGTTTGGTTTGTTAAATGTTATAGGCCGTATGTAACGTACATTTTTGTAGTTTACACCGCTACTTGAGTCATCCCTCTCCACTCTCACCATGCCGCTTTCCACACAGACCTAGCCCCGACCCGGCAATCAAGGAGCGCATTTTTTGTTACTTGACCACGAGACACTTGCGTTCAGTCTGCATGGTCAATCGGGCACATGCAACAACATTGATGACAACGATGTTGTTTCCACTTTGCTTCTTAATATAACTCCACAAGTGTTCTAGAATTACACTACTAGTTTGTTTCTCTTACATCTGCAAAAATCTAGTTTGTTTTTTCTTAGCAAGGTTTAGCTAAATCTTGTTAGCTGCTTATGCAAATTGATAGTTAGCTGGCAAGCTAGCTAATAAATGTACTGAGTCAGAACAACCTTAGCTAGCTATACAGCTTAATACCAGTGATGGTGTAGCCCTAAATCTGCATGTTTATGCAACAGTATCTTCTAAAAGAGGAATAGGCGAAGCACGAATAGGTTTCTAGAAACGTTTGCTAATTTATAAAAAATTAATTAGCGCTGTCCTCCCGGTCAAACTGAGCAATCGGGGGAGAAGGGTCTTGGGCAGGGAGGTGACCAAGAACCCGATCGTCCTCTGTGGACATGGGAGAACCTTCCAGAAGGACAACCATCTCTGTAGCACTCCACCAATCAGACCTTTATGGTAGAGTGCCAGACTGAAGCCACTCCTCAGTAAAAGGCACATGACAGCCGCTTGGAGTTGGCCAAAAGGCACCTAAAGGACTATCAGACCATGAGAAACAAGATTCTCTGGTCTGAGGAAACCAAGATTGAACTCTCTGGCCTGAATGCCAAGAGTCACGTCTGGAAGAACGAAGCAAAGTACAGAAAGATCCTTGATGAAAACCTGCTCCAGAGTGCTCAGGACCTCAGACTGGGGCAATGGATCACCTTCCAACAGGACTACAACCTGAAAATAGCTGTGCAGCGACACTCCCAATCCAACCTGACAGAGCTTGAGAGGATCTGCATAGAAGAATGGGAGAAACTCCCCAAATACAGGTGTGCCAAGCTTGTAACGTCAAACCTAAGAAAACTCAAGGATATAACCGCTGCTTCAACAAAGTACTGAGTAAAGGGTCTGAATACTTGTGTAAATGTGATATTTCTAAAAACCTTCTTTTGTCTTCTCATTATGGGGTATTGTGTGAGGATTTAATACATTTGGAATAAGGCTGTAACGTAACAACATTTGGAAAAACTCAAGGGGTTTGAATACTTTACGAATGCACTGTATGTGGGTTTTTGGTAACGGAATTACAAGGCACTGTTTCTTAAACTTAGAGAAGGCAAATAATTTCTACCAAACTAAATATAAAAGCGCTGATATTAGGGTCTTCACTTCAATATTGTGTTTTTACATATTTAGCTTTTAAAATACTTTTTCTGGTAGATGTCCAAAATCCCTTTTCCATCTGTTTGACCAGAAATCAAACTCTTTGCTTATTCCTAATTGTTAGGATGGCAAATGGTAATAAAATGTATATATGCTTTCATTTCAACAACAAAAAATATATAGACTCCTCGCTTTCATTTGACATGCTCCCATGAACTTCACGTTGGTGCTCATGGGTACTTTACATGGAAATGCCCAACACACACAGAGACATAAGAAATTCTCCTCATTAAAGTATTGTATACATTTGGAAATACCCAGTACAGTTGACTCCTGATATCATCTCAATGTAAATATGCACTAAACCAAACATGCAGAAATCCAGAGCAACTAAAAAGTAGGCCAACTGAATTTGAACAGGGGAACGGCGCTAATATGAATAAATAGCACTTAATCCACGTCGGAAGTTTAAGGCGCAAGGTGTCAGCGATGTTGTGTCCTCCTGACCCTGCTTACTGCGTGTAGCCTACCCACTTCCACATCAACAAACATGAGTCATTCCCTGACGTCATTCAGTATTCACGGGAGGAAGGGGCACCGTACAGCTGGCACTACCATTGCCTCAGCATGACACACACCGACCACACGTATTTACACATGCGCGTCGCACACACACACACACACACACGTGTGTGTATGGACCACCTAAGCATTGTCACGACAGCAGGATGTGATCGTCACAACTTTTATCAGGGAGAACGGTACTAGCCCAGTCAGTTTTAATGATAAAGTGATTCCAGTGTGACGGAATTACAATTTGATTCTGATTTTTCACTTAAAAAAGAAATGTATGCCAAACAAAAAACACTGATTTCAAAAAGTTTAACAAAGCCATACAAACTCTATGCACAATGACTTCTTTGTACAATTTAGACAGACAAATTCCCAAAAACACATTTACTGGATGAACTGTCCAAATGGAAAGTTTTGTAACAGAATTACGGTAAAATCTCCTTCAGTTGTTATGCGACCACGTTTTCCAAAAACTCTTAAATATCTGCGGCCGGCTGCAACACAGCCCGGGATCGAGCCCGGATCTGTAATGATGCCTCAAGCACTGCAATGTAGTGCCTTAGACCGATGCGCAACTTGGGAGGCTCTCAGTCACATTTAAGACCTTTGAAAACTGAATAAGACAATTTATATAAATGAATGTAATTCTTTAAAGGACCCGCAGACACTGACAGTAGTTGAGTAGAGTTCAGTACAGTACAATACATTATACAGTACTGTTCTATACCTTTCTTTACTGTCCTGTACTCTACTTTCTTTACTGTATTGTGTGGTGGGAAAACAATTTCGGGACGGTAAAACATTTTCAGTGTAAACTTAAATGACTAAAACCAGATATAAAGTATGCAGAAAGTACTGTAGAGTACAGTATAACGTCTTGTATTGAACTCTTCTCTACTAATGTCAGGGTGTCCACGGGTCCTTTACATTCATTTATCTAAATTAAATGCCTTAAAAGTCATCTCAAGGGAGAGGTTCGGTATGAAATACACTCCCTTCTAGATGTGCTGGGTGGTACCACCTGAAGGCTTACTATAAAAGCAGGTGACAGCGCGCCTTATTTGGCAATGGTCCTGTTAAATGGAGTGTGCCAATATATTTTGCATGTTTCCTTGACTAGACTACTGACGTTACACAAATTTCAAAAGGCAGTAAGGCACATTTCCGTACTTACGTTTTTTTATTTTTTATTATGCGGATAGCCAGGGGCACAAATTAAGCATTTGTTTAGTGAGTCCGCCAGATCAGAAGCAGTAGGGATGACCAGGGATGTTCTCTTGATAAGTGTGTGTCAGGGAAAATGTATGGAGTAAAAAGTACATTATTTTCTTTAGAAATGTAGCAAAGTAAAAGTTGCCAAAAATCGAAATAGTAAAGTACAGATACCCCAAAAAACTACTTCAGTAGTACTTGAAAGTATTTTTTACACCACTGGTCCACGTTTCAAAAAAATGTTTTGCGCGCAATGGGGGTATTCAAACTTACACTGCAAGTGTAAATAGATGTCAGGAACTTGGTGCCTTACCCCTGTGAGCCATGTGTCCTGGGACCGGTTTCCCAAAAGCATTTTAAGGCTAAGTTCATTGTTAGGCCGTCATTGTAAATAAAAATGTGTTCTTAACCAACTTGCCTAGTTAAATAAAAAATACAAATATTGTTAGAACCTTCGTAGGAGCATCGTTAAAATATCCGAGCTGTTAACTAAAACCAATGTTATTAATGCTGCACTTAAACTCTCATATTCTAACACCAGCCTCAGACCTCTCATAGAACAGCCACGTTGCTAGAAGCTTTTTGCCCTCCCGCATCACTTTATAAAGAGAAGATCTCCGCTAAGCATAGAAGAATAACAGTGATACCCGTCTCTCCATGACCGCCGATAACTGACTACATTTTGTCAGCGGGGGCAAATTTCATGTTCATTCAGTTGAGTTGCATTTAGCTACTGTCAATTTTTTTGCCTTAATATACTTCATGATGAACGAAGCTACCCAGTGCCACATCAATTTACAACAGGTATGTCTTCAATTGGGTCATACACCTAACATGTGCGCAATGATGTGAAACATATTAATGTAGTGCATTATAGGGTAAGCATTAGATAAGCCGCTCAATATTTACAGCTGGTGATATTTACATGTGATAATCTCTCTCCAGGAGCTGATCTGTCGTCAGTATTTAGGAATAATTCTAATGTTAACTTCTTATGGCTTGGGGGCCTATTTTCACGTCCGGATGAAAAGTGTGCCCAATGTAAACTGCCTGCTACTCAGGCCCAGAAGCTAGGATATGCATATAATTGGTAGATTTGGATAGAAAACACTCTAAAGGTTTCTAAAAATGTTTGAATGATGTCTGTGAGTATAACATAACTTATTTGGCAGGCGAAACCCAGAGGACAAACCATCCAGGGAAAAAAAAATTGAGGCCACTCTTTTCAATGGGTTTTCATTGAGAATCTAGAATTCTAAGGCACTTGCTTGCAGTTCCTATCGCTTCCACTGGATGTCAACAGTCTTTAGAAATTGGTTGATGTTTTTCCTTTGTGTAATGAAGAAGTATTGCTGTTCAGAATGAGGGTAGAGTGAAGTGTACTGTTTGATAGAGGCGCGTAACCTGAAAAGCACACTCCACTTTGTTTTCCTCCGGTATTGAACGCAGTTTATCCCGTCTTAAATTTTATTGATTATTTACGTAAAAAAAATACCTAAAGTTGTATTAGGGAAGTTGTTTGAAATGTTTGGACAAAGATTACAGGTAATTTATGAGATATTTTGTAGTCATATTGCGCGAGTTGGAACCGGTGTTTTCCTGGATCAAACGCGCCAAATAAATGGACATTTTGGATATATAACGACGGAATTAATCGAACAAAAGGACCATTTGTGATGTTTATGGGACATATTGGAGTGCCAACAGAAGAAGCTCGTCAAAGGTAAGGCATGAATTATATCGTTATTTCTGAGTTTTGTCGCGCCTGGTGGGATGAAATATGATTGTGTTTTTTGATGGGGTTTGCTTTCGCCGTAAAGCCTTTTTGAAATCTGACACGGTGGCTAGATTAACAAGAAATTCAACTTTAATTTGGTGTATTGCACTTGTGAATGTATGAAAGTGAAATATTTGTAATACTTTTTTTATTTGGCGCTCTGCCATTTCACCGGATGTTGTCAAATCGATCCCGTTAACGGGATATGAGGCATAAGTTGTTAACCTGTTTAGGATAGGGGGCAGTATTTTCACGGCTGGATAAAAAACGTACCCGATTTAATCTGGTTATTACTCCTGCCCAGAAACTAGAATATGCATATAATTGTTTGATTTGGATAGAAAACACCCTAAAGTTTCTAAAACTGTTTGAATGGTGTCTGTGAGTATAACAGAACTCATATGGCAGGCCAAAACCTGAGAAGATTCTATACAGGAAGTGCCCTCTCTGAACATTTCTTGTCCTTCTATAGCCTCTTTATGGAAAATAGAGGATCTCTGCTGTAACGTGACATTTTCTAAGGCTCCCATAGGCTCTCAGAAGGCGCCAGAACGGGGAATGATGACTCTGCAGTCCCTGGGCGAAAAACAGTAGGGGATTTAGAAAGTGGTCGATCTGAGAACAATGACACGGGTGCGCCAGTACATGTGAAGACACCATTTTCTTCTTTCAGTGTTTGAACGGATACAACGTATCCCGGTCGGAATATTATCGCTATTTTACGAGAAAAATCGCATAAAAATTGATTTTAAACAGCGTTTGACATGCTTCGAAGTACGGTAATGGAATATTTAGAATTTTTTTGTCACGATCACCCTTCGGATAGTGTCTTGAACGCAAGAACAAAACGCCGCTATTTGGATATAACTATGGATTATTTGGAACCAAAACAACATTGGGTGTTGAAGTAGAAGTCCTGGGAGTGCATTCTGACGAAGAACAGCAAAGGTAATCACATTTTTCTTATAGTAAATCTGAGTTTGGTGAGTGCCAAACTTGGTGGGTGTCAAAATGGCTAGCCTGTGATGGCCGGGCTATCTACTCAGAATATTGCAAAATGTGCTTTCACCGAAAAGCTATTTTAAAAATCGGACACCGCGATTGCATAAAGGAGTTCTGTATCTATAATTCTTAAAATAATTGTTATGTTTTTTGTTTATCGTGAGTAATTTAGTAAATTCACCGGAAGATTTCGGTGGGAATGCTAGTCACATGCTAATGTAAAAAGCTGTTTTTTGATATAAATATGAACTTGATTGAACAAAACATGCATGTATTGTATAACATAATGTCCTAGGAGTGTCATCTCATGAAGATCATCAAAGGTTAGTGCTGCATTTAGCTGTGGTTTTGGTTTTTGTGACATTATATGCTAGCTTGAAAAATGGGTGTCTGATTATTTCTGGCTGGGTACTCTCCTGACATAATCTAATGTTTTGCTTTCGTTGTAAAGCCTTTTTGAAATCGGATAATGTGGTTAGATAAAGGAGAGTCTTGTCTTTAAAATGGTGTATAATAGTAATATGTTTGAAAAATTGAAGTTTTTGGATTTTTGAGGAGTTTGTAATTCGCGCCACGCTCTATCATTGGATATTGGCGAGGCGTACCGCTAGCGGAACATCTAGATGTAAGAGGGAACTCCTGATTTAGTCCAGAAATCAAAGACTTTGCTTATTCATAATTTTTGGGATGGGAAATGGTTGAAAAATGTATTCAAGAAAGTACAGTATTCAGACCACTTGACTGTTTCCACATTCTACTACAATACATTTGCCTTATTCTTAAATGGATAAAAAAAAAAAAGAAGGAAACTCTTCAATACACAAACACCCCATAATGAAAGAGCAAAGAGGTTGACATTTTTGCAAATGTATTAAAAAAAAAAAAAAATTAAAACTACTGAAATGTCATATTTAAATACAGTTGAAGTTGGAAGTTTACATCCACCTTAGCCAAATACATTTAACCTCAGTTTTTCACAATTCCTGAAATTTAATCCTAGCAAAAGTTCCTGTCTTAGGTCAGTTAGGATCATCACTTTATTTTAAGAATGTGAAATGTCAGAATAATAGAAGAGAGAATGATTTATTTCAGCTTTTATTTCTTTCATCACATTCCCAGTGGGTCAGAAGTTTACATACACTCAATTAGAATTTGGTAGCATTGCCTTTAAATTGGGTCAAACGTGTCTGGTAGACTTCCACAAGCCTCCCACAATAAAATTGGGGGAATTTAAGTTGGGGGAATTTTGGCCCATTCCTCCTGACAGAGCTGGTGTAACTGACTCAGGTTTGTAGGCCTCCTTACTCGCACACTCTTTTTCTGTCATCCTCCCACAAATCAGCTAGCTAGCTTAGTTTTGCATTTTTTTGGTACTGCATTTGCAATGTACCCAATTTCTGTTTGTGTGGTTATTGGTATAGCTTTCTGTAACTTTGTAGCAAGTACGGTCTGCATGTGTAGGTGCATATTGTTTCAAGATTGCAAGGTGTCCTGATTTATTTTCCAACTGTCCATTATCTGGTTTTAAATGCACATTCTAGAATGCCCTTCTAGCCTATCAGAAACGAGTACTCAACAATGCTGTGTTATAGGGCTGAGCGGTATACCGTATTTTATGATATACCGGTATTGATGCAGGGACCGGTTTGGGTTTTTACTTTACCTTCTATACCGGTATTTGAATGTTTGGTTTGTTAAATGTGATACGCCATGTGTAAAGTAAATTTTGTAGTTTACTTTGCTACTTGAGTCATCTCTCTCCGCGCCACTTTCCACACAGACCTAGCCACGCCACCTGTCACTCAAGGAGCGCATTTGATGTGCATCAACCACGAGATACTTGCGTTCAGTCTGCATGGTCAATGCAGCACATGCAACAATGTTCATGACAACAATGCTGTTTTCACTTCTCTTCTTAATATAAATCCCCACTAGCAATCTATAATGAAACTATTAGTTTGTGTTTCTTACATCAGCAAACAGGTAGTTTGTATTTTCTTAGATAGTTGCCCTAAATCTTGTGAGACACTAATTGTTAGCCGCTAATGCTAATAAATGTACTGAGTAAGAGAAAACGTAGCTAGTTAATACAGCCTGATAATACCAGTGATGGAGTAGACCTAAATCTGCATGTTGTTTGTGCAACAGTATCTTCTAAATCAAAGAGGAATATGCAAAGAAAGAATATGTAAGCTACATGAAGTAGATAAGAGAAAACATGCAATGTAGTCAAAGCTTAAAGGGTCCCCTAGGAAACACTTATCAACACTTCAGTTCCTACCCTGTCACAATAACTCCTCCCTGGCATTTTAATTTGTCATCATCTCAAACACTGTATTCAATGTGCCCACTATTATATTCTAACTGTAGAATTAGAATAGTAATTATATTTCCATGATTCCAACAGTTTTGCTCTAATTCGAAAGTCAAAAATCGCAATTACAACATTTGGCTAAAAATAAGTCCTAGATTATTTGCCCATATCGTGCAGCCCTACACGGCTGTGTGGAAATTATCTCAATTGAGCAGTGGTGTAAAGTAATTAAGTAAAAATACTTTCAAGTACTACTTAAGTTGTTTTGTTCTTTGTATCTGTACTTTACTTTTATTGACAACTTTTACTTCACTACATTCCTAAAGAAAATACTGTACTTTTTACTTCATACATTTTCTCTGACACCTAAAAGTACTCGTTACATTTTGAATGCTTAGCTGGACAGGAAAATTGACCAATTCATGCACTTGTCAAGAGAACATCCCTGGTCATCTACTGCCTCTGATCTGGAGAACACTAAACACAAATGGTTTGTTTGTAAATTATGTCTGAGTGTGCCCTGGCTATCCGTAAATAAAAAAATAAAAAAATAAAATGGTGCCATCTAGTTTGCTTAATATAAGGAATTTGAAATGTTTTATACTTTAGATACTTAAGTACATTTCATCAATTACATTTACTTTTGACACTTAAGTATATTTAAAGCTAAATACTTTTATACAAGTAGTATTTTACTGGGTGACTTTCACTTTTACTTGAGTCATTTTCTATTAACGCATCTTTACTTTTACTCAAGTATGACAATTGAGTACTTTTTCCACCACTGCAATTGAGTGCAGGAATCACAGAAATTATGAAAATGCTGAAATTGTTTTATACTGTTCACTTCAACCAAAACAATCAGAATGGAGAAATACTCATTGAAATCACTTAGAATATATATGTGTTGCCACCCTAGGATCACTCACTACTCATAAAGCAAATGTATAACCTTTATTTTTCAAAAACTCTACAGTCAAATACCGTCATACAGTCCAATTTTTTTTTAAACTACCGTGATATATTTTGGCCATATCGCCCAGCCCTACTGTGGTATAAATGCATATACACATCATCCTCACACTCATCTCCACTTCAAAGTCAAGCTGTGCTCAGCATCCCAAAGCTGCAACCCTGGTCCCCCAAATGGAGCAGGTGTCCAGGAGGAGGACACATACATTAGGGCTGACTAATAGATCCCAGAGGAGCAGACTGAGGAACTATCAGGGGAAGTGATCAATTTTCAATGATCTTTGCCTGCCTACTAACACTGGGGCTTGCAGGCAGAGACACTGCCCTGAGGAGTAATGAAAGGAGGAAGAGTGTGTGTCTGTGAGATCAGAGGAAGAGTGTGTGAGGTGAAAGGAGACAGGAGGGGGTGGGATGCTGTTATTGGTTAAGGCTTATCTGAGAGATCTAGAAAACAGCATGGGACATTGTCTAATTCAAGTCTGCCAATTATCTAGAACAGGAGTATTCAACTCTTCCCCTACAAGGTCTGAAGCCTGCTGGTTTTCTGTTCTACCTGATAATTATTGCACCCACCTGGTGTCCCAGGTCTAAATCAGTCCCTAATTAGAAGGCAAAAATGAAAGAAAAAAACCCCCAGTGGAACTGACTTCGAGGTCCATGGTTGAATTTGAGGGATCTAGAAGATCTTATAGTTGAAGCAAAGGAGTTATAGTGGACTCTTACAACAATGCAGTGAGTGAGGCAAACAAATGAGTGGCATATCAGTTACTTAACTTCCGAAAAAAAACAGTTCTGGTGTACAGTATTTAAAAAACATTGTCCCTTCTAAAAATGTTTCCTGGAAACCTCTAAAGTTATCAAATCTGTGGGGACAAATGGTTTAATTTTAGCCTTGAATATAACTGTTACATAAATAGGCCTATAGATCTGATAATGTGTTAGACTCATTGTTTTTTAAATACTGAGAAAAATGAAAGCAATGTCAGAATAGGTGCAGAGGAGGCCTAAATGCAGACATATTCAAACAAGATCAGAAAGTTTACCCATTTTAAAATGAGAGGAGAGGCTGACCATAATGCATTCAAAAAAGCAATGATTTGGTCAGATATGAATCATTGGATTTCTAGTGTATAGTCAGGGCCTCAGGGAGAAAGTGGCACCCACAAGAGACTAACTGGTATCGTGGGACTCTCGTCTGCTGTCTTATGAGTAAACAGATTTCTCACCCCAATTTAAAAATAAATAAAAAATTGAACAGAAACATATTGTGCTTCAAATTATCCATATCACACAGTACTAAATAGAGCCATGACTATATGGAACTCGATTCCACATCAAGTAACTGATGCAAGCAGTAAAATCAGAATTAACAAAAACCTTATGGAACAGCGGGACTGAAGCAAAACAGCAGCTAATGCGGATCCATAATAAAGTACAAATCACTTTGAAAACATTATATGGTAACAAAGTTGCAAGTGAGATGTATTAAACTATTCAACTTCCAGTCTGGAAATGGAATGTGCTTTGGAAAGTGTGGGTATGTCTTAAGGAATTAATTCGCGTTTTTGCTGTCAAAATAACATTTCGGCCATTGCACATGGAAGTGCACTACCATAATTGATCATTCATCAGTGGGATGGTAAAAATACTTACCTCGATTGTGTTTACAAATATGCAGGGCTATAGAAGCACTATTCCTCAAAATGTAAAATGGTTCCACTTTCTTGACCACTTTAGACAGTTTCACTAGGTAGTCTCAAATAAAAAGAATAACACAACATTGTATCAAGTCGAGTGATACACAAAACACATTTACCTTCAGAGCGTATTTATCTCCACTTCCTTTTTGGAATATTTCCAATACTTTCCCATTGATGCCCATCCCAAGGACTTGATTTGTAACTTTGTAGTCGTCAGTTATGGCATTCTTTTTTATTTGAAGAGGGTTGTGGGGTTTGACGAAAAACGGAGGAAATGGAGCAGAGTTCAGATTTGGCACTTGCTGTTGTTGCTGGTTCGGAAACGCCGGTTGGTTCTGGTTTTGAGGATTCGACAACATTTTTCTGATTTGGTTTGAGAGAGCGGGTTCACTGATAACAATTCTAATTTTTCCGCCGTGAAATCCTCAGTTAAAATGGAAACAGTGGCTTCCTTAATGGTTCGCTAATGCTAGCTAGTTACCTGCTGATGTGTGGTTGCACTAGCATGCTAACGATCTAGCAATATCTTACAATGAAAATCTCAGTTCTACAGTCAACAGTACACTTAAAATAACTTTAGATAGATAGCCAACGAGCTAGCTAGCTAGCTAACCTACTTGCTTATGAACCGTCGCGTGATATTCATATCTAGCAAAGTTATATCAACTTATCTTGGCGGCGAAGCTAGCTGGCTAGATTGACTCGTTCCGACTCACTCACTGCCACCTGCATTAAAGTCACCACCAGAGAAAGGAGGAGGGGTTATTTTTCGTGAAGCACACACCACAGACAGAACAATGAAACAGACATTTCACTGGATGTATAAATATGAAGCATCCGCTTGGCGTTTCCACACACTACCACATATGGTAGTGAGAGGAAGCCCAGCGGCCGGCAGTGGGAGAACTTGAAAGGAGAAGGAGTTTGGCCTAGATTCTGCAAATCTTCTCATCCATTAATCATTTGATCTCAATCCAATATTATTTACCCCAAACTAGAATATGTTATGAACAGAGTGGACTAAGTTTTGTAGACTTTTTACCCTTTGACAACGTTTTACAAAATCACGTTGTCTGTGAGTGCAAAGGCGAATTGAGTTATTTCACTCGCGTAGTGCATAGGCCAATAGGATCTCGCTAGCTCGTGCTTGGCTCTGCCCACCTCCTTGTTTGTTCTGCCCACTATGACTCATCTGTTCCGGTTGGAAACGACAGGCTGTGGTCTCTTGTTTTAGTTATAAAAAATCTTTGCAGACGCTTTCCTTTTATTGACAAGATGTTATCATGTCTTATCATGTCTTCGTCGCTTCTGTCTTTACAGGGTACCTCCCCCTGCAAAAAAAATCCCCTGGCTTCAGTATCGAATGGGCCAGACGTCACGACTTCCTAGGTTGTCTGCTGACTCTGCTTCCCATGACCTCACAGTTGTAGCTCGAATCATGGATTGGCAGGCATCAGAGAGCGGTCTCTGGACATGGTGGGCAAATTAGCTAATTTCCCCAATAACAAAAACACATGTTGGTAGAGATAAAAGTAATAATTCTTCCAATATTTTAAACATGGGAAGATTGATCATGGCTGATCAAAGGCCAGACAACAGATCTAATGGTGCATGATCAATAAATGAGGTATTATCACCACTGACCCACACAGTTGAGTGTATCTTTATTGTTTAAAAAAAAAACAATATAGGTTTAATCCTGTTCCTGTCTGCACAATACATTTCCCAGTTGGAGAAATAAAGTTTGACATTACATTTTGACCTGACTTGATTGTACAGTGCAATCAATTTACAGTATGTCCCTCAGAGGGCTTTTTTTTATTGCTTCAACACTTCACCTCTTGAGCCAAAAAATGAAAACTTGAACTTTTCTTATTCTATTGTAGCAATCCTCACTATATGAGCTACGTTACAATTCCCTCTTCCCTCTCTCTCAATTCAATTCAAGGGCTTTATTGGCATGGGAAACATATGTTAACATTGCCAAAGCAAGTGAGTAGATAATAAACAATGCACATTTGCAGTAAACATTACACTCACAGAAGTTCCAAAAGAATAAAGACATTTCAAATGTCATATTATGTATATATACAGTGTTGTAATGATGTGCAAACAGTGAAAGTACAAAAGGGGAAATAAATAAACATAAATATGTGTTGTATTTACAATGGTGTTTGTTCTTCACTGGTTTCCCTTTTCTTGTGGCAATAGGTCACAAATGTTGCTGCTGTGATGGCACACTGTGGTATTTCACCCAGTAGATATGGGAGTTTATCAAACATTTTTTTTCTTTCTTTGTGGATCTGTGTAATCTGTGGGAAATATGTGTCGCTATTATTGTCATATATTTGGCAGGAGGTTAGGAAGTGCAGCTCAGTTTCCACCTCATTTTGTGGGCAGTGTGTACATAGCCTGTCTTCTCTTGGGAGCCAGGACTGCCTACGGTGGCCTTTCTCAATAGCAAGGCTATGCTCACTGAGTCTGTACATAGTCAAAGCTTCCCTTAAGTTTGGGTCAGTCACAGTGGTCAGGTATTCTGCCACTGTGTACTCTCTGTTTAGGGCCAAGTAGCATTCTAGTGTTGCTTTCCTGGGGCTCTGTGGGTGTCTGTTTGTATTTGTGAACAGAGCCCCAGGACCAGCTTGCTTAGGGGACTCTTCTCCAGGTTCATGTCTCTGTAGGGGATGGCTTTGTTATGAAAGGTTTGGGAATCGTTTCCTTTTAGGTGGTTGTAGAATTTAACCTCTCTTTTCTGGATTTTGATAATTAGCGGGTATCGGTCTAATTCTGCTCTGCATGCATTATTTGGTGTTTTACGTTGTACACTGAGGAGATTTTTGCAGAATTTTGCATGCAGAGTCTCAGATTGGTGTTTGTCCCATCTATTGAATTATTGGTTGGTGAGACCTCACAACCCCAGACCTCACAACCATAAAGGGCAATGGGTTCTATAACGGATTCAAGTATATGTCAAATTTGATGTTCTTTTTGATTGCATAGAAGGCCCTTCTTGCCTTGTCTCTCAGATCATTCACAGCTGGGTGGCACTGATGTTTAGGCCGTGGTATGTATAGTTTTTTGTTTGCTCTAGGGCAACGGTGTCTAGATGGAATTTTTATTTGTGGTCCTGGTGACTGGACCTTTTTTGGAACACCATTATTTTTGGCTTACTGAGATTTACTTTCAGGGCTCAGGTCTGGCAGTATCTGTGCAGAAGATCTAGGTGTTGCTGTAGGCCCTCAGTTGAGGACAGAAGCTCCAGATCATCAGCAAACAGTAAACATTTGACTTCAGATTCTAGTGAGGCCGGGTGCTGCAAACTGTTCTAGTGCCCTCGCCAGTTCGTTGATATATATGTTGAAGAGGGTGGGGTTTAAGCTGCTTCCCTGTCTCACCCCACGGCCCTGTGGAAAGAAATGTGTGTTTTTTTTGCCAATTTTAACCCCACTTGTTGTTTGTGTACATGGATTTTATAATGTTGTATGTTTTCCCCCAACACCACTTTCCATCAATTTGTATAGCAGACCCTCATGCCAAATTGAGTCAAAGGCTTTTTTGAAATCAACAAACCATGAGAAGACTTTGCCTTTGTTTTGGTTTGGTTGTTTGTCAATTAGGGTGTGCAGGGTGAATACCTGGTCTGTCGTACGGTCAATTGGTAAAAAGCCAATTTGACATTTGCTCAGTACATTGTTTTCACTGAGGAAATGTACGAGTCTTCTGTTAATGATAATGCAGAGGATTTTCCCAAGGTTGCTGTTGACGCATATCCCACGGTAGTTATTGGGGTCAAATTTGTCTCCACTTTTGTGGATTGGTGCCACGGATCCCTCCAGAACATTCATCACGCACACCTGTCCCCTATTCCCACTGATTAGTATTTGTACATATGTTCCCTTTGGTTTCCATTGGGGGTCGATTATTGTTACAATGTCCGTTGGTGTGTGTGAGTACCTGTGCTGTGTGTTTTGGGCTTTTGTGCCCCTGTGGATTGCACAGATGATTATGGGTCTCGTCCCGTGTGTTAATCATCGTGCGCATGTGTTATTTCTACACGGTACTTCTCGCTCTTTTGTTTGGGTTTCAACCCTGTGTTTTTGTTAAGTGTTTGTTTGGTCCTCATCCACATGCCTTTACATGGCACGCCATAATTTGGGCTGAATAAAAAACCCTATTACGCATTCCTGCGTCTGTCTCCCGATCCTTCATTCCAATGTGACAGAATAATCGACAATTAAGGGAGACAGCGGGAATGGCCCGTCCGACGACGCTGCGACTGGTCTGTCCGGCGCCGCAACTGGGCCATCCGACGACGTCACTTCAGAAGCCACAACTGGCCCGTCCGACGCCGCCACAACCGGTCTGTCCGACACCACTGCTACTGGTCAGTCTGACGCCACCACCACTTTTGACGACGACGTAACTTCGGCAGCTGCATCGGGCCCTGATCGACTGCATTCCTGTGATTGTCCTCGAGGCCGGTGTCGATGCACTGCTCGTCAGCGCATGGGGGGGTACTTTCAAGGATCCCTCCGGAACTTTCATCACGCACACTTATCCCCTATTCCAACTGACTAGTATTTGTATATAAACTCAGCAAAAAAAGAAACGTCCTCTCACTGTCAACTTCGTTTATTTCCAGCAAAATTAACATGTGTAAATATTTGTATGAACATAACAAGAGTCAACAACTGAGACATAAACTCAACAAGTTCCACAGACATGTGACTAACAGAAATGGAATAATGTGTCCCTGAACAAAGGGGAGGTCAAAAGTAACAGTCAGTATCTGGTGTGGCCAACAGCTGCATTAAGTACTGCAGTGCATTTCCTCCTCATGGACTGCACCAGATTTGCCAGTTTTTGCTGTGAGATTTTACCCCACTCTTCCACCAAGGCACCTGCAAGTTCCCGGACATTTCTGGGGGGAATGGCCCTAGCCCTCACCCTCCAATCCAACAGGTCCCAGACGTGCTCAATGAGATTGAGATCCGGGCTCTTCGCTGGCCATGGCAGAACACTGACATTCCTGTCCTGCAGGAAATCACGCACAGAACGAGCAGTATGGCTGGTGGCATTGTCATGCTGAGCCTGCAGAAAGGGTACCACATAAGGGAAGAGTATGTCTTCCCTGTATCGCACAGCGTTGAGATTGCCTGCAGTGACAACAAGCTCAGTCCGATGATGCTGTGACACACCGCCCCAGACCATGACGGACCTTCCACCTCCAAATCGATCCTGCTCCAGAGTACAGGCCTTGGTGTAACGCTCATTCTTTCGATGACAAACGCGAATCCGACCATCACCCCTGGTGAGACAAAACCGCGACTCATCAGTGAAGAGCACTTTTTGCCAGTCCTGTCTGGTCCAGTGACGGTGAGTTTGTGCCCATAGGCGACGTTGTTGCCGGTGATGTCTGGTGAGGACCTGCCTTACAACAGGCCTACAAGCCCTCAGTCCAGCCTCTCTCAGCCTATTGCGGACAGTCTGAGCACTGATGGAGGGATTGTGCATTCCTGGTGTAACTCGGGCAGTTGTTGTTGCCATCCTGTACCTGTCCCGCATGTGTGATGTTCGGATGTACCGATCCTGTGCAGGTGTTGTTACACGTAGTTTGCCACTGCGAGAATGATCAGCTGTCCATCCTGTTTCCCTGTAGCGCTGTCTTAGGCGTCTCACAGTACGGACATTGCAATTTATTGCCCTGGCCACATCTGCAGTCCTCATGCCTCCTTGCAGCATGCCTAAGGCATGTTCACACAGATGAACAGGGACCCTGGGCTTCTTTATTTTGGTGTTTTTCGGAGTCAGTAAAAAGGCCTCTTTATTACCCTAAGTTTTCATAACTGTGACCTTAATTGCCTACCATCTGTAAGCTGTTAGTGTCTTAACAACCGTTCCACAGGTGCATGTTCATTAATTGTTTATGGTTCATTGAACAAGCATGGGAAACAGTGTTTAAAACCTTTACAATGAAGAGCTGTGAAGTTGTTTGGATTTTTATTAATGATCTTTGAAAGACAGGGTCCTGGATAAGGGACGTTTCTTTTTTTGCTGAGTTTATTTGCCATTTGGTTTCCATTGGGGGTTGATTATTGTTACAATGTCCATTGGTGCGTGTGAGTACCTGTGCTGTATGTTTTGGGCTTTCTTGCCCTTGTGGATTGCGCAGATGATTACGGGACTTGTCCCGTGTGTTGATCATCGTGTGCGTGTGTTATTTATTTAGTTATGTCGTCAAACTCTTTTGTTTGGGTTTCAACCCTGTGGTTTTGTTACATGTTTGTTTGGTCTTCATCCTCGTGCCTTTACGCAGCACGCCGTATTTTAGGCTGAATAAAAAACTCTATTACGCATTCTTGCGTCTGTCTCCCGATCCTTCATGCCAGCGTGACAATTGGAGTGATCAGTCCTTGCTTTCAAATATTGGGGAAGATGCCAGAGCTAAGGATCATGTTAAAGAGTTTAAGTATAGCCAATTGAAATGTGTTGTCTGTGTATTTTATCATTTCATTGAGGATACCATCAACACCACAGCCCTTTTTGGATTGGAGGGCAACTTTAGTCCTCGAGGGCATGATTGGTGTCACACTTTTTCTCCCTTCCTAGCAAACACAGTTGATTAATCAAATTTCATTCGAAACTGAAGACCACGATTAGGTGATTATTGGAGTCAGGAGTGTTAGCTGGGGCTGGGGCAAAACTGTGACACCAATCAGGCCCTCGAGGACTGGAATTGCCCACCCCTGGTAAAGCGTTGGGCCAGTAACCGAAAGGTTGCTGAATCAAATCCCCGAGCTAACAAGGTAGAAATCTGTTGTTTGGCCCCTGAGCAAGGCAATCCCCTGGGCACTGAAGACGTGGATGTCGATTAAGGCAGCCCCCCACTCCTCTGATTCAGAGGGGTTGGGTTAAATTCGGAAGACACATTTCAGTTGAAGGCATTCAGTAGTACCACTGACTAGGTATCCCCGTTTCCTTTTCCCGTAGTGTATGTCTGTATTGTTTTAGTGATTTATCATAGTAAAGGCGTAGACTCAGATTTTCTGAGTCTCTATGATTTTGGTTGGATAGGTTTCTTAGTTTCTTTCTTAGGTTTTTGCATTCTACATCAAACCATTTGTCATTGTTGTTCATTTTCTTCGGTCCTCTGTTTGAGATTATTTTTATAGGGAGGCTGAGAGGTCAAATATACTGTTTAGATTTTCTACTGCCAAGTTTACACCTTCACTATTACAGTGGAACGTTTTGTCCAGGAAGTTGTCTAAAAGGGACTGAATTTGTTGTTGCCTAATGTTTTTTTTGGGTACGTTTTCACACTACATTCCTTCCATTTATAGCATTTCTTAATATTATTCCATTCCCTTAGCTTTGATTCCTCATGATTGAGTATTGCTCTGTTCAAGTAGACTGTGATTTTGCTGTGATCTGATAGGGGTGTCAGTGGGCTGACTGTGAATGTTCTGAGAGACTCTGGGTTGAGGTCAGTGATAAAGTACTACTGCCAAGAGATGAGCTATAGGTGTACCTAACACAGGAGTCCCCTTGAAGCCTACCATTGACTATGTACATACCCAGGGAATGCTGTTACCTCCAGGCAGGTGTTTGTGCCCCTGTGTGCTGAGGGTGTCAGGTTCTTGTCTGGTTCTGGCATTTAGGTCGCCACAGACTAGTACATGTCCTTGGGCTTGGATATGATTGCTTTCACCCTCCAGGATGGAGAAGCTGTCTTCATTAACTTCTATGGGCTACGTGGCTGGCTGTGTCCCGTAGCGTCCCACCTATGGGACACAGCCAGTGAAATATCAGGGCGGCAAATTCAAAAACAACAAAATGTCATAATTCAACTTTCTCAAACATACAACTATTTTACACCATTTTAAAGATACACTTCTCCTTGATGTAACCACATTGTCCGATTTCAAAAAGGCTTTACAGCGAAAGGAAAACATTAGATTATGTTAGGAGGGTACATAGACCAAAATAATCACACAGTCATTTTCCAAGCAAGGACATGTGTCAATAAAACCCAAAACACAGCTAAATGAAGCACTAACCTTTGACGAACTTCATCAGATGACACTCCTAGGACATTATGTTACACAATACATGTATGTTTTGTTCGATAAAGTTCATATTTATATCCAAAAACAGCATTTTACATTTGCGCGTGATGTTCAGAAAATGTATTCCCACCAAAACGTACAGTGAATGTGCACATCAATTTACAAAAATATTCATCATAAACGTTGGCAAAATATATAACAATTATTTAAAGAATTATAGATAGACTACTCCTGGATGCAACCGCTGTGTCAGATTTTTAAATAGCTTTACGGAGGAAGCACATTTTTCAATATTCTGAGTACATAGCTCAGCCATCATGGCAAGCTATACAGACACCCGCCAAGTTCGGCGCAACCTAAACTCAGAATTAGTATTAGAAATATTCTCTTACCTTTGCTGAACTTCGTCAGAATGCACTCCCAGGACTGCTACTTCCACAAGAAATGTTGTTTTTGTTGCAAATAATCCCTATTTATGTCCAAATACCTCCGTTTTGTTCGTACGTTCAGAGCACTATCCAAAGGCATAACGCGCGAGCGTGGTACCAGAGACGAAAAGTCAAAATGTTCCATTACCATACATAGAAGCATGTCAAACGCTGTTTAAAATCAATCTTTATGGTATTTTTTTACGTAAAATTGCGATAATATTCAATCCGGACAATAGCGTATTCATTCAAGGAGAAAAAGAAGGAACAGCGTGCTCGTGTGACCGTGCATATCCAATCCCTTTGTTGCCAGACAGTCCACTCAGAAACTGAGCTCCTATTATCTGCCCAGTGAGAGGAGAATGCTCAAACCACTGTCTGAGGCTTTAGACAGCCAATGGAAGCCTTAGGAAGTGCAACGTAACCCCACGGATACTGTAGTTTCGAAAGGAACTAGAAAGAAGAACTACAATTCTCAGATCCTCCACTTTCTGGTTGACTTTTTCTCAGGTTTTTGCCTGCCATATGAGTTCTGTTATACTCACAGACACAATTCAAACAGTTTTAGAAACTTTAGAGTGTTTTCTATCCAAATCTACCAATAATATGCATATTGTAGTTTCTGGGCCAGAGTAATAACCTGTTTAAATTGGGTACGTTTTTCATCCGGCCGTGAAAATACTGCCCCCTAGCCCAGACAGGTTAAAGTATGGGGATTCTAGTGGGGGGATATAGGTAGCACACAGGAGGAAATCTTTCTCTGTTAAGATAATTTCCTTTTGAATTTCTAGCCAAAATGTAAAATGTTCCTGTTTTGATTAATTTAACAGAGTGAGTTAGGTCTGCTCTATGCCAAATTAGCATATCTCCTGAGTCTCTTCCCTGTTTCACACCTGGTAGTTTGGTGGATGGGACTACCAGCTCTCTATAAACTAGAGGGCAACCAGTGGGACAGTCTCCTCTATACCATGTTTCTTGTAGGATGACAATGTCTGTATTTCATATTTCTTTGGTGAAGTCTAGGTTCCTGCTCTTTAGGCCAAAGGGAGATGACCTCAGGCCTTGGATATTCCAGGATGAGATAGTGAAGGCTTTGTGTTCCATAAAGTGTCCAATGTTGTTGGTCGTGTGGTTTTGCCTCAGGCCAGTCAGTGTGAGCAGTGCCTGCTGAGCATCTGGAACATGGCATTGGCTTGGATTAGTGTAAGAGTGGGGGTTGGGCCTGTTTGCCTACTCACGGCCTGGGCGCATGTGTGACTTCCATGTTGAGGCCATCTTTGTGGGGGGAATGGGGTGGGCAGGAGGGGCATAGGTCTGATCTGATCTACATTAGGTGTGGGCATGATTGACTTAGGGGGGGGGGGGGTGTTGATTGGTTGGTGTGGGGGTGTGGATGTGGCTGGTGGTGCTGTGGTCTGGATGTAGGTCCTCTCGGCGTGGGTCCTCTATGTGTAGGTCCGGGGGGGTCCCGCAGGTCTGGGAGAGTGTCTTGCTGGTCTGAGCCGGTGTCTATTGATCTCTTGCTCCTGTGTGAAGTGTTGGGGCTGCGTTTAAGGGCGATGTCCTTTAGTGTCCGGGCGAAGGTGGGCACTGCTGCCTTGTACAGGTGGATCTGGTTGCAAAGGCTGTTCAAGTCCAGGGTGTAGTGGTGGGCCAGGTAAACATTTGGTTTTGATGCACAGTCACGGGAAATACTTGCATTTACCCGCTGTATGGTATCAGGGTGGAAGTCTTTTTGTGGTAGCAAAGTGGAGATAATCGCTTGTGTGTTGGGGAAAGTAGAGGAAGCTTTTTCAATCACTCCCTTGAGTGCTGTTGCCACCCATTCCTGCTGTGCTCTCAGGTCATTTGTGCCTGTATGTATTATGTAACTGGGTGACCCTAGTTGGTCCTCAGACAGAAGGTCAAGAGGCACACTGGGTATTGGACACCAGAGTTTAGACACTCTGTGTTTGGGAAAAAGTGTATTTTCTTGTATATTCTTCCCGTTTGCGTCCATAAGGAGTGCAATCTGTGTCTTGTGTATGTCCTCAATGGGTGTGGGGCTGTTGTCAGGAGGGCTATCAGGATGGCTGACAGGGAGGGTGCTCAAAGGGGGTGGGATCCCCTGGGCTTGGGGTTCTTCATTTGTCTGTTCTGCTGTGATGTTGACGCTACGGTCAGGGTCTGGTGTGGACTGTTCTGCTGTGGTGTCAAGACTTTTGTCGGGAGCTGAGCTGGGCTGTTCTGCTGGTTCTCTGCGGGGGTGGCCACCTCTCTAATGGGTTGTTCTCTGTCACATCACTCCCTATCCTCCAGCACTCTGATCCTCTCCCTCCATTCCCCTCTCCCTCTCCTCCAGCAGTCTGATCCTCTCCTCTAGTGCTCTGTTCTGCTCCTGCTCCTGCTCTTTCTCCTGGTGATGTTGTCTCACCACAGTCCAGAGTACAGATATGTCTCTCTCCACCTCCAGCTCTCCGAGTCTGGTTGATGGGTGTTGTTGATCTGGATGATTTTTTTGTACTGACTGGAGTGTGTTCTCCTCCTGTTCCAGCTCCACCTGCCTTACCTCCAGCTGGGTGAATGTATCCTTTATTTCAATGAGGGAGTAGTAGTCTGTGCTGGGAGGTTGACTTTCCGCTTGGGGTTGCTCGTCTATATGGTTGTTTAGTGAAGAGGTCTGGTCTGACACACTCGGGGTGGGAGTATCTTTCTCAAGAGAGAGCTTATTGTGCTGAGCTATATCTGTGATAATGTGAAAGTCCAGCTGAAACTGTTTTGGGTTTCTCTGTACCATTACTGTTCCAGATTTGTACACATTCACTGACACCTCCTCATTGTCCAATTTCCTCTCTCTGTGTCCCCTCTCCCGGCTCTTACTGACACCTACCCATGAGCCCCGCTCTCTCCATTTACTGTAACCAGCATCTTCACTCACTGAGCACCGACACCGGACGTCCATGGACGTTGAAAAGTAGTTGACATTTGGTAAGTCGCCCTGCCCTTGATTTCAACGTCCAAAGACGTCGGTTTTGGGTCCGGTCTGGATCGGCCTTGATTTCAACATGGAAAATGCTATACAGACACTCCTGACTGCAAAACGCTATTTCATTTTAGAATTGGTTAAAATTAGGTTATGGTTATGGTTAAGGTTAGGGTCAGTTTGAGATATTGGTTAGTCTTTTTACAGGTCAATAGTGTCCTTTCAAGGTAGAGTTTTGGGCCTTTTTTTTGGCCCAAGCATAGACGTCCATGATTGGTTCAGATTTGGTCTGGTCCGGACAGCACAGTTCACTACTGTACAGTAACGTAAATAATAGTAAAGTAAAGTACAGTAGAGCACAGTTTACCCACATATTATTTTTACACCTACATCACTGCTTGGCGTACCTATTCAGGACACATTACCATGAAGAGAAAGACATTCATATCCATAATGATGCATTTCTGTTTAATTCAGATCAGGGACCCATGATGTAATCCCGTTACCATAATTATGTTACCAGGTGTAAATCCACTTCACTTACTGTAATTGAATAACCAAGAGATTTTTTCAAATGCAAGGTGCCATGTCATTGCTGACACCCCAGTCTTTCTACAGATATATTTTAAACTAAATTCGGAGCCGAGATTTGTCGTTGTAACGGCGTTGGTAGTCGTGTTGTTAGGAATGAGGCGCAGGAAGCAACGAGCACAGGGAGTGTTGTTTTTTAATAACACTTTGAAGGCATAAAACAAAGTTCCCAAACACAGGGGAAAAAATACAAGGTACGACAATGCCAAGCCGACACGAACTAGACAGTCGAATACAACAATTAATCCCGCACGACAAGGAGCGGGCCAGCTAAACTAAATAGCCCCTCTAATGGCTAATTGACCACAGGTGTCTAAAATAAAAAAAAGGGAAAAGCAAAAGGGAATTGGTGGCAGCTAATAGGCCGGTGACGACGACCGCCGAGCGCCACCCGAGCAGGAGGGGGTGCCACCGTCGGTGGGAATCGTGACAGTCGCATAACAAATTGAGGGAGATTTTTCTGTAATTCTATTACCAAACTTTGCATCTGCACAGTTCTTCCAGTAAATGTTTTTGTACAAATTTAACATTTTGAAATCAATACATTTTAAAGTGAAAAAATGGAGTCTCCATCTAATTCTGTTATCGTGGAATTGCCCTAATGCAAGTCAATAAAGTCCTTATCATCCTCTTTGGTCAGCTAACATCCCAATGGAGCCAGGTTTCCTGATTTAAATATCACAATACAATTCCCTAAACGTGTCAAAGTTTTTACCAAACACACTTGGATACTTACGGTTCGTGTCAATTATTATATAAGGGTGATATTGAGAGCTTCAAGTTCCTTGGTGTCCACATCACCAATGAACTGTCATGGTCCAAGCACACCAAGAGAGTCATGAAGAGGGCACAACGGCGCCTATTCCCCCTCAGGAGACTGAAAAGATTTTGCATGGGTCCTCAGACCCTCAAAGTTCTACAGCTGCACCATCGAGAGCATCTGACTGGTTTCATCACCGCCTAGTATGGCAACTGCTGGCCTCCGACTGCAAGGTACTTCAGAGGGTAGTGTGTACGGCCCAGTACATCCCTGGGGCCAAGCTTCCTGCCATCCAGGACCTCTATACCAGGCAGTGTCAGAGGAAGGCAATAAAAATTGCCAAAGACTCCAGCCACACTAGTCATTCACTGTTCTCTGCTACCGCACTGCAAGCGGTACCAGATCGCCAAGTCTAGGTCCCCATGCTGCTGCTCTCTGTTTATTGTCTATACATGGTCACCTTATTTCTACCTACATGTAGATATTATCTCCACTGACCAGTGCCCCCGCGCATTTACTCTGTGTGCCGGTGCCCCCTGTGTATAGCCTCATTGCTCTTATTTTATTGTTCCATTTAAATTAGTTGTTATTTTTCTATTTTCTTCATTAGTTGTTTATTTTGTAAATACTTTAACATATACACTGCTCAAAAAAATAAAGGGAACACTTAAACAACACAATGTAACTCCAAGTCAATCACACTTCTGTGAAATCAAACTGTCCACTTAGGAAGCAACACTGATTGACAATAAATTTCACATGCTGTTGTGCAAATGGAATAGACAACAGGTGGAAATTATAGGCAATTAGCAAGACACCCCCAATAAAGGAGTGGTTCTGCAGGTGGGGACCACAGACCACTTCTCAGTTCCTATGCTTCCTGGCTGATGTTTTGGTCACTTTTGAATGCTGGCGGTGCTTTCACTCTAGTGGTAGCATGAGACAGAGTCTACAACCCACACAAGTGGCTCAGGTAGTGCAGCTCATCCAGGATGGCACATCAATGCGAGCTGTGGCAAGAAGGTTTGCTGTGTCTGTCAGCGTAGTGTCCAGAGGATGGAGGCGCTACCAGGAGACAGGCCAGTACATCAGGAGACGTGGAGGAGGCCGTAGGAGGGCAACAACCCAGCAGCAGGATGGCTACCTCCACCTTTGTGCAAGGAGGCTCATCTTGAACATTTATTAGACTCAAAATGAACATACAAAATAACAAAACGAACTCACGATATAGACAGTCTTCTCAGGCTCACATACGCTAGACAAGAAACAATCTCCCACAAATGACAAACACAAACACACCCTAATATATGGGACTCTCAATCAAATGCAAAGAGAAAACACCTGCCTTCAATTGAGAGTCCCAACCCCAATTAATCAACCATAGAAACACACTCACTAGACTCCACATAGAAATACATAAACATAGACCATAAACCAAAAACCCGGAAATACTAAATCCAACGCCCTTTTACCAAAACACCACCCCGAACCACATAAAACAAATACCCTCTGCCACGTCCTGACCAAACTACAATGACAATTAACCCTTATACTGGCCAGGACATGACAGGAAGGGTCAGGGGCGGAAATCCCGGGGGACACGGGGGGGACACGACCCCCCCATCCTTGGAAAAATATGATTTGTCACCCCCCCAATATATCACTGAAACATAACTATGTAATTTAAATAATATTAATAATACGCAATGAAAGCAATTGTGCTGATTATAGACACTTAATAGCGCATTTTTAAGTTTCAAAAGATTGCGACCCCCCCACCCTTTGCCTCACAATGTTTTGATCCACTGCCAGTTCTTTAGTTGGCAAGGTAACAGAGGGGTCGTGTCTACAGTCTGAAAGGCACTCAATGAACGTAACTGAAGTGAGGTTAATCCAGTCAATCGCACACACACACTAGCTGAATATGCAGAGCTAGCGCGCAAATATTAATTATTAAGCTAGCTAGTACCTATTCCATTTATGTGACCTCGTCAAAGATGGAATCTTTGCTATCGTCAATTTATTCCAAGATCAGCATGCAGATGATGTAAGTTAGTGCTTCAAAGTCCCTGCGATAAGGTTAGCGATAAACTGAAGTCCAAACTGAACAGAACTACACTCTCTTCTACCATTGTCTTAAATATATTTAATGGTCTCATTGCAAAAGCTAAATTGTCGCAAGGGAACTTTTATTTATTTATTTATTTTATTTCACCTTTATTTAACCCGGGTAGCAAAGATTATAGCAAACACCACTGAAACGGAATTGGTGCTCGCTAGCTTTGCAAATTCAGCTCTTGTTGGAAGCCAGCCAATATGAAACAAACTATTAAAATTACAAAAGGTTGCAGCATATGTTGTGTAAATGGTGAACTCATACAGCTGTCAACTCTTGTCATTTTAATCCGTTTCACATTTGCTAGCTACCTATTTAGATCGAAGCCCAAATAGAATGATAAAAGATAAGATGATAGAAGCCCATCTCCTACTGTAAATAACCTACACACTGTGTGTGTGTGTGTAGCCAGCCAGCCAGCCAGGTAGAAAAATGGCAGAAAAATAAAAGACGGACATCAGAGTATTTTTCAGTACACCAAAACGCAAAGTAAGAACCCTAGTAGCCTAATATCTCAAAGACTAGTTGATAAAATGTTCATAAGAAAGAAATGAAATTCTAATGGAAATGTTTCACAATGATGTCATTAGGCAGAGCAGGCAACAGATGGTACACAGACAGCAGAGTTGGGGACAGATATGCAGGGACAGACTGGCAGAGACAGGGAGTCTCAGGTAAGTTTGTTGAGTCTTTGTTTGGCAACATTATGAAAGGTTCTCAATTTTTTTAACTTGTAAAATAGGAACATAATTGGAAAATGCCATGGATACCCCCACTCTCAACTTAAACTGGTGACTGAACTAAGATTTGTTAAAGGCAATGGTATTGCTGTTGTGATTAGTTGTGTAGTTTTGGGTACTGGTAGTTAGGAGTACGGCAAACACCTTATTTATTTGGTTCCTCAATATACATTTACCATATTACAATGTAGGCTATGTGTTACAGCATTACTTTTGGTGTCCCCCTCAGGAATTGCTCTTGAGAAAATTTCATGTAATTGTCCCCTCCAAAGTTGATATCAGATTTTCGCCCCTGGGAAGGGTACCAACAAATTTCACAGCCGAGGTTGTGCAAGAAATCCTGTCGGTGGATGTTCCTCCTTCACAGGAGCCCGAGGCTGTGTAGGGATTTATTTAGGATAATTAACTGGGTGGTTCAAGCCCTGAATGCTGATTGGCTGCCAGCCGTATACCACGGGTATGATAAAGCATTTATTTGTATTGCTTTAATTACGTTGGTAACCAGTTTATAATAGCAATTCGGCAATTGTGGTATATGGCCAATATACCATGGCTAAGGGCTGTATCCAGGCCTCTGCGTTGCATCGTACAAAAGAAAAAACGTTAACCGTTGAATATTGGCCATATACCACACCCCCTCGTGATTTATTTGTTAAGTGGACTGATTGAAGTGGAATGGGTTTTGTTAATTTGTGTTTAATTTTGTATGTCGTTTTTTTTGTTTCTTTTAAAAACTCCGTCCAGATGGTGGCGGTAATGAATTGGATGCCAACTGCCGTTAAACCCCATCAAAGAAGGTAGCTATGTTGAAATATTTCTTAGGAACTAACTAGCAGCAATGGCAGAGTCTTGTCGGACGTATTTTATGATGCACCAAAATGGACACGCTGCTTTCCATTTCTAGTGCTGTATTTTAATTTTTTTTACGAATAAACTTGCGAAATGTGGGTTTAAACTTAGTAAATATTTGAATACATCTCAGGAGTAAGAGCTTTAATTAACGACGGTCAGATTTACGATGTTTTCGAAATCGTTCCGTGTCAAGTCCAACACAGTGATCAAAGGATCCGACAGGTGAGGAGAGTCCCTTGTTCCATTTGCTATAGACTGGCAGGGTAAACCCGTCTTAGGTTTATTTCTGTATATCACAGCAGGTTTTTGGACTCGGTCAGCGGTTTCTACCTGGTTAAGTACAATACCATTGGAAATTAATGTTGACAGTTAGATTCCTAAAACTGAAGTTAAATTGTTTTGCTGCTTCCAGTTGAGACAACATTCAGATAAATCGCCCAATAGCACAGTTAACATGTCCAAATCAATAGCCAATATGCAGAAACAGTTAGTGATATTGAAGACTTAAAATGTACCATCTACACATACATGGGAATAAATAGTAACCGTATTACTTGTATTTATTAACTGCACACGCACCAAAACTGTCTACGGGTTTTGGTTTTAATACGTTCCAGTTGTCAATGGGAACAACATCCTCAATTCACTTCCTGATGAACCCAGTCACCCATTCAGTGTATACGTCAATACTATTCTCAGAGGCGATAATTCACTGATATTTACAGTGCATTTAGAGATGATTCAGACCCCTTGACTTTTTCCACATTGTTATGCTACAGCCTTATTCTAAAATTGATTAAATAGCTTTTTCCCCTCATCAATCTACACACAATACCCCATAATGACAAAGCACTAATAGGTTTTTAGAAATGTTTGCAAATGTCAAAAATGAAATATCACATTTACATAAGCATTCAGACCTTTTACTCTGTACTTTGTTGAAGCACCTTTGGCAGCGATTACAGCCTTAACTCTTCTTGGCTATGATGCTACAAGCTTGGCACACCTGTATTTGGGGAGTTTCTCCCATTCTTCTCTGCAGATCCTCTCAAGCTCTGTCAGGTTGGAGGGGACCGTCGCTGCACAGCTATTTTCAGGTCTCTCCAGTAATGTTGGATCGGGTTCAAGTCCGGGCTCTGGCTGGGCCACGCAAGGACATTGACTTGTCCAGAAGCCACTCCTGCGTTGTCTTGGCTGTGTGCTTAGGGTCGTTGTCTTGTTGGAAGGTGAACCTTAACCCCAGTCTGAGGTCCTGAGCGCTCTGAAATAGGTTTTCATCAAGGATCTCTCTACTTTGCTCTGTTCATCTTTGCCTCGATCCTGACTACTCTCCCAGTCCCTGTCGCTGACAAACATCCCTACAGCATGATGCTGCCACCACCATGATTAACTGTAGGGATGGTGCAAGGTTTCCTCCAGATGTGATGCTTGGGATTCAGGCCAAAGAGTTCAATCTTGGCTTCATCAGACCAGAGAATCTTGTTTCTCATGGTCTGACAATTATTTAGATGCCTTTTGGCAAACCTCAAATGGATTGTCATGTGCCTTTTACTGAGGAGTGTCTTCTGTCTGGCCACTCTACCATAAAGGTCTAATTGGTGGAGTGCTGCAGAAAGGGTTGTCCTTCTGGAAGGTTCTCCCATCTCCACAGAGAAACTCTGAAGCTCTGTCAGAGTGATCATCGGGTTCTTGGTCATCTCTCTGACCAAAGCCCTTCTCCCCCGATTGCTCAGTTTGGCTGGGTGGGCAGCTCTAGGAATAGTGTTGGTCGTCCTACATTTCTTCCATTTAAGAATGGTGGAGGCCAATGTGTTCTTGGGGACCTTCAATGCTGCAGAGATTTTTTTTTCGGTACCCTTCCCCAGATCTGTGCTGCGACACAATCCTGTCTCGGAGCTCTACGGACAATTCCTTTCGATCTCAGGGCTTGGTTTTTGCTCTGACATGCACTGTGAACTGTGGGACCTTTTATATAGACCGGTGTGTGCCTTTCCAAATCAAGTCCAATCAATTGAATTTACCACATGTGGACTCCAATCAAGTTGTATAAACATCCCAAGGATTTTCAATGGAAACACGATGCACCTGAACTCAGTTTTGTGTCTCATAGCAAAGGGTCTGAATACTTATGTAATTTTTATTTATTTTTTAATTAAATTTGCCACCATTTCTAAACCTGCTTTCGCTTTGTCATTATGGGGTATTGTTTTTAGATTGAGGGTTTAATTTAAAAACAATCCAGCGTCCCGAGTGGTGCAGTGGTCTATGGCACTGCATCTCAGTGCTAGTGGCGTCACTACAGACACCCTGGTTTGATTCCAGGCTGAATCACAAGCGGCCGTGATTTGGAGTCCCATAGGGCGGCGCGCAATTGGCCGGTGTAGGCAGTCATTGTAAAGAAGAATTTGTTCTTAACTGACTTGCCTAGTTAAATAAAAAAATAATTAAAAAAAAGACTAACATAACAAAATGTGGGAACGGGTCTCATAACTTTCCCAGTGCACTGTATTCATCTGTCTAGGTTGGAACTATTGCGGTCAGAACTTGTGGCAAACGGGACTCCATTTGATGACAGCGGTCATTTGATGACATCTGAGAGTGATGGTGAGTGAGAATGACAAGTCATTGGCTGACAGCGCATCATCTGCTGCCTAATGACAGCGCTGTGTCGTGTGCTGTGGGGAGTGATCTTCAAGAACACTACAGAAAAAAGATCCGGCAAACAGCGAAGCACACGGGCATCTCCCTCCCACTCGCGCAGCTGCCAAACTGACACCGCTGTTAAGCAGAGAGCGCAATGACTAGAGTCCATTTGCACTTGGCCAAATCAATTCCATTAATTAATGAAATCATTGTACATTTACTCTAAACCATTAACAGGTCCGTCGTGACCCATACTTTAAGAAAGGCTGATCTAGACTCTTCCAAGAGCTGGCCACCTAGCAATCATGGGAGAAGTGCCTTGGTCAAGGAGGTGACCAAGAACACTCTGACAGAGCTCCGGAGTTCCTCCTGGAGATGGGAGAACCTTCCAGAAGGACAACCATCTCTGCAGCACTCCACCAATCAGGTCTTTATGGTAGTGGACAGTCGGAAGCCATTCCCAAGTAAAAGGCACATGACAGCCTGCGTGGAGTTTGCCAAAAGGCACCGAAAGAACTCTCCGACCATGAGAAACAAGATTCTCTGGTCTGATGAAACCAAGATTGAACTTTTTGGCCTGAATGTCAAGCGTCACGTCTGGAGGAAACCTGGCACCATCCCTACGGTGAAGCATGGTTGGTGGCTGCATCATGCTGTGGGGATATTTTTCAGCGGCAGGCCTGGGAGACTAGTCAGGATCGAGGGAAAGATTAATGGAGCAAAGTACAGAGATCCTTGATGAAAACCTATTTCAGAGCACTTAAGACCTCAGACTGGGGCAAAGGTTCACCTTCCAACAGGACAACAACGTCCCTACGCACACAGCCAATACGACGTAGCAGTGGCTTCGGGACAAGTCTCTGAAGGTCTTTGAGTGGCCCAGGCAGAGCCCGGACTTGAACCCGATCCAACATCTCTGGAGAGACCTGATAAAAGCTGTGCAGCGACGCTCCCCATCCAATCTGACAGCTTGAGAGGATCTGCAGAGTAGAATGGTAGAAACTTCCCAAATACAGGTGTGCCAAGCTTGTTTTTTTTAAAAATACTTTTGCAAAAATGTCTAAAGCTGTTTTTGCTTTGTCATTATGGGATATTGTATTGATTGAGGATCAATTTTAGAATAAGACTAACGAAATGTGGAAAAGTCAAAGGGTCTGAATACTTTCCGCGTGGACAGTATGTATTAGGGGGGAATTGGGTTGTGTGTGTGTGTGCTGTTGAAACTACCAACTCAAAAACCACATTGAAACTGGAGGTATTTTTACAGCATTGGTTAGAGAACAACCCGCAGAAGACCAACCGCTATGTTTTGAAAAGTATGGGGTTACCAAAACATAAAGAGGAATTCACCACGTCAATCATTCATCGATTATCACTTCAAATTAAATAGTGCGAGAGGGGGGAGATGAGGTTGCACATCCTGTTTTAAAACTAACAACCCTCCAACACTACACATAATATGTACATCACTGGTTAGAGGACAACTTGTAGAACACACACCTTTGGCATCGATTCACAGGTGTCTTGGGTAAGTCTATAAGAGCTTTACACACCTAGGTTGTGTGATATTTGCCCATTTATTATTATCAAAATTCTTCAAGCTCTGTCAAGATTTTGGGGATCATGGCTAGACAGCAATTTTCAAGTCTTGCCATAGATTTTCAAGCAGATTTAAGTAAAAACTATAACTTGGCCACTCAGGAACATTCACTGTCTTGGTAAGCAACTCCAGTGTAGATTTGGCCTTGTGTTGAAGGTTATTGTCCTGCTGAAAGGTGAATTCCTCTCCTAGTCTCTGGTGTAAAGCAGACTGAAGCAGGTTTTCCTCCAGGATTTTGCCTGTGCTTAGCCCATACCATGATGCAGCCACCATCACTGAGTAACTGCCTCATTTGTGTGATGTGTTGTTGGGTTTGCCTCAAACATAAGGCTTTGCGTTGAGGCCAAAACATTTTTTTTTGCAGTATTACTTTAGTGCCTTGTTGCATACAAGATGCATGTTTTTGATTTATATTCTGTATATTTGTATTCTTTTCACTCAATGTTGATCCATCCTAATTTTTCTCCTATCAAAGCCATTGAACTCTGTAGGTGTTTTAAAACCACCAAAGTTATCATGGTAACATCCCTGAGCAGTTTAATTTGTGTTCTGCAATTCTGTTCAGAAGGATGACCATCTTTGTGTCTGGGTGGTCTAATACATACTGTAGTTACTAACTTGACTAGTGATGCACCGATATGACATAAGATGGCTCCAGAGCAGAAGGCAGATGTTTTATGTGCCCCCAACCGATCGTGTATTTTTTTGTTCGTTTATCTGCGTTGTTTGTAACTTATGTTTTTGCTATTTCTGTACATAATGTTGCCGCTACCGTCTCTTATGACCGAAAATAACTTCTAGACATCAGGACTGCGATTTCCCACCACAGACTAGTAGAATCCTTTTTCTTCTTTCACTACTCTGACGAGCCCAAGGCGGAGGATATCCTGTTATGGCTAGACGTTCCGCTAGCGGAACATCTCGACAACATCCAGTGAAATTGCAGAGCGCGGAATTCTAATTAAATTAGAAATATTTAACTTTCATAAAATCACAAGTCTAATACATCGAAATAAAGCTTACCTTCTTGTTAACCTCTATGGGGCAGGCGGGACGAATTCGTCCCACCTACGTAACAGCCAGTTGAATCCTGTGGCGCGATTTTCAAAACCTTTGAAATGCTATTACTTCAATTTCTCAAACATATGACTATTTTACAGCTATTTAAAGACAAGACTCTCGTTAATCTAACCACACTGTCCGATTTCAAAAAGGCTTTACAACGAAAGCAAAACATTAGATTATGTCAGCAGAGTACCAAGCCAGAAATAATCAGACACCCATTTTTCAAGCTAGCATATAATGTCACAAAAACCCAGAAGACAGCTAAATGCAGCACTAACCTTTGATGATCTTCATCAGATGACAATCCTAGGACATTATGTTATACAATACATGCATGTTTTGTTCAATCAAGTTCATATTTATATCAAAAACCAGCTTTTTACATTAGCATGTGACGTTCAGAACTAGCATACCCCCCGCAAACTTCCGGGGAATTTACTAACAATTTACTAAATTACTCACGATAAACGTTCACAAAAAGCATAACAATTATTTTAAGAATTATAGATACAGAACTCCTCTATGCACTCGATATGTCCGATTTTAAAATAGCTTTTTGGTGAAAGCACATTTTGCAATATTCTAAGTACATAGCCCAGCCATCACGGGCTAGCTATTTAGACACCCGGCAAGTTTAGCACTCACCAATATCAGATTTACTATTATAAAAGTTTGATTACCTTTTGTTGTCTTCGTCAGAATGCACTCCCAGGACTGCTACTTCAATAACAAATGTTGGTTTGGTCCAAAATAATCCATCGTTATATCCGAATAGCGGCGTTTTGTTCGTGCGTCCCAGACACTATCCGAAATGGTAAATCAGGGTCGTGCGCATGGCGCAATTCGTGACAATTTTTTTTTAAATATTCCATTACCGTACTTCGAAGCATGTCAACCGCTGTTTAAAATCCATTTTTATGCCATTTTTCTCGTAAAAAAGCGATAATATTCCGACCGGGAATGTCCATTTAGCTAAACAGAGGAAAGAAAACAAAGCTTTCGGTCGACGCGGGCACGAGCCTGAGTCTCACAGTACTGTAACCAGCCACTACCCAAACGCGCTACTTTGTTTCAGCCAGAGCCTGCAAAGCCACGATTCAGCGTTTTGCCGACTTCTGAGAGCATATGGCAGCCGTAGGAAGTGTCACGGGACAGCTAAGATCCTCACTCTTCAATAAACAGAGACAAGAAGAACGACACCTTGTCAGACAGGCCACTTCCTGCATGAAATCTTCTCAGGTTTTTGCCTGCCATATGAGTTCTGTTATACTCACAGACACCATTCAAACAGTTTTAGAAACTTTAGGGTGTTTTCTATACAAAGCCAATAATTATATGCATATTCTAGTTACTGGGCAGGAGTAGTAACCAGATGAAATCGGGTACGTTTTTTATCCAGCCGTGTCAATACTGCCCCCTAGCCCTAACAGGTTAATCCAGCCACCGTGTCAGATTTCAAAAAGGCTTTATAGCGAAAGCAAACCATGCGATTATCTGAGGACAGCGCCCCATCATACAAATGCATGACAAACACATTTCAACCAGGGAGGTGCGACACGAAAGTCAGAAATAGCGATATAAAAAATGCCTTACCTTTGATCTTCTTCTGTTGGCACTCCAAAAGGTCTGTTACATCACAAATGGTCCTTTTGTTCGATAATGTCCTTCTTTATATCCATAAAAACTCAGTTTAGCTGGCGCGCTTCAGTCAATAATCCACTCAGTTTCCCTCCGTCAAAATGCATACAAAATGAATCCCAAATGTTACTAATAAACTTTTCCAAACAAGTCAAACAACGTTTATAATCAAACCTTTAGATATCCTAATACGCAAATAAACGATACAATTTAAGACGGAGAAGCGTTATTGTCTTTACCAGAGATAAACAAGAAAGAACGCGCTTTCCTCCACGCGCTTGGAAACACTACTGCCAAAATGGGAGCCACCTAGAAAAACTACAATTTCTGGGTCATTTTTCCAAAAACCAGCCTGAAACTCTTTCTAAAGACTGTTGACATCTTATGCTTCACGGAGTCGTGGCTGAACGACGACAATATCCACATTCCACATCAACCATCAAGGGGGAACGAGGTCTGTATGTTCCATACAGGTGGCCCAACAACTCTTGATATGGGCCCTACCCCATCTGGCCTCCCTACAAGCCATTCATCTCCCAGGCAAGGTGAACGAGGTGGATGATAATTTAATGAAAGCCTACTGGATGATAACTTGTTTTTAACTAGGACAGAATAATTTATAACTGACTTTTTCCGACATAACATAGGTACAGCAGATCCCCTTATTGTATGGGACACTTAAATGTGCCTTTGGAGGCCATGCAATTCAGTACTCATCGATAAAACAAAAGATCAAGAGTCCATATTAACAAAGGGAATTGAATGACTAACAGTACAGTTAGATAGCAATAAAAACTGTACAATAGAGCTTCAGAATAAGTTACAGGAAAAACAAAAAGAAATGGAGGAACTTATTCAATAAAGATCCAGTGTAATATTTTATTAAAAATCAAGCGAACTGGATGGATTATGGGGGAAAAAATGCACAATTCTTTTTCAATATTCGAAGTTTCACCTTACAACAGGACAACAACCCTAAGCACACAGCCAAGACAACGCATGAGTGGTTTCGGACAAGTCTCCGAATATCCGAGTGGCCCAGCCAGAGCACGGACTTGAACCCGATCTAATATCTCTGGAAAGACCTGAAAATAGCTGTGCATCTATGCTCCCCATCCAACTTGACAGATCTTCAGAGGATCTGCAGAGAAGAATGAGAGAGACTCCCCAAATACAGGTATGCCAAGCTTGTAGCGTCATACCCAAGAAGACTCGCGGCTGTAATCGCTGCCAAAGGTGCTTCAACAAAGTACTTTGTAAAAGGTCTGAATACTTATGTAAATGTGACATTTTCAATACATTTGCAGAAATGTCTATGAAATGTCATTATGGGGTATTGTGTGTAGATTGAGGACACTTATTTAATCTATTTTAGAATAAGGCTGTAATGTAATTAAATGTGGAAAAAGTCAAGGGGTCTGAATACTTCACAGATGCACTGTATAGTCAAAGGACCTTACATGTTCTGTTTAGAGGCGAATTGGCCAAATACTCCGTCTTATTGGGAATCAAATTGATTCTCAATTGCGGTACGTACGGTTCTTGAAACCTAAAGATCTCTACTTTTATATCACATCAAAATATACACTTACTGGACACTTTTTAACTGGTTTTAACACAATTGCAGCCGACAGTGTTTTTCAGTGACCACACGTTTGTGGCGTCAGTCTTCCGTTTACACACAGGTGTTTGGAGATGCAGAAATCTATTTAGCGCTGATATGCCTGTCTTCCATCTCTTTTCCGTGAACAAGTGCTTTAACATGGAAATATGGCTGTGTGGTAACCCTATGAAGGTGTGTAGTAATTAAACATTTTGTTTTTTTGAAAATGATTTCTCACTGATATAAGGAACACAATCTTTTAATATTTCCAAAACATTACTGGAAGTGATGCCTGTTCACATTTAGAGAAAGCGTCGGGGCTCTTAACAAAAGTCCCCCATGAAATGCGTATTGAGCCCCCTTCGTCAATAGACGCTAAAGATATTTAGCGTCTATGATTAGTGTAGATGGGTACCTATCTGCTCTTATTAGCAACGCTGGAGTATTTACACTGCAGTGTTGCTCGCTATTGTATTGGGTTGCACAAAAACTGTCGCTGGGAAGCCAGAAGTTAAATCAAATTTCAACTTACTGTGCCGGTAGCTCGAAGGCCGGCAGATGGCGATGAAGCGACTAAATATCGCCATCTGCCGGCCTTTGGGCTACTGAAGATTATTGCATACATCTAGGTTTTGGATATCTGACCTGTTCCATTTCCTACTCCACCACTAAGGTGCAGATGGTGGTTGTAATTCAGTTATTATAGGCTTGTGGAAATGAAAGCATAACAACATTTCCTGAAAACTATTTCAGATAATATTTCATATCGCCTCTCACCTTAGGAGGAAGCTGAAAGCTGACATATCCACAGCCTTTCCCTCTCTGTCCGTGGAGGAACTGTCCGAGTTGGTCCCAAACAAGGAGGAGCTGAATGTAGTGAAGATTTATGCCCACAAGGGAGATGCAGTGACCCTCTACATGCTTCATAAGAACCCAGTGTTCTTTGAGCTGGAGAAATGCCTCTATCCCACAGGTAGTGTTACAGTCAAGTGGCAGATGCACTGACCATATAATTCAGGAAAAAAAGGGAAATCTTGACTGTACAGTGTCTTGTTGTTTTTCAGTGTATACGCTTTGGCATTATCCCCATGTCTTGCCAACATTCACAACATGGCCTCCAGTGCTACAGAAGCTGGCTGGAGGGGCAGGTAAGGTTATTTGTCTTATGTAAAACCTGGACTAATATTAATCAATGTATCAGTCATTAACATGTATTCTGAAACTCTATCCTCCCTGCTCCTCCACAGATCTCATGCTGCCTGGAGTGGTGGTGCCTCTAAGTGGTCTCCCAGAGGTGAAGAAGGGGGACTGCTGTGCTGTTAAAGTTGTTAGCAACAGGTAGGGCTAAGCCATACATCAGAAGGAAGTTGATCGACTGAAGCTGTTTGTGGTCACTAATTGGCTATTACCGCTGTCTATAATGAACACATTGACAATGACAGGCTTCATATTCTTTCTCACAACGTCCTGGTTGTTTGTTTCCAGGGCTCCCATGGCAGTGGGCACTGCCACCATGTCCAGTGCTGAGATGAGGAGCTTGGGCATGAAGGGCAGAGGGGTGTCAGTCCTCCACACCTACATGGACAGCCTGTGGTGAGTGCCTGGTCAACCTCAACACACACACTGAAGCATGGTCAGACTGTCAATTACTATAACCCTGACACATTTGTTTGTCAATAGCTAGTTTTTCATCCAGTTGGGGACAGATTTTAATGTGAATATTCTAAAATCCACATAAAGAAAAAAGCATTTTGTGCGTTTCCACCCAATGAACTTGTTGCGAAAGAAAAGAAATGTACATGATGACGTAGTGCAAACAAAATATTATTTTTTGCTTAAGTTTTCATGTAACAAATAAAAACCTAAAGTTCCATCACATTTTCAACTCTACCGATAGTTTTGTCACAAACTGTTGCATTGAATAGCCTACTCTGGCCTTGGCATGTGTGCTCTAGAAGATACAGTGCGGGTAGGCTAGTCTACATGATGATATTATTATGGTTGAGGGCGAGAATAATATTTTTATTTGTGAAATGGTAGTCCAGCATCATTCAGCAGGTCACCAGAATAAGACCATTGATATTTATTGGGAAAGGGTCATCAAGATCACAGTGCACTTTCACCACCCTGTGAAGTCTGTAGCCTAGTAAACTGCATGGTTTCCCGAGTCATAGTCGGAGGACGACCATATAATCGCGTGACTTCAAGTCTACTTCAATATTATATTATATCAATATTTGTGCATAAAGTCGTTTCCACCACCATTTATTGCATAATTAATTTTAGACACAAAAAGATCCCACCATGTCGAACGAACAGATTCTGTCGACATTTATAAAATTGTAACGAAACTTCCTGTTTCCATCACAGCTGTCGTGATTTTTTTTATTTTTTATACGGTATGACTTTACTCGCATAAACTGTGGATGGAAACCTGGTTAGTGTTACACTTTTCATTTTTTTATTTTTTTTAGGGCATTTGGAGACAAGTCTGGTCCTCCCTCCATTCCTGATATGGACACTGAGGGTGTCGAGGCAATGTATGGAGAAGAAGAGGAGGATGATGAGGCAACAGAGGGGGATGAAGAGGAACCGTGTCCCAACTCTGATGGTGACAAGGCCACAGATGCCCCCTGTCCTGGTATCCAGGAGCTCAGCCTGGCTGACAGGGAGGAGGGGGAGCACGGGAAAGAGGAAGGAGAAGACCTGAGAAGCCCACAAGGTAGCTATTACTGCTCAACTGGAGATCCAGGGAGAGGAGAGTTTGGCAGTTATTATATGTATCCATGTGTTTGGGTCTAAGGGAATTGAGAAGAGTTCTGTTTTTTTTGTTACTCTAGTGTTCTGTCAATATGTAATTCCAACACAATTACTTTGTCCTTAATAAATCAAAATCCTAAAACAAAGAGATTGATGGCAAACATATTTGATGTTAAGTGTCTTTCTTTGAAAGCAGGTATCTTATTGCATATGAGTCATGAATTGACCAAAAAAAAGAGACATGTTTGTGATATATATATATATACTGTAATTGTATCTCACAAACATAGTCCTGTCCTTACAGAACAGATGGATGCCCTGCTGCTGCAGTGTTTCCTCCAGGCACTCAAGAGCAAAGTGAAGAAGTCAGAGCTCCCCCTGCTGACCAGTAGCTTCCTGCGCATCCACATGTTCTCCTGCTGGTAAACACTACTCGGGAACATTGAGTTTCCCACTGACATCAGTGCAAAATAGTTCTGTGCATCTGGCCTATCTCAAGTTAGGATTCTGCTTAAAAGAAGTAGCTTTGAATTGAACACTCATATGAATTGTTGTTTTACAGTCCAAGTGGAAAGCAACTTGACATCAAGAAATCAAGCTATAAAAAGGTAACCCCTGCCTTAGAATAAGAGTTGTCCTCGACTTAACTTGTAAAATACATTTCATTTCATAATGCTATGATGTTTCTAATAAACTTGAATTTTGGAGACAGGATGGCAAAACCCAGACATTTTTAATTTGACTATCCATCAATGATCACTGAATTATCCTTTTAAATCCTAAATCTAATGTTTTGTCCCCAGTTATCCAAGTTCCTTCAGTGCATGCAGCAGCAGCACAGCCTGGTGAGGGTGAAGGAGCTGAGTAAAGGGGTGGAGAGCATTGTAGAGGTTGACTGGAAGAACCCAGAGTGAGTATAGCCTCTTCCACCTACGACATTTATGAAGGGACTTGAGATTAGCAATAGTGTTTTACTACTGTCTTTTCTGCTGCATCTAGACTGCGCTCCTTCCGCACCCCAAAGGATCCTGGGATAGAGGAGGCCTCAGTGGAGGTGGGAGGAGCAGATGGGGAGAAGCCCTACCATCCCCCTGAGATCACTACCCTCTATAGTGTGTCCTCTCGTCTGGAGCCTCTGTTTCAAGATGCCAAGAAGAGGTGAGTCTGGGTACATGCCTGCACGCGTTAGTGTGTTTGTAGTCTTTTTTTATTTTTTATGTTTTAATATATATATTTTTTTGTGTTATACTGACATGTATGTGCTCTCTCTCAAAGGAAAGGAACAGTACTCCAACCAGCGGAAGTGAGAGCAATCATCACAGATTATGTGAAGAGGAACGAGCTGGTTGATGAGAATAATAAAAAGTGAGATGATTGCGTGGATTCAAAGCTTTCACTTTCATTCATTATTTGAGACATGATTTTATGATTTGAGACGTTCAATATCCAGTTGTTTGGGAGATGCACTGCTAGCGCAAATATGCCCCAAGAGAGTATCTGTTCAAGGTGGTAGCTATCAACAATCCTATATTAACACAGTCTGTGTGAACTCTCCACCAGTTATGTCATCATTAACCCGATCCTATGTGACTGCCTACTGGAGAAGTCAGAATACCAGGAGGTGGAGGCACTCAAGTGGGATGACCTTTTCAGCAGGTAAACAGCTATGGGAAGTGAAACATTGGCCTGAAGTCATGCTGCATCACTGGCCTTGGATTATGATTTAACACCACCATCTTGTGTCCATAGGACGCTATACAAAATGCAGCACTGCCACCAGCTGGTGTTCCCTGGCCAGCCACCCATAGTAAAGAAGGGCCACATTGAGCCCATAGACATCTCTGTGGCCTCCAGGGGCTCCAACAAGAAGGTACACCCATGACAACATGTTTACGAACTCATGTTTTAAAGCAACACTCCTCAATCTTTGTGATTTTAATAAAATATCCTTCCTTCCGTCCATCCCTTTCTCCCTTCTCTTTAGGTGACTATGATAAAGAACCTGGAGGTGTATGGTCTGGACCCCATGGCTGTGTCAGTCGCCCTGCAGCACAGAGTCCAAGCCAGCTCAGCTCTGAACCCGGTCCCCGGCTCCAAGGACCGAGTCCTGGTCCAAATACAGGGAAACCAGGTCCAGCAAGTCTGCAAACTTCTACTAGGTTCGCAAATATGTCCTTTTGGAAACCTCAGTCTTGTAATGTCTTGATTCCGTCTCTTGATTTAACAGGTGTTTATGTGCATAATTTCTAAGGCTTTTTCACGCTTTATTTTGCAGACAAGTATCAAATTCCCTGCAAGTACATCCAGGGACTAGACAACAAAGTTCAGAAGCCTGGGAGGAAGAAATAGAAGTTCAATATTTCATCAACAAGTATGTATAGATGTGCAAAAAAGCCCAACAACAACAAATTGTTTATCATTCATGAAATAAAGTCTACTCCAGGATTTGGCTAAATTGGTGTTATTAATGTTACAATACACTACACAGTTAGAATATGACCTGGCCAAGCATCATCCTCTGGGTCTATGGGTGGGGTTAACAATACCTGACATTGGGCATTCTGTGACCATGGCTGCTTATGACAAAATGACCAAGTCATTAAAATATGACTGCCCTGTGTTCCGTAGAAACAGCCCTCATTAACGATACAATGCCCAGAATTTCTTTGACAGAATTACCAGGCTGAGAAAGTGAAGGAAGTCTCTGACTTGCATCCAGGCTAACATTGTGCTCTCTGTAGCCTTAAAATGAGGACACCTGTTTCATTGAATAGGCCTTATTATTGTACATATAGCAAATTGGCAAGGAATGGTTTGATATTATTTTAGGATCTTTATTAATAAAAAAACGAAATTATGCTGATATGAAGCAGATATTTTGCCGTACATGTATATGACATCTGCTTTGACTACATTTTCTACTGAATGACTGAGTGTGGGATGCTACATGTAAGTGTCCACACACACAATTCCATAGTGACAGACAGAATGCAATAACTTCTCTGACAAAGTGTAGGTTGTTAGAAGTACTGCTTTGTAACTGTTATTACACTGCAAAATCAGTAGCTAAGCAGTAAACATGTCATATTTACACTTTTGGAAGATTTTAATCATGGTAAAATACTGTGGTCAAGAGATGGAGCGTTTCACCAAAACCTACCACCGCATAGTTCTGTAATTGAGTCACTGGTGAATTTCCATCAAAGGCTTTACAGAGGTGAAAAGTTATCAGATTAAATATATATCCTATTATACATTATCAGATTAAATAGATAGCTTTGATTTCCTTAAAAAAAAAAATCATTCAAATGTATTGGTAAAGTCCTTCCAAATGTGGTAGTTTAAAGCAAAACATTTATAGCCCATTTGAAAATGAAATATATTTTCATATTGAAGAATTGTATTAAACTTTGTCAGAATATAAGCACATTTAATACAATAGTAACTAACATGTTTTAAATGCCTTTGGCCCAATTCTATACAGTATATTTCATATTTACAGTGCATAGTGAAGGTCTACACACCCCTTGCGCAGTTCGCATTTTGCCGCCTTAAAATTAAATCTAAAAAGGATTACATTTTATATTTTTCTTACCGGTCTACGTTATTTTCTCAAAGTGAAGGAAAATGTGAAAATGTTCCAAAAAATATTTAAATGGAACAGCTGTGAATCATTTTGAATAAGATTCCACAAACCTTGCACAACTCTTAGGACAACATACAGGTAATTGCCAAAATAAATTATGTTAATAGGGTGTTGGGCCACCATGAACTGCCAGAACAGCTTCAATGCGCCTCTGGAACTCTATTGTAGGGATGCGACGCCATACTTCCACAAAATGCTTTCTCAGGCAGGCCCTAAGCATGATGAGATTTTAATGAATTACTTAACTCAGGTACCACACCTGTGTTGAAGCACCTGCTTTCAATATACTTTTTATCCCTCATTTACTTGAAGTGTTACCTTTTATTTCCATTGTTTTTGTCAATTGCTGTAGTTCAGTAAATTTGGTTGGGAGTCATTGGACAGCAATATTCAAACATTGTCTCAGATTTGTTTAAGCAGCTTAAAGTCAAGACTGAGACTGGACCGTTCAGGAACACTCAACACCTCTTGGAAATACATTCTGGTGTGTCTTTGGCATAACAATGTGTGTAATTGTCCTGCAGAAAATCAATCCCAGGATTAGGTTTTCAGAAGACTGAGTATGGTTGTCCTCTAAGTTTTTACTTGGGCTTTGCTCTGTTATTTATTTTGATCCTGACAAAAACTCCCCAGCTCGAAGTAAACAATCACACAGCATCTGATGGAGACAGACAGGTCGAGTGGTGAGAGATGAGCCCCTCTCCTCCATCAAGGGAGTCACTCGCCCGCCCAACTGGTCATTCTCGCCTGTCTTCCTTGCAGAAGTTGACTGCGTACACTAAAGCGCTCCTCAACTCGACTGGATTTCTGTTTTTCTTACTGAACCGTTCTCAGGAGAACCGTGAGGTTAACACTGCCAAATGTAGGACTTCAACTTAAAAGGTTTTGCTTAGAGTAGAATTAATCTTCTACTCGTCAGTCTCCGTTTAGCTAGCACCACACGGCTTGCTATTGGTATTAGTTTAGTCATTGCCGCTGCAAGGCTTTAGCCAACCAGCTGCAAGGCTAGCTAACCGTACTAGTACTACACAGCAACGGTAGTGTTGCTAGCTCCGATCTCTCGCCTAGCTAGCTAGAAATGACACTACAAAGATTAGCTCTTGCCGTAAGGCTTAGCTAACGCAGGTAACTCGCCGGAAGGCTAGCTACCCGAAACTAGCTTTTTCACCCGCAAGTGTAAAATTGTTAACTCGCATTTAGCTCAACCCACGGGCTGGGCGGGATACGAATATTTTGAAGATAAATACACAACTGAGAGGACTAAAAACTAGAGTACTAAATATAGTATACCTATATACCTATTTTCCTCCCGCTGATTTGCTTTGGAGTTTGTGTTATTGTAGAATTACGTCAATTGCTAACAGCGGTAAACCATTAAAAAAAAATATATATATATATACCTGTATTCATTCACGGACTGGTTTGGATTTTCATGTTTGATTTGTTTTCATAATTATTTAAATCTGTTTTTATAGCTAGCAAGAAACTGCTAAAAGCTGAGAACTTCGGGAGGGCAACCATGCCAAATAGATAATTCTGTCGTCTTACTACCTCTAGTGGTGAAATTAAGAACTGTATTTGAAGATGAAAATGCACAGCCAGAAAAATTATAGGCATACTAACACACAAAAATGTGTGTAAATGATAAAACATTGTAAAAAATAACTATGCAAATGGAAAACCATTGGTCGAGTACCATAGTTAGTCTACAAAAGAGGATTTTCATTCCTATGCAATGTTCTACAAATAAGACAACTGACAGTGAAGTATTGTCCTACTTATTTTTGGTTGAAGTTTGGTTGAACAGTATAAAGGAATCAGAATGGATAAAGCCCACATTAAACCACTTAGAATTAAGTTGCCATCCTAGGGTCATGCATCCGAGAGACACATTTTTTTGTCGAGTGACAAGGGAAGCCCACGCTTCTCTCCGGCTAGCAATGTGCTGACTAGCTAGGCTAGTGCCATGAGCCCTGTGGTGGTGTTCAGAGAGAGAGCCGTGTGGCTCAACTTGTCTAGACTCCCTGTTTTTCCAAAGTATTTATAGAGCAAGTTGTGTTGTGCCTTTTTAAGTGTCAGAGTAAGGGCCAGCTCGCTGTCAGGATCAAAATAAATATAAAATATGCAAAGTTAAAGGAAAAGTTGTTGTAGTCTTCTCAAATACCTAACCCTTCGATAAAGTTGTATTTTTCAGCGGGACAATTACACATTTTAATACTGAAGACAGACCAGTAGAGGTGTTGAGGGTTCCTGAATGGTCCTGACATGAATCTGCTTGAAAATCAGAAGGTTTGAATACTGCCTTCCATCAATGATTCTCAAGAAAATATACTGAGCTTGAGCAATTTTGACAAGCAATTGATATATAGTACACTCGGAAAGTTTTCAGACCCCTTGACTTTTTCCACATTTTATCATGTTACAGCCTTATTCTAAAATGTATGAAATTCTTTTTTTTATTATCAATCTACACACAATAGCCCATAATAACAGAGCAAAACAGGTTTAGACATTTTAGCAAATGTATAAAAAATACAACTGAAATATCACATTTACATAAGAATTCAGACCCTTTGCTCAGTACTTTGTTGAAGCACCTTTGGCAGCGATTACAGCCTTTACTCTTCTTGGCCACAAGCTTGGCACACCTGTATTTGGGGAGTTTCTCCCATTCTTCTCTGCATATCCTCTCAAGCTCTTTCAGGTTGGATGGGTACCGTCGCTGCACAGCTATTTGATCACGTTCAAGTCCGGGCTCTGGCTGTGCCACTCAAGAACATCCAGAGACTTGTCCCGAAGCCACTCCTGTGTTGTCTTGGCTGTGTGCTTAGGGCCGTTGTCCTGTTGGAAGGTGAACCTTTGCCCCAGTCTGAGGTCTTAATCTGCTCCAGAGCACTTTTCATCAAGGATCTCTGTACTTTGCTCCACTCACCTTTCCATCCATCCTGACTAGTCTCCCAGTCCCTGCCGCTGAGAAACATCCCCACAGCATGATGCTGCCACCACCGTGCTTCACCGTAGGGATGGTGCCAGTTTTCCTCCAGATGTGACTCTTGGCATTCAGGCCAAGAAGTTCGATCTTGGTTTCATCAGTCCAGAGAATCTTGTTTTTCAGAGTCCTTTAGGTGCCTTTTGGCAAACTCCAAGTGGGCTGTCGTGCCTTTTATTGAGGAGTAGCTTCTGTCTGGCCACTCTACCATAGCGGCCTGATTGGTGAGTGCTGCAGCGATGGTTGTCCTTCTGGAAGGTTCTCCCATCTCCACAGAGGAACTCTGGAGCTCTGTCAGAGTGACCATCGGGTTCTTGGTCACCTCCATGACCAAGGCACTTCTCCCCCGATTGCTCAGTTTGGCCGGGCGGCCAGCTCTAGGATGAGTCTGGAGGCCACTGTGTTCTTCGGGACCTTCAATGCTGCAGAAATGTTTTGGTACCCTTCCACTGATCTGTGTCTCAACACAATCCTGTCTCGGAGCTCTACGGACAATTTCCTTGAACCTCATGGCTTGGTTTTAGCTCTGACATGCACTGTCAACTGTGGGACCTTTTATAGACAGGTGTGTGTGTGTGTGTGTGTGTGTGTGTGTGTGTGTGTGTGTGTGTGTGTGTGTGTGTGTGTGTGTGTGCCTTTCCAAATCATGTCCAATCAATTGAATTTACCACAGGTGGACTCCAAGTTGTAGAAACATCTCAAGGATGATCAATGGAAACAGGATGCACCTGAACTCAATTTTGAGTCTCATAGCAAAGGGTCTGAATACTTATGTAAATAAAGTATTTCTGTAACAAAAAATATATAAATGTGCAAATCTGTCTAAACCTGTTTTCGCCTTGTCATTATGGGGTATTGTGTGTAGATTGATCAGGAAAACATGTATTTAATCCATTTTAGAATAAGGCTGTAATGTAACAGTTCTACTCTATGGGGCATAGGGAAAATGGGCAGTTTAAAGGTTTGCTGCAATTCTACACATTTTGCCATAGGATGGAGAGGAATGTTTGCAGTTTTTAATATGATGTAAGAGTGTGCGTGACAAACAAAATCAATGCGGGCCCCCCGGTCACTAATTCCACCATGATTACTACAAGTTTAGATTGATCATTTAGTCTAGCCAGCTATCTTAAAAATGTTAGCTGACATTGGCTAATTTAGTGACTGTCAGAGGGAAACTGCTGATGCACAACCAAAATTCGAACTTGCACTATAGACCACAAATGTTCCCTCCCAAAAACGAACACAATTGCATTTTATTGATTGCAATTTGAATGCACAGAGATACCTTGACAAAACCCTGAGGCACATTGTCATGCCATTCATCCATCGCCATCACCTCGTGTTTCAGCATGATAATGCACAGACCCATATCGGAAGGATCTGTTCACAATTACTGGAAGCTGAAAATGTCCCAGTTCGTCCATGGCCTACATACTCACCAGACATGTCACCCGTTGAGCATGTTTGGGATGCTCTGGTTCGACGTGTACGACAGTGTGTTCCAGGTCCCACCAATATCCAGAAACTTTGCACAGCCATTGAAGAGGACAGCACTACAGGCCACAAACGACAGCCTGATCAACTCTATGCAAAGGAGATGTGTTGCGCTGCATGGGCAAATGGTAGTCTTACCAGATACTGATTTTCTGATCCACATTGTTAAGGTATTGTGGCCAACAGTGCATATCTGTATTCCCATTCATGTGAACTCCGTAGATTAGGGCCTAATTAATTTATTCCAATGACTGATTTCCTTATGAACCGTAACTCAGCAAACCTTTGAAATTGTCACATGTTGCGTTTTATTTTGTTCAGGGTAATAGATTTTGCATTCAGGCTGTAACACAACAAAATGTGGATTAAGTCGAGGGGTATGTGTGCCTTCAGAAAGTATTATCTGTTTCCATCACAGCTTGAACAATATGACTTTACTCGCATAAAAACTGGATGGAAACGTGGTTAGTTATGACATAATCCTGTGGTTGAAATTTCACCCTCTAAACAACAGTTTACACTTTTTTCAAAGCCAATGTATTTTCCACATCACAATGCGTTGACAAATGCCCTTGATTCAATCATTTTGTGCCCAATACACAGAAAAGCATATTTTCCATAATTTTACTCAAACCTTGGAATTGGCACACAAAAATACCTTCCTCTGATATTGTAGATCCCCTCTTACTACTTAGAAAATCACTTCTGAATAATAAGCACTTTACCTTGTGAGGATCTGACATTCTGGGGCAGAGATATTGGGACTCCATTTTTGAGGTAACAATAGATTTTGACCGTTGGGCACCAGATTGCTATGATGTGGTTAGCTGATACGTAAATTACCTATCCTAGGCGGCTTAAGATCTGGCATGCGTCAGCAATGTCTGAGCAGGGGAACATGACCTGAACCTACCATCCTATAAGTAGATTGTGCTGACTTCAAAATCGCGTGATTATTGTAGGCCGGCTCTGGCTCAACCTATTGATTTTGCCCGATAGCACAGTCGTTGATGTGGCACGCAGCCATTGTTGATGCATGCAACGTCTGAGCAGGGGAGGTCGAACGCATTGGGTATGTTCGAGTTGTAAGGCTACTGAAGGTGACTATTGACTAAAGTCGTCAGGGGAGGTGCATCTGCCATAGCCGAAAGCCGGACACTGTAGTGGCTTTCCATCAGCAAGGCTCAGATCAATATGGTAGTGTGAACACAGCTGCCGTTGTTAAATATAAAAACAACTCTTTCAAGCAGGCTTAAGCAAACAGCAGACAATGCTACCACTCCAAAATATTTGTTGACAAAACAATCAAGATAGCATTTCTTAATCCCAGGCACCTGTTTTAGGAAATAAAAAATGGTACAGCCAGGAACAGAGCTCTCCCTTTCTTGTATATCTGTCTCCTTTTGTTTGCATTGTAACTGGAAACCTATTCAAAGAAATTAATTCTGACTGCAGGGGCAAACATTGCAGATGTGTAATTCTGCTGTGAGCATTGACAGGGTGATGTTATCCTACTTTTACAGAGCAACAAAAGGTGTAAAGTACACATTTAATTTTACCTTTATTTAACTAGGCAAGTCAGTGAAGAACAAATTCTTATTTACAATGACGACCTAGGAACAGTGGGTTAACTGCCTTGTTCAAGGGCAGAACGACAGATTTTTACCTTCGATCTAGCAACCTTTTGGTTACTGGCCCAACACTCTAACCACTAGGCTACCTGCCACCCCACACATACTACCCGGGTGAGAATATTAACCTGTTGGGGCTCGGGGGCAGTATTGAGACATTTTGAAAAAAATATGTGCCCATTTTTAACTGCCTCCTACACCAACTCAGAAGCTAGGATATGCATATTATTAACACATTCGGATAGAAAACACTGAATTTTCTAAAACAGTTTGAATGGTGTCTGTAAGTATAACAAAACTCATATTGCAGGCAAAAACCTGTGAAAAATAGATCCAAAAAAATGTGAATTTTGTGACTGTACTATTTAGTGTCATTGTTTTATAGATACCATAGTGAGAAAGGATTCATTTCGCAACACCTACGGCTTCCACTAGATCTCAACGATCTTTATAAAGTTGTTTGAAGCGTCTATGATAAACAGAGAGCAAATTAGAATCCAAGGAAGTTGACATGTCATCACTTCATTTTTTTGCGCCTGCGCATAAATCTGAGAAACGTGAGTTTGTCATCATTTTTTATCTAGACATAGGATAGGTTGTGTGAAAATATTACTGATGTTTAACGTTAAAAATGGACCAAAAGATTAATGCTAAACAACATTTGACATGTTTGAACGAACATAAATAGATTATTTACTAGGTTTTTTTAGCTTTTCGGCGTGATTTTACCAGCCCCCCACCACGTTTTGTGGGAGCATAATGAACGCTAAGTACTTGGTGTTATTTGGACATAAATTATGAACTTTGTCAAAAGAAACCACATTTGTTCCGGACCTGGAATGCCTTCCGGACCTGGGATCCTGCCTTCTGATGGAGATAATCAAAGGTAAGGGGGTATTTACAATGTTATTATCGATTTTAGATGATGCTAACTGTATAGCATAGCCTGTTGTTCTTAGCATAGCACCCCGTTTATTGCAAAATGTGATTTCCCAGTAAAGTTATTTTGAGATCTGGCCATTCGGTAGCAATTACGAGATGATAATATATTATTCTTTGAATGACAATATTATAATTTACCAATGTTTTCGAATAGTAATTTTGTTATGTTCACCGGAAGCATTTCAGAGAAGAAAAAAATCTGAATTTCACGCTACTGTAAAATGCAGTTTTTGGATATAAATATGAACTTGATGGAACAAAAAATGCATGTATTGTATAACATAATGTCCTAGGAGTGTCATCTGATGGAGATTGACAAAAGTTAGTGCATAATTCAAGCTGGTTTCTGCTTTTGGTAACGCCTGACCTTGAATTGAAAATGGATGTTTGTACTTTTGTGGCTATGTACTGTCCTAACATAATCTAACTTTATGCTTTTGCCGTAAAGCCTCTTTGAAAATCGAACAATGTGGTTAGATTAAGGAGATGTTTATCATTTAAATTGTGTAAAATAGTTGATTGTTTGAGAAATTGAAATTATTAGATTTTTGATGTTTTGAATTTCCAGCCTTGTTAGCAATCCCGGCTCGGGGTTCATTGCTAACCTGTAGCCCCAACAGGTTTTAAACTGAGTTTTATTTTACATTTACATTTACGTCATTTAGCAGACGCTCTTATCCAGAGCGACTTACAAATTGGTGCATTCACCTTATGATATCCAGTGGAACAACCACTTTACAATAGTACATCTATATCTTTTTTGGGGGGAGGGTAGGGGGGGGGGAGGGTTAGAAGGATTACTTTATCCTATCCCAGGTATTCCTTAAAGAGGTGGGGTTTCAGGTGTCTCCGGAAGGTGGTGATTGACTCCGCTGTCCTGGCGTCGTGAGGGAGCTTGTTCCACCATTGGGGTGCCAGAGCAGCGAACAGTTTTGACTGGGCTGAGCGGGAACTGTGCTTCCGCAGAGGTAGGGAGGCGAGCAGGCCAGAAGTGGATGAACGCAGTGCCCTTCTTTGGGTGTAGGGACTGATCAGAGCCTAAAGGTACGGAGGTGCCGTTCCCCTCACAGCTCCGTAGGCAAGCACCATGGTCTTGTAGCAGATGCGAGCTTCAACTGGAAGCCAGTGGAGTGTGCGTAGGAGCGGGGTGACGTGAGAGAACTTGGGAAGGTTGAACACCAGACGGGCTGCGGCGTTCTGGATGAGTTGTAGGGGTTTAATGGCACAGGCAGGGAGCCTCGCCAACAGCGAGTTGCAGTAATCCAGACGGGAGATGACAAGTGCCTGGATTAGGACCTGCGCCGCTTCCTGTGTAAGGCAGGGTCGTACTCTGCGAATGTTGTAGAGCATGAACCTACAGGATCGGGTCACCGCCTTGATGTTAGCGGAGAACGACAGGGTGTTGTCCAGGGTCACGCCAAGGCTCTTAGCACTCTGGGAGGAGGACACAATGGAGTTGTCAACCGTGATGGCGAGATCATGGAACGGGCAGTGCTTCCCCGGGAGGAAGAGCAGCTCCGTCTTGCCGAGGTTCAGCTTGAGGTGGTGATCCGTCATCCACACTGATATGTCTGCCAGACATGCAGAGATGCGATTCACCACCTGGTTATCAGAAGGGGGAAAGGAGAAGATTAATTGTGTGTCGTCTGCATAGCAATGATAGGAGAGACCATGTGAGGATATGACAGAGCCAAGTGACTTGGTGTATAGCGAGAATAGGAGAGGGCCTAGAACTGAGCCCTGGGGGACACCAGTGGTGAGAGCACGTGGTGCGGAGACGGATTCTCGCCACGCCACCTGATAGGAGCGATCTGTCAGGTAGGACGCAATCCAAGAGTGAGCCGCGCCGGAGATGCCCAACTCGGAGAGGGTGGAGAGGAGGATCTGATGGTTCACAGTATCAAAGGCAGCAGATAGGTCTAGAAGGATGAGAACAGAGGAGAGAGAGTTAGCTTTAGCAGTGGGGAGAGCCTCCGTGACACAGAGAAGAGCAGTCTCAGTTGAATGACCAGTCTTGAAACCTGACTGATTTGGATGAAGAAGGTCATTCTGAGAGAGATAGCAAGAGAGCTGGCCAAGGACGGCATGCTCAAGAGTTTTGGAGAGAAAAGAAAGAAGGGATACTGGTCTGTAGTTGTTGACATCGGAGGGATCGAGTGTAGGTTTTTTGAGAAGGGGTGCAACTCTCGCTCTCTTGAAGACGGAAGGGACATAGCCAGCGGTAAAGGATGCGTTGATGAGCGAGGTGAGGTAAGGGAGAAGGTCTCCGGAAATGGTCTGGAGAAGAGAGGAAGGGATAAGGTCAAGCGGGCAGGTTGTTGGGTGGCTGGCCATCACAAGTCGCAAGATTTCATCTGAAGAGAGCGGGGAGAAAGAGGTCAAAGCATAGGCTAGGGCAATGTGAGCAGGACCAGCGGTGTCGTTTGACTTAACAAACGAGGATCGGATGTCGTCAACCTTCTTTTCAAAATGGTTGAAAAAGTCATCCACAGAGAGGGAGGGGGGATGAGGATTCAGGAGGGAGGAGAAGGTGGCAAAGAGCTTCCTAGGGTTAGAGGCAGATGCTTGGAATGTAGAGTGGTAGAAAGTGGCTTTAGCAGCAGAAACAGAGGAAGAAAATGTGGAGAGGAGGGAGTGAAAAGATGCCATGTCCGCAGGGAGGCTAGTTTTCCTCCATTTCCGCTCGGCTGCCCGGAGCCCTGTTCTGTGAGCTCGCAATGAGTCGTCAAGCCACGGCGCAGGAGGGGAGGACCGAGCGGCCGGGAGGATAGGGGACATAGAGAGTCAAAGGACGCAGAAAGGGAGGAGAGGAGGGTTGAGGAGGCAGAATCAGGAGATTGGTTGCAGAAGGATTGAGCAGAGGGAAGAGATGATAGGTTGGAAGAGGAGAGAGTAGCAGGAGAGAGAGAGCGAAGGTTGCGACGGCGCAATACCATCTGAGTAGGGGCAGAGTGAGTAGTGTTGGAGGAAAGCAAGAGCGAAAAGGATACAAGGTAGTGGTCGGAGACTTGGAGGGGAGTTGCAGTGAGATTAGTAGAAGAACAGCATCTAGTAAAGATGAGGTCAAGCGTATTGCCTGCCTTGTGAGTAGGGGGGGACGGTGAGAGGGTGAGGTCAAAAGAGGAGAGGAGTGGAAAGGAGGCAGAGAGAAATGAGTCAAAGGTAGGGAGGTTAAAGTCACCCAGAATTGTGAGGGGTGAGCCATCCTCAGGAAAGGAACTTATAAAGGCATCAAGCTCATTGATTAACTCTCCAAGGGAACCTGGAGGGCGATTAATGATAAGGATGTTAAGCTTGAATGGGCTAGTGACTGTGACAGCATGGAATTCAAAGGAGGAGATAGACAGATGGGTCAGGGGAGAAAGAGAGAATGTCCACTTGGGAGAGATGAGGATTCCAGTGCCACAACCCCGCTGACCAGATGCTCTCGGGGTATGCGAGAACACGTGGTCAGATGAGGAGAGAGCAGTAGGAGTAGCAGTGTTTTCTGTGGTAATCCATGTTTCCGTCAGCGCCAAGAAGTCGAGGGACTGGAGGGTTGCATAGGCTGAGATGAACTCTGCCTTGTTGGCCGCAGACCGGCAGTTCCAGAGGCTGCCGGAGACCTGGAACTCCACGTGGGTCGTGCGCGCTGGGACCACCAGGTTAGAGTGGCAGCGGCCATGCGGTGTGAAGCGTTTGTGTGGCCTGTGCAGAGAGGAGAGAACAGGGATCGACAAACACATAGTTGACAGGCTACAGGAGAGGCTACGCTAATGCAAAGGAGATTGGAATGAAAATTAACTAAACAACTGGGGAAGCGAGAGAGCAGGGCCTCCCTCACTAACCATTCACTGAAACACTCAAATAAACTTTTCCAACTTCCACTTTAGAAATTATAATTGATGTAAACTACAGTGGTTCAATGTTTCCAGGAATAGGCTCAAACGTAGTTTTTTCAGCTAGATAACTTTGTACAGTATTCTTCCGTGAAAGCCACCCAGTGCACCTTATCCTATGACGCCGTAGCTAACTAGCATGCTAGCATCCAATAACACACGGTTAGCACCAATACTTGGTTACAACAAACTACCAATGGATCATACGTGTCCGTGTCTAGTTCCTTTCATAACGCAGAAATAATTAACCTCTCTAGGCTAGGCGGGACGAATTCGTCCCACCTACGTAACAGCCACTGCTATCCTGTGGCGCGATTTTCAAAACCTTTAAAAATCCTATTACTTCAATTTCTCAAACATATGACTATTTTACAGCCATTTAAAGACAAGACTCTCGTTAATCTAACCACACTGTCCGATTTCAAAAAGGCTTTACAACGAAAGCAAAACATTAGATTATGTCAGCAGAGTACCAAGCCAGAAATAATCAGACACCCATTTTTCAAGCCAGCATATAATGTCACCAAAACCCAGAAGACAGCTAAATGCAGCACTCACCTTTGATGATCTTCATCAGATGACAACCCTAGGACATTATGTTATACAATACATGCATGTTTTGTTCAATCAAGTTCATATTTATATCAAAAACCAGCTTTTTACATTAGCATGTGACGTTCAGAACTAGCATACCCCCCGCAAACTTCCGGGGAATTCGCTAACATTTTACTAAATTACTCACGATAAACGTTCACAAAAAGCATAACAATTATTTTAAGAATTATAGATACAGACCTCCTCTATGCACTCGATATGTCCGATTTTAAAATAGCTTTTTGGTGAAAGCACATTTTGCAATATTCTAAGTACATAGCCCAGGCATCACGGGCTCGCTATTTAGACACCCGGCAAGTTTAGCACTCACCATAATCATATTTACTATTATAAAATTTCATTACCTTTTGTTGTCTTCATCAGAATACACACCCAGGACTGCTACTTCAATAACAAATGTTGGTTTGGTCCAAAATAATCCATCGTTATATCCGAATAGCGGCGTTTTGTTCGTGCGTTCCAGACACTATCCGAAATGGTAAAGAAGTGTCGCGCGCATGCGCAATTCGTGACAATAAAATTCTAAGTATTCCATTACCGTACTTCGAAGCATGTCAACCGCTGTTTAAAATCTATTTTTACGACATTTTTCTCGTAGAAAAGCGATAATATTCCGACAGGGAATCTCCTTTTCGGCAAACAGAGGAAAAAATCCCAAAGGCGGGGGCGGTCGGGGTCACGCGCATAAGCTAGTGTCTCTTGATCGGCCACTTGAGAAAGGCGATAATGTGTTTCAGCCTGGGGCTGGAATGACGACATTCTGTTTTTTTCCCGGGCTCTGAGCGCCTATAGACGACGTGGGAAGTGTCACGTTAGAGCAGAGATCCTTAGTAAATGATAGAGATGGAAAAGAAGTTCAACAAATGGTCAGACAGGCCACTTCCTGTAAAGGAATCTCTCAGGTTTTGACCTGCCATTTGAGTTCTGTTATACTCACAGACACCATTCAAACAGTTTTAGAAAATTTAGGGTGTTTTCTATCCATATGTAATAAGTATATGCATATTCTAGTTACTGGGTAGGAGTGGTAACCAGATTAAATCGGGTATGTTTTTTATCCAGCCGTGTCAATGCTGCCCCCTAGCCCTAACAGGTTAAACTTTGGCTAGCTGACAAAGTCAGTCCTGCTAGCTACACAAGTGGACTACACAACTCGAAAGTTCAGAAAGTTAAGCTTACGTTGCAAAAATGTTATTGACTAAAAATGATACAGTACTGCTAGCTGGTAGAGTTGGCTAGCTAGCAGTGGCTGCGTTTACCTTTATCTTTGATACAAAGACGACTATGTAACTAGCTAACATTACACTAATCAAATGGAGTTTATGGAGTTCCTAGTTAACCTCTCTAGGGTATGTGGGACGAAATCGTCCCACCTACTCAACAGCCAGTGGAATCCCGTGGCGCGATATTCAAATACCTTAGAAATGCTATTACTTCAATTTCTCAAACATATTACTATTTTACAGCTATTTAAAGACAAGACTCTCGTTAATCTAACCACACTGTCCGATTTCAAAAAGGCTTTACAACGAAAGCAAAACATTAGATTATGTCAGCAGAGTACCCAGCCAGAAATAATCAGACACCCATTTTTCAAGCTAGCATATAATGTCACATAAACCCAAACCACAGCTAAATGCAGCACTAACCTTTGATGATCTTCATCAGATGACACTCCTAGGACATTATGTTATACAATACATGCATGTTTTGTTCAATCAAGTTCATATTTATATCAAAAACCAGCTTTTTACATTAGCATGTGACGTTCAGAACTAGCATACTCACCGCAAACTTCCGGTGAATTTACTAAATTACTCACGATAAACGTTCACAAAAAACATAATTATTTTAAGAATTATAGATACAGAACTCCTTTATGCAATCGCTATGTCCGATTTTAAAATAGCTTTTCGGCAAAAGCACATTTTGCAATATTCTGAGTACATAGCTCGCCATCACGGGCTAGCTATTTTGACACCCACCAAGTTTGGCCCTCACCAAACTCCGATTTACTATAAGAAAAATTGGATTACCTTTGCTGTTCTTCGTCAGAATGCACTCCCAGGACTTCTACTTCAATAACAAATGTTGGTTTGGTTCAAAATAATCCATAGTTATGTTCAAATATCCTCTGTTTTGTTCGTGCGTTCAAGACACTATCCGAAGGGTGACGAAGGGTTACGCGCCCGACGCGTTTCGTGACAAAAAAATTATAAATATTCCATTACCGTACTTCGAAGCATGTCAACCGCTGTTTAAAATCAATTTTTATGCGATTTTTCTCGTAAAAAAGCGATAATATTCCGACCGGGAAACCCTGTTTCGTTCAAAGACGAAAAAATAAAAACATGGTGTCGGCTCGTGCACGTGCCCCCAGTCTCATTGTTCTCTGATCGACCACTATCCAAATGCGCTACTGTTTTTCAGCCTGGGCCTGCAAAGGCATCATTCCCCGTTCTGCCGCCTTCTGAGAGCCTATGGGAGCCGTAGGAAGTGTCACGTTACAGCAGAGATCCTCAGTTTTCAATAAAGAGAGTGTAGAAGGCCAAGAACTGGTCAGAGAGGGCACTTCCTGTAAGGAATCTTCTCAGGTTTTTGCCTGCCATATGAGTTCTGTTATACTCACAGACACCATTCAAACAGTTTTAGAAACTTTAGGGTGTTTTCTATCCATATATAATAATTATATGCATATTCTAGTTTCTGGGCAGTAGTAATAACCAGATTAAATCGGGTACGTTTTTTATTCGGCCGTGCAAATACTGCCCCCTACCCTAGAGAGGTTAACTAGATTTCTGGAGAAACGGTAATCATTTATGAATTTGTATTATGAGAACTAATCTGTTTCCCAGTCTCACTAACCCCAAGTACATTCAGCTTGGTCCAGACCTGGACAAGGCTAAAGTGTTATAAATTGTAAATAACAGGTCTACTGCTGGGCAGGGTTTTGTTAGTCTTGCAATGGGACAAAACCTGTCTGACACAGGTTATGAATATCTGATGGAACTTGGCCTGAGTGCAGGCTTAAAGGTACGTGTTGATAGCTGCATTACTGAGGCTCAGCATGCCTCCAATGTCCGCCGCCACATTGATCTGCAGGTTGTAGTCGTTGCGATCCTGGCCGTAGAAGAAGGTGGTGCGTATGATGATCTGGGTGATTGCGCGGGTGACGGATAGCAGCACAAAGCTCATGGACACAGTCACCAGGAGCACTACAGACTTCCTCTTTCTGGAGCGCAGCAGGGGCGTCACCCTGTAGGCCCCTAAGGTTAGGTCGGCAGCCGTCGCCACGTGGACCCTGTTGCTAAGGGAGATCTGTCGCAGAGTCAGCCTGTTGAGGGTGAGGATGATGAGGAAAGGTAGGACATAGGCCACTAAGGTCTGGGCCCCCACCAGGGCATGCACATAACCATGAGGAGCCTCAGGTTCGTATATACAGGCCCATCTGGTTGTGGTCGTAAACTGAGACATTGGACCAGTAGAATGGTATTGCCAGGAGGTGGCTGAGGAGGAAGATGGTGGTGATGGCTGCTAAGGCACTGCGCGGGGTGCAGAGTTTGGTCTTGATGGTCCAGGTGTGGATGGCAATGAAGCGCTCTGCGGTGAAAACCACCACCAGCCAGGCTGAGGTGTTGTAGGCCCCGTAGCTGAAAATGTCTCTCAGGCGGCACCAGGGCTCACGGCTCCAAAACGGCTCCTCAAATCAAATCAATCCTCATTTAAAGTGCATTTAAAATGGAGGGAACAGTTCTTAATGCCATCAGTGTAATAACAACAAACACTAAAATCCATTACAAAGAAATTACAAAACAATTAGTAAAGTAGACCAGGGTTTCCCGAACTCGGTCCTGGGACCCCCGTGGTTGCACATTTAGTTTTTTGCTTTAGAAGAACACCTCTGATTCAATAACCAACTCATCATCAAGCTTTGATTATTTGAATCAGCTGTGTACTACTTGGGCAAAAACTAAAGCATGCACTAGGGGACCCCAGAACACAGTTTGGGAAACCCTGAAATAGGCTACTGGGTTAATATAATGCTGTTACTGTAGTAATTACAGCGTTTTTATAGAAATTTAATCATACATGCATAGCCTATACCAAGCTTATATCAAGCCTTTGCTTAATGTTACTATAGCCATATAAATTCAGCAAAAAAAGAAATGTCCTCTCACTGTCAACCGCATTTATTTTCAAGCAACCTTAATGTGTAAATATTTGTATATTTATACCCTGATGAAGACAGCTTGGCTGTCGAAACGTTGGATATTACATTTTTGCATCTGAGCTCCTAGAGTGTGCGGCTCTCCCTTATTTTCAAGTTTTCTACTCCGCTAGCCAGCACCTCACCTTAATAGGTGTGCGTTTCTTTTTCGTCTAAATATTTGTATGAACATAACAAGATTCAACAAATGAGACATAAACTGAACAAGTTCCCCAGACATGTGACTAACAGAAATGGAATAGTTTGTCCATGAACAAAGGGGGTTCAAAATCAAAAGTAACAGTCAGGATCTGGTGTAGCCAACAGCTGCATTAAGTACTGCAGTGCATCTCCTCCTCATGGACTGCACCAGATTTGCCAGTTCTTGCTGTGAGATGTTACCCCACTCTTCCACCAAGGCACCTGCAAGTTCCCGTACATTTCTGGGGGGAATGGCCCTAGCCCTCATCCTCCAATCCAACAGGTCCCAGACGTGCTCAATGGGATTGAGATCCAGGCTCTTCGCTGGCCATGGCAGAATAATGACATTCCTGTCTTGCAGGAAATCACACACAGAATGAGCAGTATGGCTGGTGGCATTGTCATGCTGGAGGGTCATGTCAGCATGAGCCTGCAGGATGGGTACCACATGAGGGAGGAGGATGTCTTCCCTGTAACGCACAGCGTTGAGATTGCCTGCAATGACAACAAGCTCAGGCCGATGATGCTGTGACACACCGCCCCAGACCATGAGGGACCCTCCACCTCCAAATCGATGCCGCTCCAGAGTACCGTGACTCGTCAGTGAAGAGCACTTTCTCCCAGTCCTGTCTGGTCCAGCGACGGTGGGTTTGTGCCCATAGGTGACGTTGTTGCCGGTGATGTGATGTCTGGTGAGGACCTGCCTTACAACAGGCCTACAAGCCCTCAGTCCAGCCTCTCTCAGCCTATTGCGGACAGTCTGAGCACTGATGGAGGGATTGTGCGTTCCTGGTGCAACTCGGGCAGTTGTTGTTGCCATCCTGTACCTGTCCCGCAGGTGTGAAGTTTGGATGTATCGATCCTGTGCAGGTGTTGTTACACGTAGTCTGCCACTGCGAGGACGATCAGCTGTCCATCCTGTCTCCCTGTAATGCTGTGTTAGGCGTCTCACAGTACGGACATTGCAATTTATTGCCCTGGCTACATCTGCAGTCCTCATGCCTCCTTGCAGCATGCCTAAGGCATGTTCACGCAGATGAGCAGGGACCATGGGCATCTTTCTTTTGGTGTTTTTCAGAGTCCGTTGAATGGCCTCTTTAGTGTCCTTAGTTTTCATAACTGTGACCTTAATAACCTGTTGGGGCTAGGGGGCAGTATTTTCACGGCCGGATGAAAAACGTACCCAATTTAAACTGGTTACTACTCTTGCCCAGAAATGAGAATATGCATATAATTAGTAGATTTGGATAGAAAAAACTCTAAAGTTTCTAAAACTGTTTGAATGGTGTCTGTGAGTATAACAGAACTCATATGGCAGGCCAAAACCTGAGAAGATTCCATGCAGGAAGTGCCCTGTCTGACAATTTGTTGTCCTTCTGTTGCATCTCTATCAATATTACAGCATCTGTGCTGTTACGTGACACTTTCTAAGGCTTCCATTGGCTCTCTAATGCGTTCAGAAAGCGGAATGACGTGTCTCCTGTCTCTGGGCAAAGTACAGCAGCAGAGTTTGTAAGTGGCCTCCCTGGGGACAGTGAGACTGAGATGCACGTTCACAAGACTTCTCCATTTTTTTCTTTCAGTCTTTGAATGAATACAACGTTGTCTGGTTGGAATATTATCGCTATTGTACGAGAAAAATAGCATAACAATTTATTTTAAACAGCATTTGACATGCTTCGAAGTACGATAATGGAATATTTTGAAATTTCTTGTCACGAAATGCGCTCGCGCGTTACCCTTCGGATAGTGACCTGAACGCACAAACAAAACGGAGGTATTTGGATATAACTATGGATTATTTGGAACCAAAACAACATTTGTTGTTGAAGTAGAAGTCCTGGGAGTGCATTCTGACGAAGAACAGCAAAGGTAATCAAATCTTTCTAATAGTAATTCTGAGTTTAGGTTGCCCCAAACTTGGTGGGTGTCAAATTAGCTAGCCTGTGATGGCCGAGCTATGTACTCTGAGTATTGCAAAATGTGCTTTCGCCGAAAAGCTATTTTAAAATCTGACATAGCGTTTGCATAAAGGAGTTCTGTATCTATATTCTTAAAATAATTGTTATGTATTTTGTCAACGTTTATGATGAGTAATTCCGGAGTTCCGGAACTCCAATTTGAGCAGCAGCAGCTGAAAAATGAGCTCCTACAAATATTGAAATTTACATGGTTTTTAGAGTGAAGTACATCGGAAAAAAGCAAAAGAAAACTGCAAGACTGAATAGGAGAAAAAACAAGCAACAAACAAAGAAGATAGGCTTTTGAAAATAACTATTTTTCATAAAATTGTAGTTATCTTAGCAAGCTGAATTGTTTACCAGTTGCTAAGCAGTTGCTAGGGACTCTTTTGGAAGAAGCTAGCTAGCTAACGAAGAACAACAAAGAATATCTAGTTAACAGAAGAAAAGAAAGAGAAAATCAGGACAGAAGAAAAAGGATATCAAAGTGAAACAGTTCTCTAAAGACACAGGAGACAATAATACAAGAAACAACACTTCTGTAGCTTGTCAACTATGTGTCTGTCTATCCCTGTTCTCTCCTCTCTGCACAGGCCATACAAACGCTTCACACCGCGTGGCCGTTGCCACTCTAACCTGGTGGTCCCAGCGCGCACGACCCACGTGGAGTTCCAGGTCTCCGGCAGCCTCTGGAACTGCCGGTCTGCAGCCAACAAGGCTGAGTTCATCTCAGCCTATGCTACCCTCCAGTCCCTAGACTTCCTGGCGCTGACGGAAACATGGATTACCACAGATAACATTGCTACTCCTACTGCTCTCTCTTCGTCTGCCCACGTGTTCTCGCATACCCCTAGAGCATCGAGCCAGCGGGGTGGTGGCACTGGAATCCTCATCTCTCCCAAGTGGACATTCTCGCTTTCTCCCCTGACCCATCTGTCTATCTCCTCATTTGAATTCCATGCTGTCACAGTTACCAGCCCTTTCAAGCTTAACATCCTTATCATTTATCGCCCTCCAGGTTCCCTTGGAGAGTTCATCAATGAGCTTGACGCCTTGATAAGTTCCTTTCCTGAGGATGGCTCACCTCTCACAGTTCTGGGTGACTTTAACCTCCCCACGTCTACCTTTGACTCATTCCTCTCTGCCTCCTTCTTTCCACTCCTCTCCTCTTTTGACCTCACCCTCTCACCTTCCCCCCCTACTCACAAGGCAGGCAATACGCTTGACCTCATCTTTACTAGATGCTGTTCTTCCACTAATCTCATTGCAACTCCCCTCCAAATCTCCGACCACTACCTTGTATCCTTTTCCCTCTTGCTCTCATCCAACACTTCTCACTCTGCCCCTACTCGGATGGTATTGCGCCGTCCCAACCTTCGCTCTCTCTCTCCCGCTACTCTCTCCTCTTCCATCCTATCATCTCTTCCCTCTGCTCAAACCTTCTCCAACCTATCTCCTGATTCTGCCTCCTCAACCCTCCTCTCCTCCCTTTCTGCATCCTTTGATTTTCTCTGTCCCCTATCCTCCAGGCCGGCTCGGTCCTCCCCTCCTGCTCCGTGGCTCGACGACTCACTACGAGCTCACAGAACAAGGCTCCGGGCAGCCGAGCGGAAATGGAGGAAAACTCGCCTCCCTGCGGACCTGGCATCCTTTCACTCACTCCTCTCTACATTCTCCTCTTCTGTCTCTGCTGCTAAAGCCACTTTCTACCACTCTAAATTCCAAGCATCTGCCTCTAACCCTAGGAAGCTCTTTGCTACCTTCTCCTCCCTCCTGAATCCTCCTCCCCCTCCCCCCCCCTCCTCCCTCTCTGCGGATGACTTCGTCAACCATTTTGAAAAGAAGGTTGACGATATCCGATCCTCGTTTGCTAAGTCAAACGACACCGCTGGTCCTGCTCACACTGCCCTACCCTGTGCTTTGACCTCTTTCTCCCCTCTCTCTCCAGATGAAATCTCGCGTCTTGTGACGGCCGGCCGCCCAACAACCTGCCCACTTGACCCTATCCCCTCCTCTCTTCTCCAGACCATTTCCGGAGACCTTCTCCCCTTCCTCACCTCGTTCATCAACTCATCCTTGACCGCTGGCTACGTCCCTTCCGTCTTCAAGAGAGCGAGAGTTGCACCCCTTCTGAAAAAACCTACACTCGATCCCTCCGATGTCAACAACTACAGACCAGTATCCCTTCTTTCTTTTCTCTCCAAAACTCTTGAACGTGCCGTCCTTGGCCAGCTCTCCTGCTATCTCTCTCAGAATGACCTTCTTGATCCTAATCAGTCAGGTTTCAAGACTGGGCATTCAACTGAGACTGCTCTTCTCTGTGTCACGGAGGCTCTCCGCACTGCTAAAGCTAACTCTCTCTCCTCTGCTCTCATCCTTCTAGACCTATCTGCTGCCTTTGATACTGTGAACCATCAGATCCTCCTCTCCACCCTCTCCGAGTTGGGCATCTCCGGCGCGGCCCACGCTTGGATTGCATCCTACCTGACAGGTCGCTCCTACCAGGTGGCGTGGCGAGAATCTATCTCCGCACCATGCGCTCTCACCACTGGTGTCCCCCAGGGCTCTGTTCTAGGCCCTCTCCTATTCTCGCTATACACCAAGTCACTTGGCTCTGTCATATCCTCACATGGTCTCTCCTATCATTGCTATGCAGACGACACACAATTAATCTTCTCCTTTCCCCCTTCTGATAACCAGGCGGCGAATCGCATCTCTGCATGTCTGTCAGACATATCAGTGTGGATGACGGATCACCAGCTCAAGCTGAACCTCGGCAAGACGGAGCTGCTCTTCCTCCCGGGGAAGGACTGCCCCTTCCATGATCTCGCCATCACGGTTGACAACTCCCTTGTGTCCTCCTCCCAGAGTGCTAAGAACCTTGGCGTGATCCTGGACAACACCCTGTCGTTCTCCACTAACATCAAGGCGGTGACCCGATCCTGTAGGTTCATGCTCTACAACATTCGCAGAGTACGACCCTGCCTCACACAGGAAGCGGCGCAGGTCCTAATCCAGGCACTTGTCATCTCCCGTCTGGATTACTGCAACTCGCTGTTGGCTGGGCTCCCTGCCTGTGCCATTAAACCCCTACAACTCATCCAGAACGCCGCAGCCCGTCTGGTGTTCAACCTTCCCAAGTTCTCTCACGTCACCCCGCTCCTCCGCTCTCTCCACTGGCTTCCAGTTGAAGCTCGCATCCGCTACAAGACCATGGTGATTGCCTACGGAGCTGTGAAGGGAACGGCACCTCCATACCTTCAGGCTCTGATCAGGCCCTACACCCAAACAAGGGCACTGCGTTCATCCACCACTGGCCTGCTGGCCCCCCTACCTCTGAGGAAGCACAGTTCCCGCTCAGCCCAGTCAAAACTGTTCGCTGCTCTGGCACCCCAATGGTGGAACAAGCTCCCTCACGACGCCAGGACAGCGGAGTCAATCACCACCTTCCGGAGACACCTGAAACCCCACCTCTTTAAGGAATACCTAGGATAGGATAAAGTAATCCTTCTAACCCCCCCCCCCCCCCCCCCCTTAAAAGATTTAGATGCACTATTGTAAAGTGGTTGTTCCACTGGATATCATAAGGTGAATGCACCATTTTGTAAGTCGCTCTGGATAAGAGCGTCTGCTAAATGACTTAAATGTAAATGTAAATGTAATTTAGTAAATTCACCGGACGTTTTCGGTGGGTATGCTAGTTCTGAACATCACATGCTAATGTAAAAAGCTGTTTTTTTATATAAATATGAACTTGATTGAACAAAACATGCATGTATTGTATAACATAATGTCCTAGGGTTGTCATCTGATGAAGATCATCAAAGGTTAGTGCTGCATTTAGCTGTGGTTTTGGTTTTTGTGACATATATGCTTGCTTTGAAAATGGCTGTGTGATTATTTTTGGCAGGGTACTCTCCTGACATAATCGAATGTTTTGCTTTCGCTGTAAAGCCTTTTTGAAATTGGACAATGTGGTTAGATTAACGAGAGACTTGTCTTTTAAAATGGTGTAAAATAGTCATATGTTTGAGAAATTGAAGTTCTAGCATTTTTTAGGTATTTGTATTTCGCCCCACGCGATTCCACTGGCTGTTGAATAGAGTGGGACGCTAACGTCCCACTGGCCCAGAGAGGTTAATTGCCTATCATCTGTAAAATGCTATAACTTCAATTTCTCTAACATATGACTATTTTACACCATTTGAAAGATAAGACTCGTTAATCCAACCACAATGTCCAATTTCAAAAAGGCTTTACAGCGAAAGCAAAACATTAGATTATGTCAGGAGAGTACCCAGCCAAAAATAATCACACAGCCATTTTCAAAGCAAGCATATATGTCACAAAAACCAAAACCACAGCTAAATGCAGCACTAACCTTTGATGATCTTCATCAGATGACAACCCTAGGACATTATGTTATACAATACATGCATGTTTTGTTCAATCAAGTTCATATTTATATCAAAAAACAGCTTTTTACATTAGCATGTGATGTTCAGAACTAGCATACCCACCGAAAACTTCCGGTGAATATACTAAATTACTCATCATAAACGTTGACAAAATACATAACAATTATTTTAAGAATTATAGATACAGAACTCCTTTATGCAATCGCTATGTCAGATTTTAAAATAGCTTTTCGGCGAAAGCACATTTTGCAATATTCTGAGTACATAGCTCAGCCATCACAGGCTAGCTATTCAGACACCCGCCAACTTCGGGGCTCACTAAACTCAGAATTACTATTAGAAAAATTGGATTTCCTTTGCTGTTCTTCGTCAGAATGCACTCCCAGGACTTCTACTTCAACAACAAATGTTGTTTTGGTTCCAAATAATCCATAGTTATATCCAAATACCTCCGTTTTGTTCGTGCGTTCAGGTCACTCTCCAAAGGGTAACGCGCGAGCGCATTTCGTGACAAGAAATTTCAAAATGTTCCTTTACCGTACTTAGAGCATGTCAAACGCTGTTTAAAATCAATTTTATGATATTTTTCTCATAAAATAGCGATAATATTCCAACCGGACAACGTTGTATTCATTCAAAGAGGGAAAGAAAATAATGGCGAGGTCTCGTGATGCGCATCTCCAGTCTCTCTGTCACCAGGCAGTCCACTGACAAACTCTGCTCCTGTTATCTGCCCGGAGACAGGAGACACGTCAATCCGGTTTCTAAAGGCTTTAGAGAGCCAATGGAAGCCTTAGAAAGTGTCACGTAACAGCACAGATACTGTAATTTCGATAGAGATGCAACAGAAGGACTACAAATTGTTAGACAGGCCACTTCCTGCTTGTAATTTTCTCAGGTTTTTGCCTGCCATATGAGTTCTGTTATACTCACAGACACCATTCAAACAGTTTTAGAAACTTCAGAGTGTTTTCTATCCAAATCTACTGATAATATGCATATTCTCGTTTCTGGGCAAGAGTAGTAACCAGTTTAAATCGGGTACGTTTTTTTATCCGGCCGTGAAAATACTGCCCCCTATCCCAGACAGGTTCATTGTTTATGGTTCATTGAACGACCATGGGAGACAGTGTTTAAAACCCTTACAATGAAAATCTGTGAAGTTATTTTAATTTTTATGAATTACCTTTGAAAGACAGGGTCCTGAAAAAGCGACGTTCCTTTTTAATAATTTATTTAATAATTTACTCAAAGAAAGATTCATTATAACCATTAAATGCATTATCCATTAAATGCGGAATACATTTGACTTGTCAAACGTGCACATGTGTCTTTATTTACCTATTGTTAATCATTACTCTGTGAGGATCTCTGAGGCACAGACAAGCGTATTGGTTGGACTACAGAGGTTGGATATTCTACTCACCTTGTGTGCATCTAAAGAACCTTCCTCTCATCGATCTACTTTTCTTGTCTCATACTGACATCCAAGTTAACAACTCTAGGGAGAGAGAACGTTTTTGTAATATTACCCGTCTAGGGAGAGAGAACATTTTTGTAATACCCGTAATGTTCCTCTGATGTCTGAGTGTCCAGTTTTCCGTTAGATAAGGGAACAACAGCAAAAACCTCCAGAGAACCTATTTAGCAGGTATTGTTGTTAGGAGAACATTCAAACATGTTTGTGGCCACCAACCACAGACATTAGACAGGCTCTTCACACAAAGGAATTTCGATAAAGGATGGAGTGAGAAAATCACAGCGCGATTACAGAAATGATTGCAGTTGATATGCAGCCATTGTCAATGGTAAAGTATGCGGCTTCAATGTCCTGATGGCGTATCTAGATCCAGACTACAAGATGCCATGTCGAAAAAGCACGACTGTCCGAATAGAGAAATTGTACAATGATTGCTCTGCAACTACAAAGCACGAGCTCTCAAACACCCCATACATGGCGTTAACAACAGATTGTTGGACGTCTATGAACGCGATGTCATACATCACTGCAACGAGCCATCACATTGATGAAAAGTGGGACAGGAAGTCCCATGTACTGACCACTGAGAACATAGAGGAGAGGCACACAGAGGAATCTAATAACTGCATCATTGCTGAGTGAGTGGGGGGCAGCAATAAGGTGAGCGCCGTCTGGTAGCCATGACCGTAGTAGATGGAACTGCATAGCCCCCAAGCGGTCAAATGCAGGACCATACCTGCATTGTGAATTCACAAGAAATTGTATGATTTATTTGTATCGTTTAAAGTTTTAAACAATACAAAAAAATTACCAAATTGCCACGTGATATTCCTGGGTTTTATATCTACTGTATTTCCACCCTATGAGGTTGGATTAATACTTTGAAATTGTGAAAATGGTGATAATGCCCTTTTAGAGTACTACATTTCAGCCTGTTTTGGTCGGATGGAGTTTTGGCCTGTCTGGTGACATCACCAGGTGATAAATTAGTTAATAGACCAATAAGAAAAAGAGATCCAAACCTCTCTGCCAATAACAGCTTGTTTCTAGTTTTCTAAGGATTAGAAGAAAATTCCATCAATGTCACACCAAACATACACAGAAAAGGGTTGCCATGTTCTCAGAATATAATATATTAATATTTTAGACACATTTCATTGGAACATTGCAAGAACATTCCTGTGTCCAAAGATGTTTAACCATAGTGTTAATACATTATATTCAGAGAACGTGGCAACTTTTTCAATATATTCAGAGAACGTGGCATTGTGTTTGGTGTGACGTTCATGGAATATTCTCCTGAACCTCAGAAAACTGGACGTTCAATGAAACGTGTCTAGAATATTAATGTTGAGTGTTATGAGAACATGGTAACCACTGTCATGACTGGCCTGTTCGGGTCAGGTTACCGTGGACCATAATCCTACAGAGATATCTCTTACACCCACCAGCGGGGGAGAGATCGAGAGGTAAGGCAGCAGACAAAATCCCTTTTGTCCTCTAAGTATGGAGGTGTAACAGTGTAGGTTCCGTCCCTCTCTTCACCCCAACCTGGGCTCGAACCAGGGACCCTTGCACACATCAACAACTGACACCCCACGAAGCATCGTTACCCATCGCGCCACAAAAGCCGCGGCCCTTGCAACGCAAGGGGCAACCCTACTTCAAGTCTCAGAGCGGGTGACGTCACCGATTGAAACGCTATTAGCGCGCACCACCGCTAACTAACTAGCCATTTCACATCGGTTACACTCACCCCCCCTTTGACCTCCTCCTTTTCCGCAGCAACCAACGATCCGGGTCAACAGCATCAATGTAACAGTGTAGGTTCCGTTCCTCTCTTCGCCCCAACCTGGGCTCGAACCAGGGACCCTTGCACACATCAACAACTGACACCCCACGAAGCATCGTTACCCATCGCGCCACAAAAGCCGCGGCCCTTGCAACGCAAGGGGCAACCCTACTTCAAGTCTCAGAGCGGGTGACGTCACCGATTGAAACGCTATTAGCGCGCACCACCGCTAACTAACTAGCCATTTCACATCGGTTACAGAGGGATGGAACATATGATGGGCCTATGGAGAATCTACCTCTCAACAGTAACATGCAATAAATGGACTTTGGGACAATATGTTTTGGCAGCCAAAATGATATTAGTGATGATAGATGGAATATGAAAATGAATGTCCTTTTTGTTATGTTATTAAAAGTTAAATGACGATGTTATAACGAAAACATTGTAAATTGAAGAGTTTTCACACTATGTTCTTGAGGTTTGCATACTGCACGTCGTGTGGAAAGTGTCCAGATCAAATAGAATGTTTTTGTAAAAATGAAATGTGAAGTTAGTTGTCTAAGTTGGATCTGAGTAAAATCCAGACCTTGCCTCGTAACTAGTTACGCCCAGAGAACTTGCCCTGAAGGCGGAAACGCCCATTTCTGACCCGAGGGTATAAAACATGTGAATTAAGAATTAACCGCAGACTAGGTGAACCTGCGCTGCAGCCAAGGTCTGAGTAGTCAGCAACCCCAAAACACAACACGAGGTTGAAGAAGACAAAGGAAACTTTTAACAACCTATGCTACGGATGAGTAGCTGTCTAAAAGGGTGACTTCAAGCAGGACCACCCAGTTTTTCTCTCCAAGGAATAGTGTGTCTACACTGCTTTCATTTCCACGCTGGAGCCCTGAGCTACACGGCTGGCTGTTCTCAGACGACACCATTTCAGAACAAGGGCGAGGAAACAGACCACTAAGAGAAAAGACACTGACATCGTGAGGGCAAACAGAGAGTTACACCCTGTAACAGAAGACGTGCGTTCATAAGGGAAGTCGGAACCCAGTCCACGAAGAGACACCCCATTGGAGACCTTCAACACGTAATTACATCAGTATATTCTGACCCATAAGAGCAGCAGTTCGTGGCAAGGTTAGGGTTAAAATAAGCATAGTTGACAAATGTACAAAAGTGTGCTTTTCTCATTCACTCTCTTTCCTCTCTCTTTTGAAATCCCCATTTTGGGTATCATGTCCCATATTGCGTTGGCCCGCATGGGACCTGTTTCATTGTACTAAGTTCTAATCAATAGCCTAGACTGTGTGTATGTGTATCTTATATTATCATTTTAGCTTGTTAGTAAATAAATATTCAACTCCATTGATGTGGTACGGACTTATTTGGTGAGACTCGGGTTTGTACAGATTCCCGGACATTCAGAATGAGACTGTAGAGGAAATTAATTAATTAGCGACTGTTGTAAAATCGATATTCTGATATTCTTTGAGTTAATTTGGGAAATAGAAACTCAAAGCTAAAACTTTCCCATGGTGCCCCCTGTTAATGAGTTAATAATTACCTGATTCATTTAATCACGTAATTATAGACCGTTAATCATTCGATGAGCAGCAGTCGTCACATTAATCAATAAAACGTGACGACAACACGTTCTGGGTAAGTTCCGTTTGACATTAAGGGAATGGTCTCTTGGAAACAATCCTTGACATTACTGGCACATTGCTATGAAAACCAGGTCTCCGGCAGCCTCTGGAACTGCCGGTCTGCGGCCAACAAGGCTGAGTTCATCTCAGCCTATGCTACCCTCCAGTCCCTAGACTTCCTGGCGCTGACGGAAACATGGATCACCACAGATAACACTGCTACTCCTACTGCTCTCTCCTCGTCTGACTACGTGTTCTCGCATACCCCTAGAGCATCGAGCCAGCGGGGTGGTGGCACTGGAATCCTCATCTCTCCCAAGTGGACATTCTCTCTTTCTCCCCTGACCCATCTGTCTATCTCCTCATTTGAATTCCATGCTGTCACAGTTACCAGCCCTTTCAAGCTTAACATCCTTATCATTTATCGCCCTCCAGGTTCCCTTGGAGAGTTCATCAATGAGCTTGACGCCTTGATAAGTTCCTTTCCTGAGGATGGCTCACCTCTCACAGTTCTGGGTGACGTTAACCTCCCCACGTCTACCTTCGACTCATTCCTCTCTGCCTCCTTCTTTCCACTCCTCTCCTCTTTCGACCTCACCCTCTCACCTTCCCCCCCTACTCACAAGGCAGGCAATACGCTTGACCTCATCTTTACTAGATGCTGTTCTTCCACTAATCTCATTGCAACTCCCCTCCAAGTCTCCGACCACTACCTTGTATCCTTTTCCCTCTCGCTCTCATCCAACACTTCTCACTCTCCCCCTACTCGGATGGTATTGCGCCGTCCCAACCTTCGCTCTCTCTCTCCCGCTACTCTCTCCTCTTCCATCCTATCATCTCTTCCCTCTGCTCAAACCTTCTCCAACCTATCTCCTGATTCTGCCTCCTCAACCCTCCTCTCCTCCCTCTCTGCATCCTTTGATTTCCTCTGTCCCCTATCCTCCAGGCCGGCTCGGTCCTCCCCTCCTGCTCCGTGGCTCGACGACTCACTGCGAGCTCACAGAACAGGGCTCCGGGCAGCCGAGCGGAAATGGAGGAAAACTCGCCTCCCTGCGGACCTGGCATCCTTTCACTCCCTCCTCTCTACATTTTCCTCTTCTGTCTCTGCTGCTAAAGCCACTTTCTACCACTCTAAACTCCAAGCATCTGCCTCTAACCCTAGGAAGCTCTTTGCTACCTTCTCCTCCCTCCTTAATCCTCCTCCCCCTCCCCCCCCCTCCTCCCTCTCTGCGGATGACTTCGTCAACCATTTTGAAAAGAAGGTTGACGACATCCGATCCTCGTTTGCTAAGTCAAACGACACTGCTGGTCCTGCTCACACTGCCCTACCCTGTGCTTTGACCTCTTTCTCCCCTCTCTCTCCAGATGAACTCTCGCGTCTTGTGACGGCCGGCCGCCCAACAACCTGCCCACTTGACCCTATCCCCTCCTCTCTTCTCCAGACCATTTCCGGAGACCTTCTCCCCTACCTCACCTCGCTCATCAACGCATCCTTGACCGCTGGCTACGTCCCTTCCGTCTTCAAGAGAGCGAGAGTTGCACCCCTTCTGAAAAAACCTACACTCGATCCCTCCGATGTCAACAACTACAGGCCAGTATCCCTTCTTTCCTTTCTCTCCAAAACTCTTGAACGCGCCGTGCTTGGCCAGCTCTCTTGCTATCTCTCTCAGAATGACCTTCTTGATCCTAATCAGTCAGGTTTCAAGACTGGGCATTCAACTGAGACTGCTCTTCTCTGTGTCACGGAGGCTCTCCGCACTGCTAAAGCTAACTCTCTCTCCTCTGCTCTCATCCTTCTAGACCTATCTGCTGCCTTTGATACCGTGAACCATCAGATCCTCCTCTCCACCCTCTCCGAGCTGGGCATCTCCGGCACCGCGCACGCTTGGATTGCGTCCTACCTGACAGGTCGCTCCTACCAGGTGGCGTGGCGAGAATCTGTCTCCGCACCACGTGCTCTCACCACTGGTGTCCCCCAGGGCTCTGTTCTTGGCCCACTCCTATTCTCGCTATACACCAAGTCACTTGGCTCTGTCATATCCTCACATGGTCTCTCATATCATTGCTATGCAGACGACACACAATTAATCTTCTCCTTTCCCCCTTCTGACAACCAGGTGGCGAATCGCATCTCTGCATGTCTGGCAGACATATCAGTGTGGATGACGGATCACCACCTCAAGCTGAACCTCGGCAAGACGGAGCTGCTCTTCCTCCCGGGGAAGGACTGCCCGTTCCATGATCTCGCCATCACGGTTGACAACTCCCTTGTGTCCTCCTCCCAGAGTGCTAAGAGCCTTGGCGTGACCCTGGACAACACCCTGTCGTTCTCCACCAACATCAAGGCGGTGACCCGATCCTGTAGGTTCATGCTCTACAACATTCGCAGAGTACGACCCTGCCTCACACAGGAAGCGGCGCAGGTCCTAATCCAGGCACTTGTCATCTCCCGTCTGGATTACTGCAACTCGCTGTTGGCTGGGCTCCCTGCCTGTGCCATTAAACCCCTACAACTCATCCAGAACGCCGCAGCCCGTCTGGTGTTCAACCTTCCCAAGTTCTCTCACGTCACCCCGCTCCTCCGCTCTCTCCACTGGCTTCCAGTCGAAGCTCGCATCCGCTACAAGACCATGGTGCTTGCCTACGGAGCTGTGAGGGGAACGGCACCTCCGTACCTTCAGGCTCTGATCAGGCCCTACACCCAAACAAGGGCACTCCGTTCATCCACCTCTGGCCTGCTCGCCTCCCTACCTCTGAGGAAGCACAGTTCCCGCGCAGCCCAGTCAAAACTGTTCGCTGCTCTGGCACCCCAATGGTGGAACAAGCTCCCTCACGACGCCAGGACAGCGGAGTCAATCACCACCTTCCGGAGACACCTGAAACCCCACCTCTTCAAGGAATACCTGGGATAGGATAAAGTAATCCTTCTAACCCCCCCCTTAAAAGATTTAGATGCACTATTGTAAAGTGGTTGTTCCACTGGATATTATAGGTGAATGCACCAATTTGTAAGTCGCTCTGGATAAGAGCGTCTGCTAAATGACTAAAATGTAAAAAAAAAATGTAAAAATGTAAAACATTAGATAATGACCGAATGAGACTTGAAGGTGTCACATCTACACCCGCTCCTCCCCTCTGGCGTTTGACATCGTCTGTATACTAACCACCAGTCCTGGGATCCATCATTACGCACAGCTGGCATCAATCATTATGTGCACCTGCAGATCATCGTGATACTCACCTGGACTCCATTACCTTCCTGATTACCTCCGCTATATCTGTCACTCCCTTGGGTTCCTTCCTCAGTCAGTATTGTTCCTGTGTTCATGCGTAAACGCCACTGTTATGTTGTTTTGGTTGTTGTTTTATTAAACGTTTCTCCTGCTTCTTGACTCACAGCATCATCGTTACAGAATACTGACTCAAACAATGAAAGCAGCAGGAAAACCGAATATCTCCCATACGGTCAACAAGCAGGGTTACCTTCTACGTCAACACCATGACCAGCTGGCACAGCTATTGAAGAGGCTCTTCACAGTTTGCAAGGTCTCTAACACACCCTGGAGGCGTTGCATTCAGCTAGCGGAGGATACTCTACAACCAGCGAGCCAGCTCAGCAACCCGCTCAGGTCAGTGATGCCCGTTTGTCACTCCCAGATGAATATGACGGTACCCCATCTAAATGCTGTGGCTTTCTACTTAAGTGCTCCCTATACTTTACACATCAGTTGCGAGCCTCCACCACCGAGAGGTCCAAGGTTGCCACGGTTATTTCTCTACTGACTGGGCGGGCGTTGGAGTGGGCTACGGCTGTCTAGGAGAGTGGAGAGGATGATCTAGATTCCTGTGAGGGGTTCATGGCTCTGATTTTTAAATGTATCTTCGCTCATACCCCCCGGAGGGCAGAGAGGGGGGGGGGGGGGGGTGTGATGCGAGAGTCTACTTCAATTACAGCAGCGGGACCAGATGGCTCCCGATCAGCGCTCACCTTCCGGACAGTAGCAGCATCCAGTGGATGGAATGAGCCAGCACTTCGTGCACTATTCAGACGAGGTCTGCACGAGGAGGTCCAGAAGGAACTAGCCTGTCGAGACGACAACCTCACCTTGGATGCACCCACTGTGATGGCCATCCTTCTGGATAACTAACTTTGGGATCGTCGGTACTAAGATGCAATCCAACAAGGGTTCATCTGCACATCCACTTCTCCTGCGTCGGCTGGTTTCTTCTTCGTGGCCAAGAAGGTTGGAGGGTTACGTCCATGCATTGACTACAGAGGACTCAATAAGATTACACGAAGTATCGGTACCCTCTCCCGTTGGTGCCATCAAACCACTACACAGGGCCCGGTTCTTTACCAAACTGGACCTGCAGAGTGCTTACAATGTCATCTGCATCCGGGAGGGGGATGAGTGGAAGACTGATTTTAGCATGATGTCTGGTCACTAAGAGAACTCGGTGATGCCACGTGGCTTAGCCAAAGCCCCGTCAGTGTTCCAGGCATTCGTTAACGAGGTGTTCAGGGACATGCACGGACAACAGGTGGTTGTGTACATCGACATCTTGATCTATTCGGGTACCCTGGAGGATCACATCACTCACGTTCGAGCAGTCCTGGAACGCCTCCTGGCTAACCACCCATTCATCAAGGCTGAGTAGTGCCAATTTCATCAGAGGGCTGTCTCCTGCTTAGGCTACCAAATCAGCCCGCAGGGAGTGAGGATGGACGACAAGAAGGTAGATGTGGTCAGCTCATGGTCAGTCCCAACCACCATAAAGGGGTTACAAATGTTTTGGGGTTTTTCCAACTTCTCCTGCTGATTGATCAGGAACTTCAGCTGTCGTCGCTCCTCTTACCTTTCTCCTTAAGGGAGGGCCCCATAGGTTGGTGTGGAGCCCAGTGGCTGATGCCGCCTTCTGTCTACTCAAGGGACATTTCACCTCCACCCCATTGCTCAAACACCCAGATCCCACGATATCCTTTGTGGTGGAGGTGAACGCTTCAGAGGTAGGCGTGGAGGCAGTTCTGTCTCAACGACAGTGTAATCCATAGAAGTTGTACCCGTGTGCGTATTACTAAGAACCCTGCAGAGAGGAATTACGATGTCGGTGATTGTGAGCTCCTAGCGGTGAAGTTGGCTTTAGAGGAGTTGACACACTGGCTGGAGGGTGCCAAGGAACTATTCGTCATTCTCACTGACCATCGCAACCTGGAGTACATATGGACAGTGAGGAGGCTGAATCCGTGCCAAGCAAAGTGGGCCCTTCACAAGGTTTGACTTCACGCTGACCCATCGCCCAGGTTCTAAGAACATCAAGGCCGATGTCATGTCTCTACGATTCGGGAGAGGGTCCTGTCCAGAATGCGTCCATAATACCATCTTCCCATGTCTTTGCTCCTTTAGTCGGGGACGTAGATGTGGACATCCGCCAGGCTCTGGAGAGGGAGCCCACACCCACTAACTGTACTCCCGAGCGCATCTATGTCCCTAGGGACCAGCTGCTTATCTGGGCACACACAGCTGATGTCACTGGACATCCAGGTATTTCTCACACTACCCAATCCAACTCTGAGAAATACTGGTGGCCCACCTTGGTGCAGGATGTCACTCGCTACGTCAAATCCTGTTCCGTATGTGCCCAAACCAAATTTCCCTCCAGAACGCTCAAGCAGGGAAGCTCCTTCCCGTGCCTCAGCGTCCCTGGTCCCATCTATCCATTGACTTTGTTACTGATCTCCGCTCCCCTGGTTGTGGATAGATTTTCAAAATCCTGTCATTGAAATCCCTCTTTCTGATATCCCTACTGCCCAGCAGGTCTTCTGGAATTATGGTCTTCCTGGAGGACATCGTCTCTGACCGTGGCCCCCAATTCACATCACAGGTATGGAAAGCCTTTATGGAGAAGCTCGGGGTCACGGCCAGCCTCAGTTCTGGGTACTGGCCTCAGTCCAACGTGCAGGTGGAGAGGATGAACCAGGAGCTGGGGAGGTTCCTGAGGAGTCACTGTCAGGACCTGCAGGGAGAGTGGGCTCGACTCCTTCCATGGGCTGAGTACGCCCAGAACTTGCTACATCACTCCTCTTCTGGGTTGACCCCCTTCTAGTGTGTTCTGGGTTTTCAACCAGCCCTGGCTCCGTGGACCCTGGGTCAGACTGACACTCCTGCGGTTGAGTGGTTCCGGTGCGCAGAAGTGTGGAGCGACGCTCACGTGAGACTTCAGTGTGCCGTTCAGGAAGACCATCACCACAGTGTGACCCCTGTGTTCCACCCTGGGGATCAAGTCTGGCTTTCTACTAGGAACCTCCCACTCTGGGTTTGTGGGGCCGTTCAAGGTTCTCTGAAGGGTCAGCGAGGTCACATATAGGTTACAGCTTCCCAGTCACTACCGTATTTCACCTTTTCATATTTTCCTTCTCAGGCCGGTGGTTCCTGGTCCCCTAGCTGATGCTGTCCCCCACGACACCCCCTTGGACATCGAGGGGAGTCCAGCATATGCTGTCAGATCCCTACTGGACTCCTTACGTCGTGGGGGTCAGCTCCAGTACCTGGTGGACTGGGAGGGGTATGGCCCAAAGGAGTGGTGTTGGGTTCCGGTGGACATTCTGGATCCCAACATCATCCATGATTTCCACCTTCGCCACCCGGACCGGCTCGGTCCTCGGGGTCGTCCCTTTGGTCAGCGTTGTCCTGCGGCGGAAGCTGAGAGTCGCGTCTACTCCCACTCCTCCGGCCGTCGCCGGTATACTAACTACCAATCCATCATTACACACACACCTGGCATCCATCATTAAGCACACCTGCAGATCATCATGTTACTCACCTGGAAACCATTACTTCCCCTATATCTCACTCCCTTGTGTTCCTTCCTCAGTCAGTATTGTTCATGCGTAAACGCCACTGTTATGTTGTCTCGTTTTAATAAACATTTCTCCTGCACCTACTTCTCGTCTCACAGCATCATCGTTACATAAGGGAACGTTCTCTTATGTTGTGGGGAAGTTTGTTAGCTGGGATGGTTGTTTTTCCCTTTCTCTCTTGTTTTTTTAAGACATCGCTCATATGAAGACCTAAGGGTATTTTTTGCTGGTAAACATTTACTTTGACATCTAGCACTTATTTTAATTTTTTTTTATTTAACTAGGCAGTCTGTTAAGAAGAAATTTACAAATACTGATTACCCCGGCCAAAACCTAACCCGGATAATACTGGGCCAATTGTGTGCTGCCCTATGGGACTCCAATCACAGCCATTTGTGTTACAGCTTGGAATCAAACCAGGGTGTGTAGTGATGTCTTTAGCACTGAGATGCAGTGCCTTAGACACTGCGCCACTCAGGAGCTCTGCTCAAAGACAGTGGATGTGTACAGTATGTTCTCTCTTCTCATTCAAAATATAATGGCCCAATACATTGACCTGTCAGAATGGGAATAACACCTCTCTGTGGGTAATATCTGCTCTGCTGTTCCATCTCCACTATGACATGACAGTAAGCACTTCAGACTAGGGGCTGGAAAGGGTAGACCATGGCACGCCATGTTATCTGCATGAAGGGACTGTTTGTCTCTAGACAGTGTCTGTGTTCTCTTTTCCCAGTCCCTTTTGAAGTGATACTGAAGTGAGAAAAAAAATCAGGCTCTGACTGGAATATGGCTTGAAATAGAACATTAATTAAATTAATTAGAACATTTTTCATAACTCTCTCTGATTCATTGTGTGTTTCTGGACATGTTGCCTCAGGGTAGAATATATGCAGACGCACCCCTTTCTTTCTCCTCTCATGGCTGACTGAGTTGGGGGAGACAACATCCATCTGTGTATGTGCGTAGTGGTGCAGCAGGAAGCACTGTTTCCCAGGCAGCATCCGTCTGCAACTGTCACTCCTAGTCCATCCGTCTGCCACTGCCATAATCTGTAGGCTATGACGTCAAAAGTAGTGCATTAAGGTATAGGGTGTCATGAAAAACGGGTTGGTGCATGCCAAGGAACAATGTGCTGACGTTGGCAATGTATGACCTAGACTCTAGAAGGCAGAATGAGCATTCTATTGTGTTTCCTGCTGAGAGACCATAGACTGTATGAGACAGGCAGGATAAGGCTACTGTGACTTGCCCATGACCCTGTTTCATTATCAAGTCACAGGTGTCACAGGTTAAGTGATGTGCTTGGTGGAAGTTTGTTTTCTGCCTTCAAGGGGTGAATTGCTATTACTCCAATGTGAAATTTAGTTGTAGGCTAGAGTTGCATAATTACATTTAATGCTTCATTTGTCCATTAAATTGATGAGACAAATTCTTCCTGCTCAGATCTAATCTCATCAGATTCCAACCTGGAATGCAAATATGTCTCCCTCTATTTATTATATGTTACATTTCATATGGTATGTATTCATTTGTGGATGTCCATTCCACTTTGTTGTGGCTAACATTAGCTACGTAGTACACTTTAGCTAGGGGTTAGGGGAAGGGTTAGCTAACATGCTAAGTAGTTGCAAAATAGCCAAAAAGTAGTAAGTAGTTTCTAAAATACTAAAGTTGTCTGTGATGTGATTCGAACAGGCAACCTTTGGGTTGCCAGACATTCGCATCTGACGCCTAGCCATCCTCCCTCCTTTCATTTTTTTGGGCTTAAGTTTGAGTTTGTGTGAGGATCGACGCTGGAGACAGGAAGCAGGCACAGGGAAAACATTTAATAGACAATGGACATGAAACAGGACAGGAACAGTGTCTGGGCAGGGGACAAAATAACGACAAAAAATGCAGACACAGGGAACAAACGGGGGAGCAGACAATTATATTCGGGGTGAGTCCAATAAGCGCTGCGGCGCATAATGATGGTGACAGGTGTCCGTAATTAAGGGCAGCCTGGTGCCCTCAAGCGCCAGAGAAGGAGAGCGGGAGCAGGTGTGACAGTTTGAGTTTATTTTTACAGGGACAGTGCACATGAATCAACATTTCAGTAAAAGTGCCGGTTTTAGCCAGCCGGCAAATTTTCAGCTGCAGTCCCTGGGCTGGTTATTATTAAAAAGAATTACAATAAACAATACAGACAACAAATGAGCACATGCAAAGCAACAAAACACATAAAAGCAACAACGTGTTTACACAATTCACAAGCTACAGACAACAGATAAAATGGAAAGTAACCTTTTGTCTTATGTAACCATACCAAACATGATATTGTGCTAATTTGGGTGTCACGGATTTACATTTACTATGATACATCTATTCTTTGAGGCCAGGCTGCAGGTACAGATGAAGATGAAGTTTTATTGAAGAATTTAGTGTACTGCTGAAGCTAGCCAACAGATGGCACTGTGTGGGTACTTTGGGTAAAGGATTCCTTTCCAACAGTTTGATCTTTTGTAAGCTCACATTTTCTACACCACAAGCAAGGAATCTGTTCTGCACTGCACAATCTTACATGACATTTAGCTGGCCTAAAGACATCTCTGTGCAAAGGTTATATGCTGACAGTAGTTTACAATTTTTCCTATGATATTTATTTATTTTATTTAACCTTTATTTAACTAGGCAAGTCAGTTAAGAACACATTCTTATTTACAATGATGGCCTACCAAAAGGCAAAAGGTCTCCTGCGGGGACGACAAGAGAGACACCACAATACTACAGGAGAGACCTAAGACAATATAGTATGGCAGCAACACATGCCAACAACATGGTAGAAACACAACATGGCAGCAGCACAGCATGGTAGCAGCACAAAACATGGTACAAACATTATTGGGCACAGACAACAGCACAAAGGCAAGAAGGTAGAGACAACAATACATCATGCGAAGCAGCCACAACTGTCAGTAAGAGTGTCCATGATTGAGTCTTTGAATGAGTGAGCTTCCTGAGCTATGTTGTTGATGCACATTTTGAAGAGCGTGGGGCCTAGGATCGAGCCTTGGGTTACTCCCTTGGTGACAGGCAGTGATTGAGCCAGCAGATGTTCTGACTTTATACACTGCACCCTTTGAGAGAGGTAGTCAGCAAACCAGGCGAAAGACCCCTCAGAGACACCAATACTGGGATGGTCTACCGTATCAAAAGCTTTGGCCAAGTCAACAAAAATAGCTTAGAATCAAAGGCAATGGAGACATCATTTAGGACTTAAGGTTGCAGTGTCACATCCATAACCTGAGCGGAAACCAGATTGCATACCAGTGAGAATACTATAGACATCAAGAAAGCCAGTAAGTTGATTATTGACAAGTTTGTCCAACACTTTTGATAAACAGGGGAAAATAGAAATTGGCCTATAACAATTAGGACCAGCTTGATCTCCCCTTTAAAATATAGGAGGCAACGTGGCTGCCTTCCAAGCAATGGGAACCTCCCCAGAGAGGAGAGACAGTGACTGCCTGCAGGGAGAAACTTTGTAGTGGGGCAGGGGAAAAAGAGGGAGGAGCATCGGGGCTAGTCGCATTAGAAGGGGTGGGAGATGAGGACATGTTGGACAGGCAATGAGGCATAGCTGAGTCAAATAGGAATCCTAACTCAATGAAGTGGTGATTAAAGAGCTCCGCCATGTGCTCCTTGTCAGTAACAACCACATTATCAACATTAAGGGACATTGGCAGCTGTGAGGAGGAGGGTTTATTATCCAGGTCTTTAACTGTTTTACAGAACTTCTTGTGGTTAGACCCACAGAGGGTGAATTGCTCCTTAAAGTAACTGAGTGGACTTATTTCTCAATTGCCTGAACGAGACCCAGTCAGCCTGAGTATGCGTGTGCCGAAGCCTTTCGCCAAATGGAATTCTTGAGGTGGAGTAACTCTGTCAGATCACGGTCGAACCAGGGGCTGAACCTGTATTAATTCTGATTTTCTTTTGTGTGTGTGTGTGTGTGTGTGTGTGTGTGTTTGTTTTGAAAATATCAAAAAAGACTGTCCACGTTTCTTCGACAGAGGGGATCAAGCTGATTCTATACCAATTTACAGAGGCCAGGTCATGAAGGAAGGCTTGCTCATTAAAGTTTTTTAGCAAGCGTCTATGACAAATCAGGACAGGTCGTTTCACTGAGCAGCCGTTACGAACACAGGCTGTAAAACTGTGATCACTAAGGTCATTACAGAAAACACCAGATTGATACCTATCAGGATTATTTGTGAGGATACATCAAGGAGAGTAGCCTTTTCTGGATGAATGGAGTCATACCTTGTAAAATGTGTAAAAATCTGAGAAAGATTTAGGGAGTCCCATTGCTTTACGACTTGGTAAGTTGGTTTAAGCATGTCCCAGTTTAGGTCAACTAGCAGGACAAATTCAGACTTAGTGTAAGGGGCCAGGAGAGAGCTTAGGGCAGGTAGGGTACAGGCCGGTGCTGATGGAGGACGATAGCACCCAGCAACAGTCAACAAAGAGCTATTTGAAAGTTTAATGCTTTAAACCAGCAAATCAAATTGTTATGGAGACAGACTTGGTGGAGACAACCGAGCACTGAAGGTGTTCCTTGGTAAAGATTGCCACTCCCACACCTTTGGAAGATCTGTCTTGCAGAAAAAGATTACAAACAGAAAGGCTAACATCAGTGTTCAAAACACTCTCTTAACCATGTCTCAGTAATGACCAACACATCTGGATTGGAACTGTGAACCTACACTTTCAATTGATACATTTTAGCTAATGAGCTTCTAGTGTTAATGGGCAGAAAATCCAGGCTTTTCCAAGAGCAGAAATCAGTGAAGCAGATATCAGAGCACAAGTCAGATTTGGGGCTAGCAACTGTAGATGGGCCAGGGTGTACATGCACATGTCTAGATATCAGCTGTAATACAATCAGGGCACGGAAGAGGACAGGGAGAGCTCTGCAGTGCTGATTTTTATTAAATTTGAATGTGCATCAGATGACAGTAAGATCATATTGTACAGCAATTTCATCAGGTAAAATGAATACAAAGCTGGAGAGAGGTGGTTAGAATAGGATGGGAGGCCAAGAGTCTGTTTAACCTATAGAGAGTCAGATTCCCGAGTGTGGTAACAAAGATAGTCTGTGCAACGTTTGTGTAAATAAGCAAGTTCATAGTCAACAAAGCAGGCAGGAGCCATGAGGCAAATAGCATAAAGCACCAGAATAAAAAAAATCTAACGACTTGGGGCAAGCCATTGTAGGTTCAAGGAGTCACCCACCCCAACAAGATTAACTTGATAGAGTGACTCTCTATGAGTCCAGTAGGCTATAAAAGTATGAGAAAATAAATAGTAGGCCTATATTAGTTAATTAAAGCGTTTCTGAGTAAGTTTACATAATTAGCCTACCTAAAAATCGAGAGAGAGAGAGAGAGAGAGAGAGAGAGAGAGAGAGAGAGAGAGGAGAGAGAGAGAGAGAGAGATGTGGCGGGGTACCTGTACCTTACAGGCCAGAGCAGATGGTGAACAAATCGCCAGGTCGAATCAGATATGACTGACCCCCAGGCAGTGAGTGATGGTATTTTGGGCACCAAGGGGAACACAATGACAGTAATGACAATAATCATGGCTTCAAAGCTCAATTTATTAGGTAACAGGATCCAGTCCTGGGGTGCTTACCTGCTTGAAATTTTGCAACGTACAACAGCATGCCAACCACACTGATTAGAGGTGTATAGAAAATTATTTCTGCTCCTCATAAAACATGTTGAAAGCAGAGGGAAATGCCTTGGAGGAGGTGTGAACAAAACAGGCATGCCACTGATTGAAAAGACATGACGAGAATAAGGGTTGGTTGGAATTAGAAAACAACAAAAACATTCTGGCACATGTGCTGGTTGCTATATTAGAAGAGGAGTCTTGTTGCCAGGGAAACCAGGGTTCCGTGATCAGTATTCTGAGCAGTGAAGAGGAATTGTTGTGGAGGATTCAACATCTGGGGTCATCTTGTACTTCACCCCCTGAGGGACAGGGTGATGATAATGAAAATGATGATAATGCTGTTTAAGTACAAGAGCTGTTTGAAAAGACAGCCTGAAATATCAGCCTGTTTTGACCTGCCTGGTGATATCACCAGTTGATAAATTAGTTAATAGACCAATAAGAAAAATAATTTCAAACCTCTCTGCCAATACCATAGTTTTCAGTTTTCCCCTCCCCACTCCGACAGTACTATCAAAATTCTTGCTTGAGCTATTTTTGTTTTAGTCCATTTGAAAACAATCATAGCAAGGTGCTTCATTGTTACCCATAAAATGATATGATATTGAGATAAAAACTCATTGGAGCTTTAAATATTTCTGTATTTGGCATCTGTTCAATCCCATTCAGTAGATGGTAATGGTGATGATAAAAGGGTATCATTCTGGTGCAACTGTTGAGGATGGTTTTATCTCCCACACAGTGACGATTTCAGCATGTAAATCTTGGTGGGGCAAAACAATTAAAAGTGGGATGCATGCCAGCAAAGCCACTACCCAACCCAACACTAAACAATACATTCATTTTATTATAACGGTGACAAACAGTGCCCACATAAAGCTGTCCCAACATCTTACCAGTGCTACACCTGGCTATCAGTGGAGCCTTGTCTGGCAGCGAAACAGTTCAGCCTCATTTACTTCCTTTTAAAAAAGCATAGCTGATATGACTGACTTTCTTAAACAAATGTGGTTTCTAATGACAATTGAGATGTACAAACTATGACATAATGGGACAACAAGCAGAAAAGCTGCAATCTGTAATTTCAATTAAGAAATTAACCTCTCTGGGATTTGTGGGATGCTAGAAATTGCAGGGCGCCAAATTCAAGCAACAGAAATCTCATAATTAAAATTCCTCAAACATACAAGTATTATACACCATTTTAAAGATAAACTTCTTGTTAATCCAACCACAGTATCCGATTTCAAAAAGGCTTTACGGCAAAAGCACACCATGCGATTATCTGAGGACAGCACCCCATCAAACAAACACAGACAATCATATTTCATCCCACCAGGTGCAACACAAAACTCAGAAATAACGATATAATTCATGCCTTACCTTTGAAGATCTTCTTTTGTTGGCACTCCAATATGTCCCATAAACATCACAAATGGTCCTTTTGTTTGATTAATTCCATCGTTATATCTCCAAAATGTCCATTTATTTGGCGCGTTTGATCCAGAAAGCAACATGACTACAAAATATCTCATAAGTTACCTGTAATCTTTGTCCAAACATTTCAAACAACTTTCCTAATACAACTTTAGGTATTTTTTAACGTAAATAATCAATAAAATTTAAAACGGGATAAACTGCGTTCAATACCAGACGAAAACAAAGTGGGGCGTGCTTTCAGGTTACGCGCCTCTAACAAACAGTACACTTCACCCGGCCCTCATTCTTAACAGCAATACTTCATCATTACACAAAGGAAAAACATCAACCAATTTCTAAAGACTGTTAACATCCAGTGGAAGCGCTAGGAACTGCAAGCGCCTTAGAAATCTAGATTTCCATAGAAAATTCATTGAAAAGAGAGTGACCTCAAATTCTTTTTTTCTGGATGGTTTGTCCTCGGGCTTTCGCCTGCCAAATAGGTTCTGTTATACTCACAGACATCATTCAAACAGTTTTAGAAACTTCAGAGTGTTTTCTATTCAAATCTACTAATAATATGCATATCCTAGCTTCTGGGCCTGAGTAGCAGGCAGTTTACTTTGGGCACACGTTTCTTCCGGATGTGAAAATAGCGCCCCCTAGCCTAGAGAGATTTTAAGGAGCGAGCTAGGACGGACATAAGTTAGTCAATATAAATATTTGTTTAGCACTCTTGAAATTTACAGCGACAGAATTCAGAACATGGGCCATTCTTACAGTGTTCTCCCTGTTCACCAAGTCAGAACTGTGGGATAAAAGAGGGGGCATATACAGTGAGGGAAAAAAGTATTTGATCCCCTGCTGATTTTGTATGTTTGCCCACTGACAAAGAAATGATCAGTCTATAATTTTAATGGTAGGTTTATTTGAACAGTGAGAGACAGAATAACAACAACAAAAATCCAGAAAAACACATGTCAAAAATGTTATAAATTGATTTGCATTTTCATGAGGGAAATAAGTATTTGACCCCTCTGCAAAACATGACTTAGTACTTGGTGGCAAAACCCTTGTTGGCAATAACAGAGGTCAGACGTTTCTTGTAGTTGGCCACCAGGTTTGCACACATCTCAGGAGGGATTTTGTCCCACTCCTCTTTGCAGATTTTCTCCAAGTAATTAAGGTTTCGAGGCTGACATTTGGCAACTCGAACCTTCAGCTCCCTCCACATATTTTCTATGGGATTAAGGTCTGGAGACTGGCTAGGCCACTCCAGGACCTTAGTGTGCTTCTTCTTGAGCCAATCCTTTGTTGCCTTGGCCGTGTGTTTTGGGTCATTGTCATGCTGGAAAACCCATCCACGACCCATTTTCAATGCCCTGGCTGAGGGAAGGAGGTTCTCACCCAAGATTTGACGGTACATGGCCCCGTCCATCGTTTTTTTGATGCGGTGAAGTTGTCCTGTCCCCTTAGCAGAAAAACACCCCCAAAGCATAATGTTTCCACCTCCATGTTTGACGGTGGGGATGGTGTTCTTGGGGTCATAGGCAGCATTCCTCCTCCTCCAAACACGGAGAGTTGAGTTGATGCCAAAGAGCTCCATTTTGGTCTCATCTGACCACAACACTTTCACCCAGTTGTCCTCTGAATCATTCAGATGTTCATTGGCAAACTTCAGACGGGCATGTATATGTGCTTTCTTGAGCAGGGGGACCTTGCGGGCACTGCAGGATTTCAGTCCTTCACGGCGTAGTATGTTACCAATTGTTTTCTTGGTGACTATGGTCCCAGCTGCCTTGCTATCATTGACAAGATCCTCCCGTGTAGTTCTGGCTGATTCCTCACCGTTCTCATGATCATTGCAACTCCACGAGGTGAGATCTTGCATGGAGCCCTAGGCCGAGGGAGATTGACAGTTCTTTTGTGTTTCTTCAATTTGCGAATAATCGCACCAACTGTTGTCACCTTCTCAACAAGCTGCTTGACGAGGGTCTTGTAGCCCATTCCAGCCTTGTGTAGGTCTACAATCTTGTCCCTGACATCCTTGGAGAGCTCGTTGGTCTTGGCCATGGTGGAGAGTTTGGAATCTGATTGATTGATTGCTTCTGTGGACAGGTGTCTTTTATACAGGTAACAAACTGAGATTAGGAGCACTCCCTTTAAGAGTGTGCTCCTAATCTCAGCTCGTTACCTGTATAAAAGACACCTGGGAGACAGAAATCTTTCTGATTGAGAGGGGGTCAAATACTTATTATTTCCCTCATTAAAATGCAAATCAATTTATAACATTTTTGACATGTGTTTTATGGATTTTTTTGTTGTTATTCTGTCTCTCACTGTTCAAATAAACCTACCATTAAAATTATAGACTGCTCATTTCTTTGTCAGTAGTGGGCAAACGTACAAAATCAGCAGGGGATCAAATACTTTTTTCCCTAACTGTAAGCAGACAATGAAAGCTCTGACAATATTCGATGATTACATTTCTCTAAAACAGGTTATAGGCTACATGTGCACCACCAAGTAAGAACAGTAGGTGAAATTGAGATGGGTAAATAGACCAAATGATTAGGGTGAGGCACATGGGTTACTAACATCTAACAACATACACTTAGTATTACTTTCTTTGCTATGGTATACATATCTCCCTGGCATAGTACATCATTTATGCAGGAGCATACAATACATTTTGTTGGCTCACCTTTTTGTCCTTCGTGGGCAAATTTTGTCATCAAAGTATGGCATTCTCTGGATGTATGGTGCTTTCAAAACAACTGGGAACTCGAACAAAAACAAGGTCGAATCATGATGACGTCATTGATCTTCAGGTTGTAGCTCTAGAAAGAGGCCGGATTTACAATTCCGAGTTGGATGACCGATCAAAACTTATTTTCCCAGTCAGAGCTTAATTATTCCCAACTTCCCAGTTGTCTTGAACTCACTGAAGTCAAGTTTTCGCAGATACGTGATAACAGTTGTTTTGAGTGTGGCACAAATCATGCTTCATTGACAGCATTGGCCAATGTTGAATGTTTATCATTATAAACTTGGAAAAGAGCACCTTTAATCCCAGATTGGGGACCACACAGCCACTGTCACTGATTCCTTCCAAACCACTTTTTTTGCGATTTCCAACTTGTTGTGTAATGTTTATATCCAATGGCCAATGAGCACTGCTAAGTTTTTTATGTATAATTTCTCTTCATATGACAAGGATTAAAAAGTATTTGCCAGTAAATTGTCGACTTGATTCATGATGAAGACTGATAGCTAAGATTTTGAAAGTATGATGTTGAGATGATCAGTCCAATCAAAGCTACTGTACATAAACTCAGCAAAAACAGAAAAGTAAATTTTTCAGGACCCTGTCTTTCAAAGATAATTTGTAAAAAATCCAAATAACTTCACAGATCTTCATTGTAAAGGGTTTAAACACTGTTTCCCATGCTTGTTCAATGAACCATAAACAATTAATGAACATGCACCTGTGGAACGGTCATTAAGACACTAACAGCTACAGACAGTAGGCAATTAAGGTCACAGTTATGAAAACTTAGGACACTAAAGAGGCCTTTCTACTGACTCTGAAAAACACCAAAAGAAAGATGCCCACGGTCCCTGCTCATCTGCGTAAACGTGCCTTAGGCATGCTGCAGGGAGGCATGGGATGTGGCCAGGGCAATAAATTGCAATGTCCGTACTGTAAGACGCCTAAGACAGCGCTACAGGGAGACAGGATGGTCAGCTGATCATCCTCGCAGTGGCAGACCATGTGCAACAACACCTGCACAGGATCGGTACATCCGAACATCACCTGTGGGATAGGTACAGGATGGCAACAACAACTGCCCGAGTTACACCAGGAACGCACAATCCCTCCATCAGTGCTCAGACTGTCCGTGATAGGCTGAGAGAGGCTGGACTGAGGGCTTGTAGGCCTGTTGTAAGACAGGTCCTCACCAGACATCACCGGCAACAATGTCACCTATGGGCATAAAAACCCACCGTCACTGGACCAGACAGGACTGGCAAAAATTGCTCTTCACTGACGAGGCGCAGTTTTGTCTCACCAGGGGTGATTGTCGGATTCGCGTTTATCGTCGAAGGAATGAGCATTACACCGAGGCCTGTACTCTGGAGCGGGATCAATTTGGAGGTGGAGGGTCAGTCATGGTCTGGGGTGACTGAGCTTGCTGTCATTGCAGGCAATCTGAACACTGTGCATTACATGGAAGACATCCTCCTCCTTCATGTGGTACCCTACCTGCAGTCTTATCCTGACATGACCCTCCAGCATGACAATGCCACCAGCCACACTGCTCGTAATTTCCTGCAAGACAGGAATGTCAGTGTTCTGCCATGGCCAGCAAAGAGCCTGGATCTCAATCCCATTGAGCACTTCTGGATCAGAGGGTGAGGTCCTGGAACTTGCAGGTGCCTTGGTGGAAGAGTGGGTTTACATCTCACAGAAAGAACTGGCAAATCTGGTGAAGTCCATTTTTCTTAACTGACTTGCTTAGTTAAATAAAGGTTAAGAACAAATTCTAATTTTCAATGACGGCCTAGGAACAGTGGGTTAACTGCCTTGTTCAGGGGCAGAACGGCAGATTTTTACCTTGTCAGCTCAGGTATTCAATCTTGCAACCTTTTGGTTACTAGTCCAACGCTCTAACCACGAGACTACCCTGCCACCCCTAAGAGAACTGAGCAACTATTGACAAAAGCAAGAAATGAAAACATTCTGCTAGTCGAGGAACTGCATTTGAAATCTTAACAATTAAAAGTAATTGCAAATATCTATGATGATGAACGAGCACAAAATCATTGTCTCCAGGAAGAACTCGATTTAGCCAACACTAAATCTAATGCAGTCCACTCCAAACTAGATAAATCTCTCGAGTTACCTACAAACAGGAGCGCGCAATTTGATAACATGCAGGCAGTTTTGTTGAACGTTACTTAACCTCTTGGGGCTAGGTGGGACGCTAGCGTGCCACCCGTGGTGCACTCCATCAACAGCAGGTGCATTTCAAGAGCGGCAAATTTGAATCCAAATAAATGTCAAAATTCAAATTTTTCAAAAATACAACTATGTTACACCATTTGAAAGATAAACATCTCCTTAATCTAACCACGTTTTACGATTTCAAAAAGGTTTTACGGCGAAAGCATAAATTTAGAGTATGTTAGGACAGTACATTTACAAGAGTTGTGTGTAATGTTTTGTCAAGTCAAAGACAGGGTCACCAAAACCATAAAACCAGCTAAAATGATACACTAACCTTTTACAATCTCCATCAGATGACACTCCTAGGACATTATGTTAGACAATGCATGCATTTTTAGTTCTATCAAGTTGATATTTATATCCAAAAACAGCGTTTTACTATGGCATTGATGTTGAGGAAATCGTTTCCCTCCAATAACCGGCAGTCAAGTCAGCGTCACAAATTAAATAATTAAAATTAGAAAACATTGGTAAAATATTATATTGTCATTTAAAGAATTATAGATTTACATCTTTTGAACGCAATCAACTTGCCAGATTTAAAAATAACCTTACTGGGAAATCACACTTTGCAATAATCTGAGCACTGTGCCCAGAAAAATACGCGTTGCGATACAGACTAGACGTCATGTTGGGGAGATCTAAAATCGAAAATACTATGTAAATAATCCATTACCTTTGATTCTCTTCATCAGATGTCACTTCCAGGTATCACAGGTCCATAACGAATGTAGTTTTGTTCAAAAAAGCTCATCATTTATGTCCAAAAATCTCCGTCTCGTTAGCACATGATGTAAGCCAGCCGGACTTCTCGTCATGAACGAGGGGAAAAAATATATTTCCGTTCGTTCAAACATGTCAAACGTTGTATAGCATAAATCATTAGGGCCTTTTTTAACCAGAACATGAATAATATTCAAGGTGGACGAATGCATACTCTTTTCTAACGTATTGGAACGAGGGTACCCAACATGAAGTAGCGCGCCAGGTGTCTAATGGGACATCACCGTTCCATGGCTCTTGTTCGGTCAGATCTCCCTCCAGAAGACTCAAAACACTTTGTAAAGGCTGGTGACATCTAGTGGAAGCAATAGGAAGTGCCAAAATATTCCTAAACCCCTGTGTTTTTCAATGGGATAGGTTTAAAGTCAATACAACACATCAGGTATCCACTTCCTGTCAGAAAATGTCTCAGGGTTTTGCCTGCCAAATGAGTTCTGTTATACTCACAGACACCATTCAAACAGTTTTGGAAACTTTAGAGTGTTTTCTATCCATATATAATAAGTATATGCATATTCTAGTTACTGGGTAGGATTAGTAACCAGATTAAATCGGGTACATTTTTTTTATCCAGACGTGCAAATGCTGCCCCCTAGACCCAACAGGTTAAGGTAACAATGTTCTACTCCAAATTCTGCAGACCAAAGACGATCAGTTAACGAACACAATGACTAAGTTGGATGACAAATCAGCAGAACTCATTGAAGTCGCTGACCAAATGAATGATGAGAGAACTCGGGTGATAAAGATGGAAATATTGATTTCTAAGCAAGCGGAAGAAATCTCATCCCTAAATCTCTCACTCCGTACTCAAAACCTCTATCTGCAAACCATGACAGATACGTTATAGACCGAAAGGAGCAAGTGTGGCACTCACATGTTCAAAATCAGTACTCTAAGCGCTCAAGGGGACTCTGCAATGCAGCAGAATACCACCCTTAGGTACCATCTGGAGGAAGTCCAGAATAGTCACGCTCGACAGCGTGACTATCCATCCAAGCAACCGGAGTCCGGTACTCAAAGGAGTAAAGACGATAGGTTTCAGACATCGCCTGCCTCAAGTGTCCCTCAATCCTCTCCTCTTGGCCATTCGGCACTGAGTAATATGGTGCCTCTTGGCCAACAAAGCCAAGGCTTGGCTTCTCCTCTTGGCCTTTCGGCCCCAAATTCCCCACAGGATGAAGCCAACCCTCTCCGCCCGCTTGACGTGGAATTCCTTGACAAACTCGTCAAGAATTTCCCCACCTTTGACCCCGTTCCAGGTCAGCCAAACGATACTGAGACGTTCCTAGCTGACAGAGGACGCGTTGGGTGGCTACCTGAACGCTACGGGTTCTAACAGGGTTTACCTGTTGAAGCGAACGTCGAATTGACACGTGACGAGGTTAATTCGTCTACAACAGCAACACGTGCTAAATGACTACGCTAAACCTGCCACAGCTTTGAAATTAGAATTCAGTGGTTCTGACTCTCAAACACGATAGCTCACTGGCTAACACCATCAAACAAACTCGGAACGAACACCCACAAGCTTACTATCTCACTGATACAGGAATGGAAGAGATGTTACCATTAAAACAAATGTTTCTGTCGAACATGTATCCCACCTTCATTACCTACTTGGGCCCTGCAGCCCACGTTGGCTTGCCTATCTTACAACTTAGAGAGCTTGCAAGCACAGCTTTTGAGGCATCAAAAGTTCAAAGCTAAGAGCCCTGACCACTAGGTTTTGAAGTTTGACCAGGAGCATTCACTCCAGTTAGAGGGTGCATTATCAGGTATTGGAGCGTTGAGCGATGACGCACAACAACGGTTTCTACCACGAAATCACAAATCCAATAACCATCGCGGTCGAAATAACTGTAAAGTATGCCGCCATGAAAACGACTACCGCTATAATCGACCGGTTCGCTACGTTCCTGCACCCAACCCACACAAAGTGTCAAAGCACAAGGGTAACAAAGAGTTGAAGGACGATCAAAACGTAGAACAATGTTCTCCTGAAGTTCCACTACGTGAAGAACTAAAGCGAGAAACATTTGAGAAAATGGTTAAAGATAAGTCACAAGGACTAGACAGGGAATTACCAGACACCAGGTCCGAAGGAATTAACACCCATAGCAAGGACGGTAAAATTCAAATTTCTCCCGCTCTCATTCAAGACCCTATCCAGGGCCCGCTTGATCAAGAAACAAGCCCACGGGCTTTGTCTATAGACTCTGATACAAAGGTTGCGAAGAAAAAGGTAAAACGCTTTGTTAACTTACATCTAGACGTTCCGCTAGCGGAACACCTGCTCCAATATCCAAAGATAGGCGTGGCGCGAATTACAAATTCCTCAAAAATACAAAAACTTACATTTTTCAAACATATGACTATTTCACAGCATTTTAAAGACAAGACTCTCCTTTATCTAACCACACTGTCCGATTTCAAAAAGGCTTTACAGCGAAAGCAAAACATTAGATTATGTCAGCAGAGTACCCAGCCAGAAATAATCAGACACCCATTTTTCAAGCTAGCATATGTCACAAAAACCCAGAAGACAGCTAAATGCAGCACTAACCTTTGATGATCTTCATCAGATGACACACCTAGGACATTATGTTATACAATACATGCATGTTTTGTTCAATCAAGTTCATATTTATATCAAAAACCAGCTTTTTACATTAGCATGTGACGTTCAGAACTAGCATACCCCCCGCAAACTTCCGGGGAATTTACTAACAATTTACTAAATTACTCACGATAAACGTTCACAAAAAACATAACAATTATTTTAAGAATTATAGATACAGAACTCCTTTGTGCAATCGAGGTGTCCGATTTTAAAATAGCTTTTCGGTGAAAGCACATTTTGCAATATTCTCAGTAGATAGCCCAGCCATCACGGCTAGCCATTTAGACACCCACCAAGTTTAGCCCTGACCAAAGTCAGATTTACTATTACAAAAGTTTGATTACCTTTGTTGTCTTCGTCAGAATGCACTCCCAGGACTGCTACTTCAATAACAAATGTTGGTTTGGTCCAAAATAATCCATCTTTATATCCAAATAGCGCCGTTTTGTTCGTGCGTTCCAGACACTATCCGAAATGGTAAATCAGGGTTACGAGCATGGCGCAATTCGTGACAAAAATATTCTAAATATTCCATTACCGTACTTCGAAGCATGTCAACCGCTGTTTAAAATCCATTTTTATGCAATTTTTCTCGTAAAAAAGCGATAATATTCCGACCGGGAATCTCCGTTTAGGTAAACAGAGGAAAGAAAACAAAGCATGGGGTCGACGCGGGCACGCGCCTGAGTCTCACAGTACTGTAACCAGCCACTACCCAAACGCGCTACTTTTTTCAGCCAGAGCCTGCAAAGCCACGATTCAGCTTTTTGCCGCCTTCTGAGAGCCTATGGCAGCCGTAGGAAGTGTCACGTAACAGAGATCCTTTGTAATGGATAGAGATGGCAAAGAAGGCCAAGAAATGGTCAGACAGGGTACTTCCTGTACAGAATCTTCTCAGGTTCTGAGAAGATTCATTTGAGTTCTGTTATACTCACAGACACCATTCAAACAGTTTTAGAAACTTTGGAGTGTTTTCTATCCAAAGCCAATAATTATATGCATATTCTAGTTACTGGGCAGGAGTAGTAACCAGATTAAATCGGGTACGTTTTTTATCCAGCCGTGTCAATACTGCCCCCTAGCCCTAACAGGTTAACATCTTTCTAAGTTACTGCCCAGATCTTCCAGTCTTGACGACCAGACGACGGGTCCATAACAGCGATCCCAATCCGGACATCCGCTGCCCAGCCTTGAAGCGGACTTCTTCATTTGTAGACACCCTACCCGGGTCGACCACCAGAGGGGGGACTGCAACAGCAATCACCAACTGGACATCCGCTGCCCAGCTTTGGCGCAGACTTCTTCATTTGCAGACACCCTACCTGGGTCGACCACCAGAGGAGGACTGCAACAGCGATCACCAACTGGACATCCGCTGCCCAGCCTTGGAGCGGACTTCTTCATTTGCAGACACCCTACCCAGGTCGACCACCAGAGGGGACCACAACGATGGTCCACAACCAGGACAACCCACGGTCATTTTTATGTTGGTTTGCAACATGCAGTTTAATCGCACGATCGAACCCAACATGGGGGGACTTCATAACTTTGGCCTATTGGGGAGGTTTATGACCCTCATAAATACCTTTCCCCTTTTCTCTCTCTCTACTTTATAGAGTTGACTCTTGTAAAGCCTTTGTAACATAGAGAGTCTGGTAACATCAAAAGGTGGGAAACAGAACCATATTTTGGTAATCCAACCAGTTGAAAATATGCGTTCATATTAATGAATATGATCTCAGATCAGTTGTTGTCTGAGACATTACTACTAATGACAGGATGACATAAACTGTATCTTGGAAAGTCAACACATTCTAGTTATCAGATTCACATGGAATTCTTGTGCAATTTAAATGTTTCAATATGAAACTATTTGTGAAAAGATTAAATGTAATTTTAGCTTCTTAAATAAGAGAACAGTTTGTCATAGAGAAACTCTGCTCACTCAGAGGCCCCGCCCAAGTGAACAGACATTGGTTGTAAACTATGAAACACGCCCTTCTTTCACCACTATATAAACCCGTTGACGAAAATTCAACTTTGTGTTCCGAGGACGTGAGGACGATGGTCCTACGTTCAAAGGGCTCAGATAATAACCTAACAAAATTAGCATCGTGTTCAATGTGAAGGTGACAATCGGCACGCCGAAAGGAGGAATTGCGACTATAACAGCCAGAATATAGCACGAGCTTAAAAGTATGGCAACTTGGGATGAACTTTGAACTCTTATTCACTCCAGAAGTGATACCTCCTAGCCATTGAGTTAGCAGCAGCCGCTGTAAACGTGGGCTAGGAAAGGACGGATGACGTATCCAGTCTAACACACACAACGATACTACAACGTATCCAGTTTACCACCAGAGACATTCTTCAGAGGACAAGAGAGCCATGCTGGACAACCCGGCCTTCTATCTACTGTAACGCTTTTGACTTGAGGTTATCATTTATAGGGGTGCCAGGTAGGTTGTGCCTACCAGAGAAAATATTGGTTTCTCCTTTCAGTTTGGGAGGGAATGAGTCCCATCTGGTCCGTCAAGTCTACACCAATACAAAGGACTCATGTAAAAGTCAGGATGGAAATACACTTTTCATAAACCCTTAAAACGTTGGAAAGAACTTACAAAACAACTGTATTTGTTTGCGTGGTTGTATTACTAACAAATGATCACACACACATATAACAATATACAATAATGAGCTTTAAACAGCTCTAGTTCCTCCAGAAATGTCCTGTACCTCGGGCCTAAAAAGAGTCCAGCCCGGTAAACAAGTTCAGGAAACTCAAGTGACCTTAGTCACGCAATGTTTGTCTGTTCATACAGTGTAGCGTAAACCCAGTGTCAATCATACAATCAAAATTACAAATATTTTACTACACAACTATAAAGCTATCACATCTTAATAAGTCCTCAACTACAACTAACTACATAAATCATCACAGTATACATCACACCAAAACAAATGAAATACCGTATACAAAAAAGGTTGTAGTCAGTCGGTCAGTCAGACAAGCCAATCCGCCGACAGATCTCCAGCGGAGAAAGGCCACGAAAAACAACAGAGAGGTATAGTCCACGGATGCAAAGAGTGGATCCGATCCTGGGTAGATTTGCTATTAGGCTACACAAAGCACACTTTTAAAGCAACACAACAAACTGAAGAGAGACACTTCAGAACTGAGGGTTGGACACATCCTCATTCACGTCTCCATCATAACCCCACTTTTGCGCAGCTGATGCTGACTATTTAATTGGGAATTAAAGGGGAAGCACCCCATTGGAAGGAGAAGCACTATTTAATTGAGAATTAAAGGGAAAGCGCCCTATTGGAAGGAGAAGCACTGAGACGGTTCAGAAAAATTCAGGGCTGTCACACTACAACCAATCTACCGAAGCACAGCTCAGAGTAAATATTTATTGCATTTTCCTTTTTCAAATGGGCGGTTATTTAGAATGCATAAGATACTGTATTTACGAAAGCATAGCTGACTATGGCCCGATAGAGACACAAAATCTTTTTGTTCCTCTGTCTTCCCGCTCTTTCATTCAAAACCCAACCCCTTTTTTTGTGTAACCAGCCGTCATATCTGTTCCGTCCGCTAAGGACGTTTTTCTTTATGACATCATTTGTAATCAATGTATGATCCATTCTGTGTAGATGTAATTCTGTGTGATCATTTAGGTATTTAGTAAATAAATAATTAAACCAAATGTTGTATTGCTGATTCAACTTGTTAGCAAGGGTTTGTGAAGATAACCAAGAATTTACAACTTTCAGATGAGACTGAATAAAGTGACGATTAAATATTGACTGCAACTGATGTAAAAGATTACTAGGTCTTTAAGAGTTTATTTGGAAGATAACAGCTCTACAAACATTATTTCGTGGTGCCCCGACTTTGTAGTTAATTACATTTACCTGATTAGCTTAATCAGGTAATATTAATTACAGAGAAATTATTTTATAGAATAGCATGTCATATCACTTAATCCGGCATTGCCAAAGACAAGACACAAGACATGGCGTTAACATTTCCATGGCTCGTTCGATAGTCCAGATTCTGTTGAATCTATAAGAATATTTTGAATATAAATACACAACGCAGAGGATGAGAGGACTAAAAACTAGAGTACTAATGGTCAATAGCGAATTGTAAATAGGAGTTGGGTTTCAGTTCAACATCTGTTAGAATCTGTGGAATGTCACTCCTGTAGTCAGAGCGACATGTGCTACGTGTGCCACTTTTTAATTGGTCTGTACATTGAATCGGGATGCAAGATACTGGTTATTTGGCCATTGGCCAAGTTGTACTGCAAGGGCTTCTGATTGGTCAACCCTAGGCTAGGGTGGAGGGTTATAAATGGGATCCTGTTCCTTTATTCGGGGGGAGAAAGCTGAGGACAGGGGAGACTGAACATCTGACTACCAGCACAACATCTTCATTTGTCCTCTCTGAATAAACCTATTTTTCTCCCCCTGATTTGCTTTGGAGTTTGGGTTATTGAAGAATAACAAATTGCTAACATATCTGCACACTGTAATGTCATACACCACTTATTCTGCAATGCATTATTACATAGATGATATGATCTTATGTGGATTTGGTGTATTGGTCCCCAGAAAATGATGGGGAATAAGGTTTGGAGCTCAATTTGATCAAAGTGCAGTAGAAGGAGAGGAGTTACATGTGCACTTTTTCGTTGGTAGATTGTTGGACAAGGGAAGCCACAGACACCAGTTGAGCTGCTCTTCCATAACAAGGTGAACTGAGTGGATCTCATCAAGCAGCTCTCTTGACTAGGACAGTTCTCCTGGCTGTCAAGATAATGCCTTTTCTGGATGGAAGTAAGGCTGGTTTCATTACAGACAGCATTGATCACCGTCGTCAGTTCATTACACACAGATGAAAAGGTCCCACTGGACCCAGGGTGGAAAGACTGGCACCTGTTCAGTGTGACATGTCACACTGTCACTGACTTCAACACAAGTCCATTACCTTGACCTTCTGCTGTGTTTCTGATGTGGCTGTGTGGTGCCTGGAGCCACAATCAGATAGAGAACTTGGCCATTGCGGCTTGGAACAGACTAGCATTTTAAAGTTTTAGATGACATTGGAATCCAGGGCAACCTCAACCAGTGGGTTGATCAGTGGCAGCAACATGACTTCCTTAATATGTGATTCTGGTTGTGCTAAACTGTTAATAGACAGATTATCAATAAACTAGAACAAAAACAAAGAGATCTCACAGATGCAGCAGACTTCCATGACTTTAACCATGCCCATGATGACTAATTTTAGGGCCCAAGGTGTCGGGATAATTAGGTCTCATGAGAGGAGACTTGTTTTGGGATGCTGCCTGGTGTTTGGGCTAGGTCCATCCTGTTGTGATGGTTGTGTTATTATACTGACTCTATTTGCCCAGGGATGGGAGCTCAGGGATACTGCTGGAGAGAGCTACAGTACGCTGATGACTGCATTTTTGTTGTTTCACTGGGTTGACCCTGTATTCTGCAGAACTGTCTGTACTGCAAAGTCTGTTTTCCCTTTGATGGAAGGTTACTACACTGCTCAAAAAAATAAAGGGAACACTTAAACAGCACAATGTAACTCCAAGTCAATCACACTTCTGTGAAATCAAACTGTCCACTTAGGAAGCAACACTGATTGACAATATATTTCACATGCTGTTGTGCAAATGGAATAGACAACAGGTGGAAATTATAGGCAATTAGCAAGACACCCCCAATAAAGGAGTGGTTTTGCAGGTGGGGACCACAGACCACTTCTCAGTTCCTATGCTTCCTGGCTGATGTTTTGGTCACTTTTGAATGCTGGCGGTGCTTTCACTCTAGTGGTAGCATGAGACGGAGTCTACAACCCACACAAGTGGCTCAGGTAGTGCAGCTCATCCAGGATGGCACATCAATGCGAGCTGTGGCAAGAAGGTTTGCTGTGTCTGTCAGCGTAGTGTCCAGAGCATGGAGGCGCTACCAGGAGACAGGCCAGTACATCAGGAGACGTGGAGGAGGCCGTAGGAGGGCAACAACCCAGCAGCAGGACCGCTATCTCCGCCTTTGTGCAAGGAGGAGCAGGAGGAGCACTGCCAGAGCCCTGCAAAATGACCTCCAGCAGGTCACAAATGTGCATGTGTCTGCTCAAATGGTCAGAAACAGACTCCATGAGGGTGGTAGGAGGGCCCGACGTCCACAGGTGGGGGTTGTGCTTACAGCCCAACACCTTGCAGGACGTTTGGCATTTGCCAGAGAACACCAACATTGGCAAATTCGCCACTGGCGCCCTGTGCTCTTCACAGATGAAAGCAGGTTCACACTGAGCACATGTGACAGACGTGACAGAGTCTGGAGACGCCGTGGAGAACGTTCTGCTGCCTGCAACATCCTCCAGCATGACCGGTTTGGCGGTGGGTCACTCATTATGTGGGGTGGCATTTCTTTGGGGGGCCGCACAGCCCTCCATGTGCTCGCCAGAGGTAGCCTGACTGCCATTAGGTACCGAGATGAGATCCTCAGACCTCTTGTGAGACCATATGCTGGTGCGGTTGGCCCTGGGTTCCTCCTAATGCAAGACAATGCTAGACCTCATGTGGCTGGAGTGTGTCAGCAGTTCCTGCAAGAGGAATCCAATTGAACACATCTGGGACATCATGTCTCGCTCCATCCACCAACGCCACGTTGCACCACAGACTGTCCAGGAGTTGGCGGATGCTTTAGTCCAGGTCTGGGAGGAGATCCCTCAGGACACCATCCGCCACCTCATCAGGAGCATGCCCAGGCGTTGTAGGGAGGTCATACAGGCACGTGGAGGCCACACACACTACTGAGCCTCATTTTGACTTTTTTTAATGACATTACATCAAAGTTGGATCAGCCTGTAGTGTGGTTTTCCACTTTAATTTTGAGTGTGACTCCAAATTGGATTTCCATTGATTATTTGTGTGTGATTTTGTTGTCAGCACATTCAACTATGTAAAGAAAAAAGTATTTAATAAGATTATTTCTTTCATTCAGCTCTAGGATGTGTTGTTTAAGTGTTCCCTTTATTTTTTTGAGCAGTATATTAAAATGGATCTGGTGAAAATAACTACGCTGATAACTATCTGATTGTTTAACTGACGTCAGTCAACCTGTATTCCAAAGGGCTTCTCTCTCTCTCTCGCTCTCTCTCTCTCTCACTCTCTCTCAATGTGTTTTTCCTCCTGTCAGGCCCCTGTTTTATGAGACATGGAGTGAACTCTGGAGATGCTACTCGTCACTGATCCATTGAACAGAATACGTTGTCATGCTGAGAGGATTGGGGATCTAAAATGGATTAAATTGCTTGACATTTTTGATGACGGTGGCAGATCAGATTTTTGGCCTCGATCCTGACCTCCTGGGATTGATGTGGTTGAATCAGAGATAGATGATGGGCAGCATACAGCCGTATGCTGTATGATACAGTGCAGCCGTATCTCCAGCCTGGTCTCAGAGCAAAACGTATAATATTTTAATACAATTTCTTAACAGAAAAACAAAAGGAGGGCGGTTGGTCGGGGTGGATGGGTGGCCGTAAAACGCAAACTTCTAGCTACCCAAAGGTTTTGTGTTTGAACTTCATCAACTTTGCAACTACTTACTACTTTTTAGCTACTTTGCATCTACTTAGCATGTTAGCTAACCCTTCCCTTAACCCTTTAACCTTAACCCTAACCTTAACCACTAACCTAACATAGCATATCATACTAAAGCAGTCGAGCGTAGCATATCATACTAAAGCAGTAGAACATAATATATCATACTAAATGGGTCAAAGCAAACTGGTGCAATCAAGACGTAGGACGCTATAGTTTACATTTTGTATTATATTGTACAAACGACCGCTATTACATTGGTAGGCCAACGTAATATAACCTAATGTATCATACTAAATGGAGTGGCACGGATTTTAATAAAATATAATATGTTTTGCTCTGAGACTAGGGTCAGTTTCCTGATAACGATGGAACTTAGGCCTATGAGTGTTTTAACTATGAATCTTTCCTACAACCGCCAAGGATGTAGCATGCATTTCCCAAAACACCACACAGAGAGAACAGTCAGTGCGTCATTAGAGCATGTGTCGATACTGATAGGATTGAAAGAAAGGGAGCACTTCTCTCGGATCAGCTTACTCCTTTCAAATCTTACCTTAACGTTAGAATTATTTCACAATACTGATGATGGATCAGCTCCTAGAGAGATATTACCACCTATGGCTGCAAATGTTGAGATGGCTTATGCTTACCTCAAAAAAATTCACAAAATCACTGATTTGGCACATCATTCCACATATGTTAGGCTACACATTCTGAACAGTGGAGGCTCTTCAGAGGAGGAAGTGGAGGACCATCCTCCTCAGTGAATTTCATACGAATAAAAATTGTGAAACATTAATAAAGTTATCGTTTTTAGATAGAACTATACTAAATATATTCACGTCACCAAATAATTGATTAAAACACACTGTTTTGCAATGGTCTACAGTAGTCTCAACAGCACTCGGTAGGGTAGCACCATGATGCATCCAGAGGACAGCTAGTTTCCGTCCTCCTTTGGGTACATTGACTTTAATACAAAACCTAGGAGGCTCATGGTTCTCACCCCCTTCCACAGACATACACAGTAATTATGACAACTTCCGGAGGACATCCTCCAACCAATCAGAGCTCTTGCAGCATGAACTGACATGTCCACCCAATCAAAGGATCAGAGAATGGATCTTGTACTGAAAGCATAAGCTACACCTAGCTAGCAATGCAGTGCATAAAATGTGGTGAATAGTTGACTCAAAGAGAGAGAAAGACAATAGTTGAACAGTTTTTAGTTGAACAGTTTTTAACAACTTAACTTCTTCCAAAATACAGGAGAAGCAAGAGAGGGAGAGAAAGAGATAGATATATTTTGTTGTATTATTTTTCAGTTTCACTTACTTATCTAGCGAATGCAGCTAGCTAGTTTAGCCTACACAAACACCTGGCTCAAACAGAGAGGGATGCCATGTTAGCTGTCTATCCAACTCTGGAACTTTTCCAAGTCAAGGTAAGCTTTTGGTTTAATTCATGTATTGTCACCGGGGCTAGCTGGTGTAACTGCTAAACTGCTTGATGACTGTACGCTGTAATGCATGATTGTAGCGGGTTTACTAAAGTGTTAGTTCTAGTAGCTATGTTGACTATGACGTTAACTAATATGGTGACAATGATGTAGGTTGTGTATAGCGGTTATGATAGGAATGTTTGGTTGGAAAGGTTTTTTCGCCCGGTCAAAGACAGCTAACGTGTTGTGCACTGAAGTCCACAAGCGAATGGAATAGGTGAGAGGAGGAGAATTGTAGATGCGAGAAGGAATTAACGAGCAAAGTGATCAGTCTGTTTGTATGTGGCAGCTATGAAAGTGAACTGTGTTTGCGTGTGATCAGGGGTGTATTCATTCAATTCTGTTGAAAAATGTTTCTTAAACGGATGCAAACGGAATGAAACGGGGATAAACATACCTGAATTTGTCCAATTGAAACTCGTTTGCAACTGTTGAACTTATGATTACATAAGCTAGAGTAGCTATATGCAGGCAAGACAGTATTGAAAGTGTCACTGTCTGTCACCTTGATTATTCAAATGTTTCTCTCGACCTGTGCACCCAAGTTGTAAACTTTCATTCATAGGCGAGGTTGTAGCAACGTCATGATGGGTTTAGGGAAAAGTCAAGTATCATGTAGTAACCTAAACCTATCAATGTTACATTGAGCTGGGTGAATGGAATATGAACGACAGTCATCCAATAAGCTGTAATAGAAATAAGGCCATGCTCATAAAAAAAAGTATTGTGCTCCCTCATCTTAAACGACATAGACCACAAATGATTCTGAAATATATTGAGACAAATTACAGACAGTAGCCTACAAGTACCAAAATAGAACTACATTTATTGAATCTAAAAATCTACTACATGACCAAAAGTATGTGGACACCTGCTCGTCGAACATCTCATTCCAAAATCAAGGGCATTAATATGAAGTTGGTCCCCCCTTTGCTGCTATAACAGCCTCCACTCTTCTGGGAAGGCTTTCCAATAGATGTTGGAACATTGCTGCAGGGATTTGCTTCCATTCAGCCACAAGAACATTAGTGAGGTCGAGCACTGATGTTGGGCGATTAGGCCTGGCTCACAGTCTGCGTTCCAATTCATCCCAAAAGTGTTCGATGGGGTTGAGGTCAGGGTTCTGTGCAGGCCAGTCGAGTTCTTCCACACCAATCTCGACAAACCATTTTTGTATAGACCTCACTTTGTGCACGGGGGCATTGTCATGCTGTAATAGGAAAGGGCCTTCCCCAAACTTATTTTTACATGTTGCAATAAAGTTGACTAAAGTAGAAGCTCATCTTTTGTTTGTAGGTATTTTCACTTGGTAATGAGTAATAAGTACTGAACAAAATATAAACGCAACATGTAACAATTTCAATGTTTTTACGGAGTTACAGTTCATGTAAGGAAATCAGTCAATTAAAACAAATTCATTAGGCCCTAATCTATGGATTTCACATGACTGGGCAGGGGCGCAGCCATGGGTGGGCATGGGATGGCATAGGCCCACCCACTGGGGCACCAAGCCCACTCACTGGGGAGCCAGGCCCAGCCAATCAGAATGAGCTTTCCCCACAAAATGGCTTTATTACAGACATAAATACTCCTCAGTTTCATCAGCTGTCCGGGTGGCTGGTCTCAGATAATCCCGAGGCTGAAGAAGCTGGATGTGGAGGTCCTTGGTTGGCGTGGTTACATGTGGTCTGCGGTTGTGAGGTGGTTGGATGTACTGCCAAATTCTCTAAAGCAGTGGTTCTTAACCTTGTTGGAGGTACTGACCCTCACCAGTTTCATATGCGCATTCACCGAACCCTTCTTAATTGGAAAAATAAAATTCAAAACATAGGTATATATTTTACTGGTGCACAAAATGAACCGTGCATCAACATCAGTGTTCAAAGAACAAAACCATTAAAACATGATTTTCACACAAAAACAAAAACGTAATAATGAATATTTACTGCAAATCAGTGTGACTTCTGCTGTTGCCTTTCAGAGACCAGTTCAGAAATGCGCGGCTTCACCTTGGCAAGTGCCACTCTCATGTCATTTTCGCAACAAAGTCTGTTCCTTTTCTTCGTTTTTATGTCCAGCATCCTCGAAAAGGATTGCTCGCAAAGATATGTTGTAACAAACGGTATGAAAATCTCCAGAGCTTTCTTAGCAATAACAGGGTACGTTACCATTTGTTGACACCAAAACGTTGAGAGCGTTGTTGTTCTGAAGAGTTGCTGTTGAACCTGGCTCTGCTGAATTTCAATGATTTCATCGAGGTATTCATCATTGACATCTGTTGTCTCAATACTAAACGTGAACGGCTGTCTCACCCATGCTGGATATGACTCTCTTGTAGGGAAGTATCCGTCGAGAGACTTTGCAAGCTCATCTAAGTGCGTGGCAATTGCTTGCTTCAGTTCCGCGGGTACAGAAATGTCTCCGATTCCAGATACATCTTCGATCTTACTTACACAGTCGTCCAGCAGGGGAAAGTTTGCGAAGTTATCGTTCTCTGTTCGTCGTTTCCATAACGGTAGCTTTTTTTGAAAAGCCTTCAGGTTTTCTTCCGCTTCGATGATGTTGACTCCACCGCCCTGCATCTGTTGATTGAGATGATTGAGAGCTGCGAAGAAATCAGCCATGTACGCTAAAATGAGAATGAACTCAGATTTTTTTAAGCAATCTGCATGACGATGTTGGTGCTCTTGCAAAAACAGGGCTAATTCCACACGCACGGCAAAAACACGATTCAGCACCTGTCCCCGGGATAACCACCGAACGTTAGAATGGTACAGAAGTACCTTGAATTCAGAGCCCATTTCTTTACACAGCTCACTGAAGATGCGGTGCCTCAGAGCACTATTTCGCACATAGTTCACGCATTCCACTACAATTTTTAATACTTCTGCCAGTTTTGGAGGCAAGGTTTTTGTTGCCAACGCATGCCTGTGCAGAATACAATGCGTAACAATGATGTGTGGTGCATCGGCTTTCACTAGCGCACCAAAACCAGACTTTCTTCCCAGCATGACTGGAGCTCCGTCCGAACAAACTGCAGAAACCATATCCCACGAAAGATTGTTGTCTTTGAAGAAGTCATCCACAAGTTTCTTTACATCGGCTGCCTTAGTTGTTGTCGTAAGAGGCTTACAAAATAAAAAATCTTCCTTTATCACGTCGTCTTTCACATAGCGCACAAATACAGCAAGCTGGCTTAGATTGTAAACGTCTGTGGTCTCGTCGAGTTGAAGGCTGAATTTTGCCGGGCTTGAAATCAGATCTGCAACTACTTGAGCCAAGATGTCTTTGCTCATGTCCTCTATTCTGTCGCTAATGGTGGCATTTGAAAGAGGAATTTGGGATAACTTAACTTCAGCCGCTTTTCCCAGAGTGATATTCGCCATCTTCAACACAGCTGGTTTTATGAGTGTTTCACCAATGGTGTGTGGTTTGCCCTGCTTTGCGATCAGGTAAGCAACTTCGTACGATGCTGTGAGGATCGGTTTGTTGATGGGTACAAAGCCGAGAACAGGCAGAGTAGCCTTTTCATCAAATCTGGCTCTCTTCACCTTGAATTCAGCGAGCGTTGTGTTCTTGTATTGTCCATCTCCATGCAGCTTAAGGAAGTGTTCTCTTAGTTTTGCCGGTGCTAGACTAGAATTGCTCAACTTGGCATTGCAAATCATGCAGTTACGACGCTGACTCTCATCACGTTCCGTTATACATGTGAATCCATATTGTACATATTCGTCCGACCACTTTCTTTTTTTGCTCGACATAGTTAGTATGAAGGGATTAAAATATTAAGAAAGAAATCACACGACGTACCATCACGACAGTCACAATTCGACTACTGAGCGCGCCAAATTCCCTGCAGCACAGATAGGCCAAGCGATGTTGCGTGATCACCTGTAGCCAATGATGGCCAAGCGGGGCGTGTCATCACGAATCATATGAGTCGGGTGTGTGTCTTGACCTCCGCCGAACCCCTGAGACTGACTCACCGAACCCCTGGGGTTCGATCAAACCCAGGTTAAGAACCACTGCTCTAAAGCAACGTTGGAGGTGGCTTATGGTAGAGAAATGAACATTCAATTCTCTGGCAACAGCTCTGGTGGACATTCCTGCAGTCAGCATGCCAATTGTACGCTCCCTCAAAACTTGAGACATCTGTGGCATTGTATTGTGTGACAAAACTGCACATTTTAGAGTGGCCTTTTATTGTTGCCTGCACAAGGTGCACCTGTGTAATGATCATGCTTCTTGATATGCCACACCTGTCAGGTGGATGGATTATCTTGGCAAAGGAGAAATGCTCACTAATCGGGATGTAAACAAATTTGTACACTAAATTTGAGAGAAATATGCATTTTGTTCATATGGATCATTTCTGGGAACTTTTATTTCAGCTTAAGAAACAGCTTAAGAAACATGGGACCAACACTTTACATGTTGCATTTATATTTTTGTTCAGTAAATATAGAAAGTGCTCATAGGTAAACTATAAGTTACTCTTCACTTTAAATAGCTAAATCCTGTGTAAGAACTAGCAACAACCTTGTACTTATGCAGATATTACAGATATGTACTCTGTGGAGTATTAGTGTGTTTCTTCTCTCACTTGGATGGCGCTTTCAGAAGCTGATGATTAGATTGTCAGAATGGGTAACACACTTTGTAGGTACACAATAATTACAAGTAAGTACACCTCAAGATACACTTAACTAGCTAAATCCTGTGTAACACCTAGCAATTTTTATAAAAAAAAATTTATTTCACCTTTATTTAACCAGGTAGGCAAGTTGAGAACAAGTTCTCATTTACAATTGCGACCTGGCCAAGATAAAGCAAAGCAGTTCGACAACATACAACAACACAGAGTTACACATGGAGTAAAACAAACATACAGTCAATAATACAGTAGAAAAAAATACATCTATATACAATGTGAGCAAATGAGGTGAGATAAGGGAGGTAAAGGCAAAAAAAGGCCATGGTGGCAAAGTAAATACAATATAGCAAGTAAAACACTGGAATGGTAGATTTGTAGTAGAAGAAAGTGCAAAGTAGAAATAGAAATAATGGGGTGCAAAGGAGCAAAATAAATAAATAAATAAATACAGTAGGGGAAGAGGTAGTTGTTTGGGCTAAATTATAGATGGGCTATGTACAGGTGCAGTGATCTGTGAGCTGCTCTGACAGCTGGTGCTTAAAGCTAGTGAGGGAGATAAGTGTTTCCAGTTTCAGAGATTTTTGTAGTTCGTTCCAATCATTGGCAGCAGAGAACTGGAAGGAGAGATGGCCAAAGGAGGAATTGGCTTTGGGGGTGACCAGAGAGATATACCTGCTGGAGCGCGTGCTACAGGTGGGTGCTGCTATGGTGACCAGTGAGCTGAGATAAGGGGGGACTTTACCTAGCAGGGTCTTGTAGATGACCTGGAGCCAGTGGGTTTGGTGATTACAGTGTACTTGTGCATATATTTCATGTACTGTGTGTTGTACTAGTGTGTTTATTTTCTCACTTGGATGGTGCTTCCGGAAGTCTTAACATAAGGGTCAGGATGGGTAATGTGCTACAGAAGTACATATTAATTACAAGTAAGTACCCCTCAAGTTACACTCTGTGGTGTACTTGTGGGTTTATCCTCTCACTTGATGGCAAGGAGGTTCTGGTTGTCATAATGGGTAACATACACATTCAATATCATTTAAAAAGAAATTACAATCTGGGATGACACCCATATGGTAGACCCCAGTCACTGAGGTTGACCTATATCTGATCTGTTTTTGTAAATTCAACTTGTCCCAAAAAAGGCACACCTTTACCTCAACAACATTGAGGGGAGATCTTAAAGATTGCGCATTTTAGGTAATTAGAGCCTATGAGCTTCCAACCTTCGTAATCTCTGAAACCCAGTGTATCTGTCCACAAAAGATTACAATCTTGTGAAAGTTATTACTGAATCAGATGCAGCTGAGAAGAAACTAAACACTACATTTGTGAATTTTGTAGGAACTTGCCCATTTGTAACAAGCATGGTAACAAACATTTGTTGTTACACATCTGTAATTACAGACTGCAATTACCACCAGTTACATTTTGTTATTACAGTGTAACTATGAGTTATTACAATTAACTACAATACTTGTTACAGTGCAAATACACATATAATAATACTGTAATAAGGACCCCTTAAAATGAAGTGTTACCAAAATGAACTCATCGCTCTGAAAAATAAATCATGACTCTCGAGTCAGAAAAAAGAGCCGTTCAAAACGAATGAATTGTTTGCGAACCGCACATCACTATCCTCCACACTGTGCTGTCAATTCATACACTCAACATATTCTTCCAAAACAAGAATAATGATGCTTTACACATTGCTTCTAAATATGAATCCACATGTTTTCTCTATTATACTATTAGCTTGTGTATCTTGCTCTCTGCAAACGTGAGTTAGTCTAAAGAAGCTGGCATGTACCTAAAAAAAGTAGATCTTTTTTTTCACCTTTATTTAACCAGGTAGGCCAGTTGAGAGCAAGTTCTCATTTACAACTGCGACCTGGCCAAGATAAAGCAAAGCAGTGTGACACAAACAACAGAGTTACACATGGAATAAACAAACATACAGTCGATAACACAATAGAAAAAGTCTATATACAGTCTGTGCAAATGTAAGGTAAGGCAATAAATAGGCCATAGTGGCGAAATAATTACAATTCAGCAATTAAACACTGGAGTGATAGATCTTCAGAAGATGAATGTGCAAGTAGGGTTCTGAGGTGCAAAGGAGAAAAAAAGAAGAAAAAAAACTATGGGGATGAGGTAGTTGGTTGGGCTATTTACAGATGGGCTATGTACAGGTGCAATGATGTAAGCTGCTCTGACAGCTGATGCTTAGAGTTAGTGAGGTAGATATGAGTCTCCAGCTTCAGTTATTTTTGCAATTCGTTCAAGTCATTGGCAGCAGAGAACTGGAAGGAAAGGCGGCCAAAGGAAGAGTTGGCTTTGGGGGTGACCAGTGCAATATACCCGCTGGAGCGCGTGCTACGGGTGGGTGCTGCTATGTTGACCAGTGAGCTGAGATAAGGCGGGGCTTTACCTAGCAAAGACTTATAGATGACCTGGAGCCAGTGGGTTTGGCGACGAACATGAAGCGAGGGACAGCCAACGAGAGCATACAGGTCGCAGTGGTCGGTAGTATATGGGGCTTTGGTGACAAAATGGATGGCACTGTGATAGACTGCATCCAATTTGCTGAGTAGAGTGTTGGAGGCTATTTTGTAAATGACATCGCCAAAGTCAAGGATCGGTAGGATAGTCAGTTTTACGAGGGTATGTTTGGCAGCATGAGTGAAGGATGCTTTGTTGCGAAATAGGAAGCCAATTCTAGATTTAACTTTGGATTGGAGATGTTTGATGTGAGTCTGGAAGGAGAGTTTACAGTCTAACCAGACACCTAGGTATTTGTAGTTGTCCACATATTCTAAGTCAGAACCGTCCAGAATAGTGATGCTAGACGGGCGGGCAGGTGCAGGCAGCGATCGGTTGAAGAGCATGCATTTAGTTTAGCTTGCATTTAAGAGCAGTTGGAGGCCATGGAAGGAGAGTTGTATGGCATTGAACCTTGTCTGGAGGTTAGTTAACACAGTGTTCAAAGAAGGGCCAGAAGTATACAGAATGGTGTCATCTGCGTAGAGGTGGATCAGAGAATCACCAGCAGTAAGAGCAACATCATTGATGTATACAGAGAAAAGAGTCGGCCTGAGAATTGAACCCTGTGGCACCCCCATAGTGACTGCCAGAGGTCGGGACAACAGGCCCTCCGATTTGATACACTGAACTCTGTCTGAGAAGTAGTTGGTGAACCAGGCGAAGCAGTCTCTGTGGGGGTGCCACAGGGTTCAGTTCTCAGGCCGAGAATTAATCGCTAACTAGCTGGCAGATTAATCAAATTATTAATCTAACATGGAAATCTGGCTGTGTGGGAACCCTAACCCTATTTAACAGGTTAGAATGTGCAGCTATGAACCGTTATGTAACACATTCCATTTTGCATGCATTCGTCTTGTCAGTTGTATTACCGGTGCTGCTGTTATAAAGTAATTGCTACCCCCCCTCCCCCCCAAAAGGTGAATCCTGCTGTTTACTATACGTGGAAAAGATGAGTTATCATAAAGTTGTTAGGAGAGTGATAGAGAGTGTGTTTGCCTGCGAGCATGCTGGTGTGTGTGCATGTGGGTGGTTGCGTGCATCCATGGTGCATGAGTGCGTGCACGTTCTTGTGTCTCATTATGTGGTACGTGTGTATGAGTATATCAAGTCAGTTCCATAATTATTGGCACCCTTGATAAAGATGAGCAAATGAATACTGTACAAAATAATACTGTATATAAATAAATATTGCATGCTAAAAAAAATTGAATATATTATATAAATTATATTAACACAATTGCTCAGAGAATATTATTGGCACCCCTGTTTTCAGTACCCTAGCAGCCTACCCTTACAAGGATAATGACACAGCCTTTATCTAAAATGTTTTATGAGATTGGCGAACACATTGGGAGGGATCTTAGACCATTCCTCCTTACAGAATCTTCCCAGATCACTGATATCATTTGTCTGCGCTTATGAACTGCCCGCTTCAATTCAAACCACAGGTTTACAATGGGGTTCAGAAATCCATTCTGATCAATAATGTTTACGACCTCATAAATCTCACTGTTTGAGATTGTACAGCATCACAAAGACAAAAAAACAAACATTAACAGCAAATCAAAAAGAATTACATCAAAGTATAATATATTGATTTTGGGTAAAGAGATGAGTGGGTACTTCACACAAAGAGTTAGAAACTGAGAAAGTCACACCATCGATATACAAACCAATATGAGTGGACCGAGCTGGGAGCTCTTTTAAGTTAAAACACGGTTACCAGGTTTCCGTGATAAGGCGAAAACACAATTTATCTTGAACAATTTAAATGTAAGGCCGAATATTTCAATATTATAATATAATATTCAATTTGAGTTTTTCCAGGAAAACGGTTTTGATTGAACAGAGAATGTGTGTGTATCTGACCTAGGTAGCGTGGTCATCAGCAGCACCCTTGTCGAGAGATTCCCAGTAAGCCTGTCTCCCTCAAACGCCACTGGGCTGTTAATGTGCGTAAGTGGAATGTGGACATAATTGTCATTCTGAATGTCTCTCACAGTCTGTTGCATAATTCATCAGCCGAGACTCCTTCCTACTCCCTTCTCAGGGCTATTTATAGCCCGGCCTCACTCTTAATTCATTTACAGACTTTTCCTTCTCTCCATCTAGGCTGTTAAGACAGCACAACAGTACCTTTATATTTTCATCAAAAAGCTCTCTATCACTCTCTCTCTCTCTCTCTGGGTTTCATTCAGTCTTTTCCCTGTCTCCCGCTGGCTCGCTTTCTCTCCATCTCTCTTGCTTCATATCACTTTCTCCATCTCCCTCTCTCTCTCCCCATCTCACTCTTTCTTCATCTTTCTGTCCATCTCCCTCTCTCTTCTGCATTCAGTCTCTTCCTACCCACTTCCTCTAGGCCTCGGAGGGAAAAAGAGGGAACCTTGGTGTTCCTTGAGAGATGGAGATGCTGTATCTCGCTGTCAGATTTCCCTGTGACTATGGCAGAGTGAAGCAGGATTTCACATACAGTATGCATGCAGATTACACTCACTCAGTAGCCACCTATCATGTCTGGAAAGGCTTGAAATGTCAGCATTCATAATTCGTACTCCAGATTACGAGTGTCTTTAGACCCTTATTAATGCAATTACATTTATGAGCGTCTGCTCTTCCACAATGAGAAAGTCAAACTTTTATAATTTGACAAATCTGGTTATCGACATTTCTTCTCCAAACTGTCCTGGCTGAGAAGTGTGAGGTTAATCTTCAACACTTGACATTCTACAATGAGAGAATGAACAATGCCGTTACATTATTACACCTATATGGCCCCTCTGACTGCTGCCATGTCTCTGAGGTTTCTGAAATCAAAGCCAGAGCCCCTGATTCTTATTCCTCTCTCTGCATCTCTTTCATTATGCGCAGCTCAGCTCATTACCACCCTACAAAAGCTCTGCAGTTTAATCTTACGCACTTTAATGTCATCAGGCTTGTAATATCACACTCGAACAAAATGCCTGCCTACTACATTTTGATTCATCTGATTCCTCCTACCTCTCTCTCGCTGTCTCTCTCTCTCTTTACACATCTAATTTGCCTGTAACATGGTGTACTTTGGAAGCATCTCAAGGGCTTATATAAAGGCAGACAGGCACTTTAACATGGAAGGGCTTCAGAGTGGAAGGTAAATTAGTCAAGGTAAAGAGATGTGTTAACAAGAGAGCCAAACCCTTCAGAGATGTTCCTATTCTTCCAAGGCATGGAGGATGACTCAGTGTGGGGGCTTGATGCTGTCTCTGCTGTCTCGCTACTGCCCTCTTGGAAGGCAGGAACTTAACCCTCCTCTCCTTTCAGCAAGGAGATGAGGGACCTGTAGTATATACAGGCGTTCTAGGTAGAAGTTGGTCGTAGACACAGATCTAGAATAAATTTACCCTTCCGATCAAGCCATTAGGGAGGATACACAAAACTGACCATAGATAAATAGGGGCAAGTTCATCCCATTCCTAGACATACAGTCTGAAAATATGTCCTGAGATCACTCCTTTTGCTCTTTATTGACTTTCCCATATTTCATCCTCATTGACGGTAGCAATACATTTTTTATGCAAGCATTATTGGAGAAATAATTATTTTTCTGTATGAATCTCCTGGGGCAGACGTTCCATAGGATTTCCATGATAATTATGACTATGTAAATGAAGGAAGTGCATGATTAATGTGTTATCATACATGCTTGATGATTTATCTAGATATTATACCACGTTGTTGTGGAAATACTTGTTTGTGATTGGCTTGAAGGGCATTCTAGAGCGTGCATTATTACCCTATATGTAACAGCCGTCGAAGGAAGTAGACCAAGGCGCAGCGGGTTGAGTGCTCATTTTTAACTTTTATTGAACACGTAAACGAAACAAAAAAACGAACGACAGCTTAACAGTTCCGTCAGGTACAAAACACTAGACTGAAAACAACCACCCACAAACACAAGCTGAAAAACTTACACTAAATAGGACCTCCAATCAGAGGAAACAAGAAACAGCTGCCTCCAATTTGAAGGTCAAACAAAAACCATAAACATAGAAATAGAAAAACTAGACACGGACATAGAAATATACAACATAGAACATAAACCAAAACCCCCGAAACACATAAAACAAACACCCCCTGCCACGCCCTGACCAAACTACAATAACAAACAACCTCTTTTACTGGTCAGGATGTGACACTATAACGTACGGTATATTTGCAAGGTAGAATTCAATGGCTATAGTTAATTCTTACATGTTCTATGTTTTAGCTGCTTTTCAAAGCAAAAGTCGAATAGATAACTTTGCCGTTGTTGAACACGATTTTCATAATGGCAAGTTATGATTGATGGTTTAGTTAGCTATTCTAGCAAGTCGGTTTGTTTGGTTACCACGGCAACTACTGTAGCTATCTAAGTAAACTTGCTAGTTACTTCAGTGGATGTTGAACACATTTCTTAATGGCAAATGAACACATTTCTAGCGGCAAATGTGTTCAATTATATCCATGGTATAAAAGGATAATCAACTCGGGGCTCTATGCATTCTCTGGAAAACAATTGAACTCCGTGGAAGGTCAGTTCCACTCCTCTAGGCGTTACCCCTTACATATTAGTTAGCCTATAGAGATATGACCAGGCATAGTCTCCATGGAGATTACATAATTATGATTTTCATGGTTATACAGAATTTGAATATAAAAGGTAATATATATTTAATGGAACCAGGATTTACACATATAGAACATTAATAATGTAGCATTATTCAATGCCCTTCCCAAATTGTGTGATGCGCCAAACGAGAAACAACAGAAATTATGCTCCTGATATGTAGTAATATTAGCTGAGCATCACAGTTAGATGATGTTTAGAAATCTGTCCAAAAATACAAAAAAATACTATTAAAATACTATACATTTTTTATGCATTAATCTTTGCGACTTGACTATTGTGCTGTTTACGTGGGGATTCACTGACAACAGTGTAAACAACATACAGTTGCATCTCCCGGCTATCAAGAAACCACGGCTGTTGTAGCTAAGCCATCAAACACTGAATTACTAATGAGGATCAAATCCCTTTAAAGAGAGAGTGGACCTTTAAACCAGTCAGATCTCCTCATCAATGGGTGTCCCTCTCCACAGGCAAGGCCAAAGTGGAGGAGAGGTGATTAAGTAATGGATTAAAGATTTCCTCTTCACCTTCATCTATCAGTATCAATGACCTTATGGAGTCATTCAACAAATGTTTTAGTGAGGGCACTGATGGCCCAAGTAAAGTATGTCTGTAAGAAATTTTATATTTTTATCCAACAAATGGATAACATTGAATTGACACGTGGGTCCTCCATTTCAGTGGGGCTGACTTTTTTGCATGACAGCCCCTTAGACAAGTGAAAGTATGGACTCAGCTGAAATGGAAAAAGGGTAGATGAGTACAGGCCTGCTGTCTGTCTGGTGCAATAAAAGCTTAGTCCTCATGTTGACAGGTGGTACTCGCTCCATCCTTGACCCTTCAAAAGAAGTGCCATTGTTAAAAAGCTGCATTGGAATTCTGCAGATTGCAGTTTCCTACTCTGTATTCCACATATCTCTTGTTTTATCCTAAAATCTTCTTTCAGACGGTAAAAAGTGGGTGGTAGCAATGAGTGCTCCAAATAATTCATTGTATAATTGTAATAATGATGTGTATGGCTATTTGTCCAAGAAGGAGAGTGATGACGTGCTGCATCAGATGATGTGGCCTCCACAATTCCCCAAACTCAACACAATTGAGATGGTTTGGGAAGAGTTGGACTGCAAAGTGAAGGAAAAGCAGCCAACAAGTGCTCAGCATGTTTGGGAAGTCCTTCAAGACTGTTGGAAAAGCATTCCAGGTGAAGCTGGTTGAGAGAATCCCAATAGTGTGCAAAGCTGTCATCAAGGCAAAGGGTGGCTACTTTGAAGAATCTGAAATATAAAATATATTTAGATTTGTTTAACACTTTTTTGGTTACTACATGATTCCATATGTGTTATTTCATAGTGTTGATGTATTCACTATTCTTTTACAATGTAGAAAACAGTAAAAATTAAGAAAAACCCTTGAATGAGTAGATGTGTCCAAACTTTTGAATGGTACTGTATATTTAATTGTTTCCAATTTCATAACATTTTTGTTACATGTAATCTTTTGGTTCAACCATAATGCATAATAAGCATAATGAACGGGGGGAACATATTGGGTGTACGCTGATAAGTTGTAGAAATAATATATTAATTTATAAGACTTGTTCAAAGAAAATATAATTGTTCATAAGAAGGGCCTGAAATCAAAGTCAATATTCAGACACTAGGGGTCAACGTTTTAAAAAAAGGATATCCTGTAGTCCTCCCTCTGTAGTAGTAGGATCTCGATGTTACATCCTCTCCTTCGAAGAGCAACATGCTCAATGCCTATGTATTTGAGGGAGGAGATGGGATGGTTAGCTTCAACAAAGTGAGCTTCTACTGGATAGTCAGTGTTCTCACACCTGATTGAGCTGCGGTGTTCAGCGATGCGTTGTTTTAATTGTCTTTTTGTTTGTCCTACGTAGGCTTTCCCACATGAACAGGTTATGAGATAGATTACTCCCTTTGTCTTGCATGAGATGATACCCCTAACAGAGATTTTTCGACCTGTATGTGGGTGTCTGAAGTAGGATGTTTTTGTAGTGCTTTTTCTTTTGGATTTGAAAAAAGTCAGTTCACCTCATTAACTCACTTTTTTACCCATTTTTTTATGCCAAACATACACAATATATGTGCTCCATCAAGCCTAGATAATGTGACACAACCTCTGTACGGTTGCCACATCACTGTGTGTGTGTGTGTGTGTGTGTGTGTGTGTGTGTGTGTGTGTGTGTGTGTGTGTGTGTGTGTGTGTGTGTGTGTGTGTGTGTGTGTGTGTGTGTGTGTGTGTGTGTGTGTGTGTGTGTGTGTGTGTGTGTGGGGTGGGTGGTGGGGGGGGGGGGGGCTTGTGACTCTCTCAGAAGTTTTATGAGAGCACTACAGCTGGCAGAAATATGGTTTGGAGGTCAGGGCAGCACAGCCCCAGAGCTCATATACCATCACTTCTGCCTTTGGTTGCCCTTGAATAGCCCTGGGGACAGATTCAGGACAGCTCAATCTCTCACTCCTTTTTCACACTGCTCTCAGAGTCCCATATCAGTCATAAATCTCAAAACCATATGGACTGCATTTCCAATATTGACAGAGTCGACCACATTGGCTTAAATTAATTTAGCACACAGCACTGTTTCAACTTCAGCACTGCACTGCTAGCATAAAACAATTTCTGCTGGTAGAATAGGGGGGAAAAAATCTTGAGAAGCAACAGTATAGCAACTGACACGCTATACACATTTGTGGTATATCCATATATCACACAAGGAAAAATGCATGATATTGAAACTTACATTATATACTGTGAACAATGTTCAGTTAACATGCATTATTGAACAGAAACATAGAAATATGGCTAACAACATCTAACATGACATGCACCGTGGAGCATCAAGTTGTTTGTGGAGCAGTTTGGAGAGATTTCATCTATACAGTGCTCTTAATAACAAGCCCCATTAAGATCTGACTGGGCCCAAGGTCTTCCCAAGGCAGGCCCCGAGCAGTCAGGGAAGACATGCCATCTGCAAGTCAGCATCATCAGCAACTAGCCTGGAGGAAACATTATGAGTGGGACATGGGTAGGACCTGGTCTGGTCAAGGCATCAGGGTAAACCTCCTGGCGCGAATTTTTTTGTTGATTCACGCCCATGGCCAGGCGATATCCTGACCATGTGACCAGACTAGGATAAACTGATCAGATCACTGGCATGTTAGGGAAGGAGATAAAAAAACAACACTATTTAAAAAGAGTGCGCCTGTAAAAGATAATCAGCCAAGCCCAGGGCTCTACGGCCTTAATCTGAGGGATTAGGGCATCAGAAATGCTGCTGTGACTGTGTGTGTGTGCACGTCTAAGTGCGTGTCTGTGTGCATGCATGCGTGTGCACGTGTGTATACTTGCGAGTGAATCCATGTCTGCGCATGCTCACGCGTCTATATGTGTGAGTGTGTGTATGGGCATGCGTATGTGTATACTTGTGCATGCATGTGTGTTTGTGTGTGTGAGATTGTGTTGCATGTGCATCAGGCAGGCAGACAGGGATGTGCCCACAGGTTAAGAACTAAAGCCGCTTGGCCCAGATGAATATGGCTCTCAGGCTCCCTACCAATCCCACCACAGCCAGCAACCCACTCTCACTGACGGTGAGCTAGGACACACCCACACAGCAATGAATGGCAGACTTAAGCATTCTCTCTCTCAACCACTGCATTCACTTTCTCGCCTGATTGGTTGAATCAGATGTGTTAGTGCTGGACTGGTAGAAAAGCCTGCACACCCTGTGAGTCCCCAGGATCAGAATTGAAGAATACCATTTCAAATGTAATTACATTCAAAATCAACAGGCACTCCCACATCTGAGCTATCTTTTTTGCAGGTAACGGTTGAATACAATGAAGAAACCCACACACCATTTAAAAATATATTTAAATATATTTCACCTTTATTTAACCAGGTAGGCTAGTTGAGAACAAGTTCTCATTTACAAGTGCGACCTGGCCAAGATAAAGCATAGCAATGCGACACAAACAACAACACAGCGTTACACATGGAATAAACAAGCGTACAGTCAATAACACAATAGAAAAAAGAAAGTCTATATACAGTGTGTGTAAAGGGCATGGCAATAAATAGGCCATAGTAGCGAAGTAATTACAATTTAGCAAATTAACACTGGAGTGATAGATGTGCAGATGATGATGTGCAAGTAGAAATAGTGGTGTGCAAAAGAGCAGAAAAGTAAATAAAAACAATATGGGGATGAGGTAGGTAGATTGGATGGGCTATTTACAGATGGGCTATGTACAGCTGCAGCGATTGGTTAGCTGCTCAGATAGCTGATGTTTAAAGTTAGTGAGGGAAATATAAGTCTCCAGCTTCAGAGATTTTTGCAATTCGTTCCAGTCATTGGCAGCAGAGAACTGGAAGGAAAGGCGGCCAAAGTAGGTGTTGGTTTTGGGGATGACCAGTGAGATATACCTGCTGGAGCGCGTGCTACGGGTGGGTGTTGTTATCGTGACCAATGAGCTGACATAAGGTGGAGCTTTACCTAGCATAGACTTATAGATGACCTGGAGCCAGTGGGTCTGGCGACGAATAGGTAGCGAGGGCATTCTTGATAGTATCACTGTTCTTTAATAAGCTTTAAGTATCGGCCACACGGCCTTCATCAGAGCTTTTGTACGTGCTTAAATTTAATCTTGCGAAATAATTTATTACAGAATTTATTTTGTATCAAATGGTTTGTCTGTACATGTAGGTACAAAAGAGAGGCCCTTAGATAAGACTGAGACTTGCACGTCAGTGAGCTCTTTTTTGTAGAGTTTAGTTACCGAGTCCTGCTGTAGCTCCGTGTCCACACCCTGTGTTCACAGAGCTACGAAGCTACAGCAGGACGCGCAAGTCTCAGTCATATCTAAGGGCCTCTCTTTTGTACCTACACTACTGTTCAAATGTTTGGGGTCACTTAGAAATGTCCTTGTTTTTTAAATAAAAGCAAATTTTTTGTCCATTAAAATAACATCGAATTGATCATAAATACAGTGTAGACATTGTTAATGTGGTAAATGACTATTGTAGCTGGAAAAGGCAGATTTTTTATGGAATATCTACATAGACGTACAGAGGCCCATTATCAGCAACCATCACTCCTGTGTTCCAATGGCACGTTGTGTTAGCTAATCCAAGTTTATAATTTTAAAAGGCTAATTGATCATTAGAAAACCCAATTATTTCTAAGTGACCCCAAACTGTTGAACCGTAGTGTACATCAACAGACAATCCATTTAATGAAAGTAGATCTGTTTAAATTATTTCACAAGATAAAACTTAAGGACAGCAGGGTAGCCTAGTGGTTAGAGTGTTGGACTTGTAACTGTAAAGGTTGCAAGATCAAATCCCCTAGCTGACAAGGTAAAAATGTGTCGCTCTGCCCCTGAACAAGGCAGTTAACCCACTGTTCCTAGGCCGTCATTGAAAATAATTATTTGTTCTTAACTGACTTGCCTAGTAAAATAAAAAGGACATGTTTTTTGAAAACAATGTTTCGGGCCTAGAAACCCATCAAAGACTGTTACCCATTTTAAGCACAAAAAGCTAATTCTGTCCTATAGTTAACATCTCCTCGATTAATACCTATTTGTTGGTTAGTTGAACAAGAAACCATGTCAGTATATAGGATAAAAACAAACCACATTCAGAAGAATCTCACTAGGACAGAACAACAAGCATTTAATGAACTAATGAAAGATTCAGCTTTGGTTATCAAACCTGCTGACAAGGGGGGTGCTGTGGTCATTTTAGACTATGAAAAATACAAAGAATTGATTCAGAGACAACTCAGTAATGAATGTGTCTATAGAAAATTGAGAGTTGATCCCACACAGGTGTTCCAAAAGGATACAGTATATGCTCTAATCTGGAGCAAGCCCTATTAAATAACCTTATCACAAAACTTGAATATGAACATCTTTGCTGCAAATGTGCCATATGTCCATGCCTGTACATTTTGTTGAAATTACACAAACCTAAAATACAAGGCAATTATCCAGGCAGACCAGTTGTTGCAGGAATAGGCTCAATGCTAGAGCCGTTGTCAACCATCGTAGACTCTTTTATTAAATCTCATGTGCAAGAATTGCCATCATATGTGAAAGACTCTATTGACATCATTAACAAGATTTCACCAATAACGGGATTAACAGAAGACTGCATTTTGATCACATTAGATGTCAGGAGTCCATATACCAGCATTCCCCATACGGGGGGCTGGCAGCCCTAGCTACGGGGGGCTGGCAGCCCTAGCTACGGGGGGCTGGCAGCCCTAGCTCACTATTTGAGAGATAGAGATACTAACAAATACTGACCAACAAACTTTATTCTATAGCTGGCTGAATATGTTTTGACGTATAACTATTTCAGATTTGATGATGAATTCTACCTCCAAACGAATGGAACATCGATGTGCTCCACATTCCCCCCAAGCTATGCTAACCTTTATGTGGGTTTTTTTGAAGAACGTTTTGTTAACAATGAAAACAAAAATCTATTTTTGAATAAAATCCTGAAGTGGTATCGATATATTGACAACAATGTTTGCATATGGGGAGGAACGGGAGAAGAGCTGTCAGACTTTATGGCATTACTCAATGACATTGACCCCAATCTCAAATTCACAATTGAATGTGACACTAAACATGTTCATTACCTCGATATGTGGATTGAGAAATCAAATGGAACCCTGTTGACAACTCCGTATCGAAATAAAATGGACAAAAATACTCTATTACAGGTCGTTTTTCAGACTGTACTGTATATGGGGTGGCAGGTAGCCTAGTGGTTAGAGTGTTGGATTAGTAACCGAAAGGTTGCAAGATCAAATCCCCGAGCTGACAAGGTAAAAATCTGTTGTTCTGCCCCTGAACAAGGCAGGTAACTCACTGTTCCTAGGCTGTCATTGTAAATAAGAATTTGTTCTTAACTGACTTGCCTAGTTAAATAAAGGTAAAATAAGGACTATCTAGAAAAAGAAGCAGAGATGTGCAATAGGTTTCTAAGAAGAGGCTGTGTGGATGAAGCTCTTAATTTGGCATTGGTGAAATCACAAGATGAACTGCTACAAGAAAGAGCCATTAGAGCTAAAGAACACTCTGTAATGTTCACCACCACATATACTTTGAACTTGTGAAAAGTGGGAGATACTGTCAAGAAACACTGGCATGTTTTATCATCGGAGTCAGTTTTGCCATCTGAATTTAAGAATTCACCACTTGTATTGGAGAGGTCGCAATTAATGCAATAAATTGGTCCATGCCAACTGCCAGCTACAAAAGAAAATCAGCTAGGCTCTTTTATTCCCTCTTCCGAATGGTAGCTATACATGCAGAGGTTGCACACAGTGCAACAATATGATGAAGTGTGAATATTTCTACCACCCACATACAGGAAAACGGTTCCAAATAAATTACATTATTACGTGCTCCACCACCCATGTTAGGTACATGATTAAATGTCCATGTGGGCTGTGTTATGTAGGTAAAACCTCTCGTTCTCTCAAACAGATCATTTGTGAACATAAAAGTTCAATCAGGAGAAACGACAGGGATTATCCAGTCGCAGTACATTTTAATGACCTAAAACATGACATTTCAACCGTTTAGATTTTGTGGCATAGAGAAAGGTAAGATATCAGACAGGGGAGGTGATATAAATAATACTCTGAGCAAAAGAGAATGTTTTTGGATTTTCACCCTCCAGAAATGATTTCCTAGATGTCTTAATGATGAAATGCCTATGTTTGTTATGTTGTAAATGTGAACATTAATTATGCCCCCATTTCAAATTACTCTGACTTTTTCTTGCGCTGATTTATGAAAACTTGCTTGGTAGGTCGATGTCCTCATTGTGGTTTTACAGACATGTTTAATTAATATGTTTTATGTACACACACTATTCGAATAATTATGAAATGCACATTGTTATATTTGATAGCACTTATATGTTTTCCCTTGACTCCAACCCCATTCGATGCGTGGAATGTGGGTGGGGCTATGTCTACATAAGGGTGCTAATTTAAAAAACTCACAAAAGCTCTGACGAAGGCCGTGTGTCCGATACGTGAAGCTTATTAATTAAAGAGCAGTGATACTATCAAGAGCGGTGTGGGGGTTTCTTGTTTTTTCTCAAATGCAATTATATTGCAATGTTTTTAAACCATCACTTATATATCTTGCCATTTTGCGTTCAGGCCTGGTTCACTGAATATGTCAGTGCAATCTTGCATGCTCTGTTACTAATGTAGTGTTGTTGTTTCAAAGGACTGCAATTTAAGATACACTATATATACAAAGTCTCTGTACACCCCCTCAAACGAGTGGATTCGGCTATTTCAGCCACGCTCATTGCTTACAGGTGCATAAAATCGAGCGCACAGCCATGCAATCTCCATAGACAAACATTGGAAGTATAATGGCCTTACTGAAGAGCTCAGTGACTTTCGATGTGGTACCGTCATAGAATGCCACATTTCCAATAAGCCAGGTCGTCAAATTTCTGCCCTGCTCGAGCTGCCCCTGTCAACTTGAAGTACTGTTTTTGTGAAGTGGAAACGTCTAGGAGCAACAACGGCTCAGCCGTGAAGTGGTAGACCACACAAGCTCACTGAATGGGACCGCCGGGTGCTGAAGTGCGTAGCTCGTAAAAATTGTCTGTCCTCTGTTGTAACACTCACTAACAAGTTCTTAACTTCCTCTGGAAGCAATGTCAGCACAATAACTGTTTGTTGGGAGCTTCATGAAATGGATTTCCATGGCCGAGCAGCCGCACACAAGCCGAAGATCATCATGCACAATGCCAAGCATCGGCTGAAGTGGTGTAAAGCTCGTCGCCATTGGACTCTGGAGCAGTGTAAACGTATTCGCTGGAGTGATGAATCACACTTCACCATCTGGCAGTCCGACGGACAAATCTGGGTTTGGCGGATGCCGGGAGAACGCTACCTGCCCCAAATGCATAGTGCCAACTGTAAAGTTTGGTGAAGGAGGAATAATGGTCTGGAGAGGAAATCTTGATGCCTTAGCATACAATGACATTCTAGATGATTCTGCTTCCAACTTTGTGGCAACAGTTTGGGGAAGGCCCTTTACTGTTTCTGCATGACAATATCCCTGTGCACAAAGCGAGGTCCATACAGAAATGGTTTGTCGAGATCGGTGTGGAAGAACTTGACAGATCCCTGACCTCAACCCCATCAAACACCTTTGGGATAAATTGGAACGCCGACTGCGAGCCAGGCCTAATCGCCCAACATCAGTGCCCGACATCGCTAATGCTCTTGTGGCTGAACGGAAGCAAGTCCCAGACGCAATGTTCCAACATTGAGTGGAAAGCCTTCCCAGAAGAGTGGAGGCTGTTATAGCAGTAAAATGGGGACCAACTCCATATTAATGCCCATGATTTTGGAATGAGATGTTCGACAAGCAGGTGTCCACATACTTTTGGTCATGTAGTGTATATTGAATTGAGGCATTCTGGTAAAGAGTAGATTGTTGTCTTCTTTGGATGAGACAGTGTATCACTGAATTGGTGGTCCTGGGCTCTATAGGAGTGTAGAAAGGATGAATAAGCAATAGGAAAAAAAGTAATGATCAATTGTACTGAACAACATCCCCTGGGGTTTGAATCCATCTTCATTTGCTCAGTTTTACAAGAGCAATTTAGCCATAACAGGTTCTGTCATGCTGGATATGACTTAGCATGTCTCAAGTAAGCAAGTAGAAGCCTGAGCTTGGAGTAAGATAAGTGAGAGTGCCTTCCCTTCCCTCAATCTTTCCTTCCCTTCCCCTATGGGAGAATACATAGGATGGTTTGCTCTCAATCGCAGCTCCTAAAAATAGTCAACATTAAACTCTCAAATGCTTTAAGGAGGAAACATAATTTTCCACTACCATTGCCAGGAAGAAACCCACCGTGACCGTTCGCCATTCATCTTCCACCAGCATTCTCTGAGGACATATCAAATGCTATATCATCTCTCCCCCCATCTGCACGAAGATGAAAGTCTCCTTATTGAAGTGGTTTTGATATTGGATCCATCTCCCTGACAACATACCTGCTACATAATGTAAACAAACATTTGATTTTGCAGGGGGTCCGCTTCCACAACGGGTCAAAGGAGACAGAAGCATCTGGAGGATTTTATGATTTATGTTTGAAGCTTAATGGTCAGGAAGTTTCTCTCTGCTTGATTAAAGATGTTCCTCATTAGTGATGCATTTAATTAGACTGCCGGTGAGTCTTCTGTAGCTCACAGCACAGCACAGCCATACAAAACACTGTCTGTATGACCCAGATTTCAATACTCCCTCAGAGATCCTAGTGTGCCGTATATAGTGTACTGGATAAGTCCTTTGCTGCTAAGATGCCAGGGAGTTTAAAGGTTTGAGGATAAAGTATCAAACATAAGAAACACTTAAATTGGAGGGGAGAGGGAGGTAAGATGAGCCAAAAGGTTAGTTGAGCCACCCCTTGTTTCTTGGAAACCATACACAAAATGAATCATTGGAGCAAATATTTAGGAAGAGGTCATCATTTCATGGAGTCTTTGAAGGAAGAAACCACATGGCAAAAGTGGTAAGCAAGTTAGGTCCATTTATTATGTTTCATGGTGATTGTATCTACACTAAATTAGATAGTTTTAAATTGTTTTGAATATCAGTCGGGGTCTCTATTAAGGTAGTCTCAAGGTATTGCTCGCCTGAGGTAGAGTACAATATGATAAGCTGTAGACCAGCTGTAGACGATGAACAAGCACAAAATCTTCAACAAAATCATCTTCCACAGGAACAAAATCATATGCTTCAGGAACAACTCGATTTAGCCAAAACTAAATATGATGATGTCCACGCCAAACTAGATAAATCTGACGAGTTATCTACAAACAGGCGCGCTCAACTTGATAACATGCATGCAGTTTTGTTGAACGTTACTCAAAGTAACACGGTTCTACTCAAAATGTTGCAGACCAAAGACGATCAGTTAACTTCTTTGGGATAGGTGGCGGTATTTTGACATCTGGATGAAAAGCGTGCCCAAAGTAAACTGCCTGCTACTAGGATATGCATATAATTGGTAGATTATGATAGAAATCACTCTAAAGTTTCTAAAACTGTTAAATAATAAATAATAATAAATAATGTCTGTAAATAATGTCTGTGAGTATAACAGAACTGAAATGGCAGGTGAAACCCCGAGGACAAACCATCCCCCCCCCCCCAAAAAAAAATCATCCTACCACTCATTTCAATGGCTGGCACTTTAATAATAGGGCAAAACTGTGCCTGATTGCAGTTCCTAGGGCTTCCACTAGATGTCAACACTCTTTAGAAAGAGTTTCAGGCTGGTTTTTGGAGAAATGAGCCAGAAATTGTAGTTTTTCTCGGTGGCTCCCATTTTGGCTCTAGTGTTTCCAATGAGAGCGCGTTCTTTGGTATTTTTCTCCGGTAAAGACAATAACGATTCTCTGTCTTAAATTTGTATTGTTTATTTACGTATTAGGGTACCTAAGGTTTGATTATAAACGTTGATTGACTTTTGGATAAGTTTATTGGTAACGTTTGGGATTCATTTTGTATGCATTTTGAAGGAGGGAAACCGAGTGGATTATTGACTGAAGCGCGCCAGCTAAACTGAGTTTTTATGGATATAAAAAAGGACTTTATCAAACAAAAGGACCATTTGTAATGTAACTGGGACCTTTTGGAGTGCCAACAGAAGAAGATCTTCAAAGTTAAGGCATATATTATATCTGACTTTCATGTTGCAACTCCCTGGTTGAAAATGATTTGTTATGCAGTTGTGTGCTGGGCACTGTCCTCAGATAATTGCATGGTTTGCTTTCGCCGTAAAGCCTTTTTGAAATCTGAAACGGCGGCTGGATTAACAACAAGTTAAGCTTTATTTTGATGTATTGCACTTGTGATTTCATGAAAGTTTAATATTTATAGTAATTTAATTTGAATTTGGCGCTCTGCAATTTCACTAAGCGTCCCACTAAGAAGTTAACCTGTTTAGGATAGGGGGCAGTATTGACACGGCTGGATAAAAAACGTACCCGATTTAATCTGGTTACCACTCCTACCCAGTAACTAGAATATGCATATACTTATTACATATGGATAGAAAACATCCTAAAGTTTCTAAAACTGTTTGAATGGTGTCTGTGAGTATAACAGAACTCATTTGGCAGGCAAAAACCTGACAAGGTTTCAGGCAGGAAGTGGCCTGTCTGACAAGGTGTCGTTCTTCTTGTCTCTGTTTATTGAAGAGTGAGGATCTTAGCTGTCCCGTGACACTTCCTACGGCTGCCATAGGGTCTCAGAAGGCGGCAAAAAGCTGAATCGTGGCTTTGCAGGCTCTGGCTGAAACAAAGTAGCGCGTTTGGGTAGTGGCTGGTTACAGTACTGTGAGACTCAGGCGCGTGCCCGCGTCGACCGAAAGCTTTGTTTACTTTCCTCAGTTTAGCTAAATGGACATTCCCGGTCGGAATATTATCGCTTTATTACGAGAAAAATGGCATAAAAATTGATTTTAAACAGCGGTTGACATGCCTCAAAGTACGGTAATGGAATATTTAGATTTTTTTTGTCACGAATTGCGCCATGCGCACGACCCTGATTTACCATTTCAGATAGTGTCTGGGACGCACGAACAAAACGCCGCTATTCGGATATAACGATGGATTATTTTGGACCAAACCAACATTTGTTATTGAAGTAGCAGTCCTGGGAGTGCATTCTGACGAAGACAACAAAAGGTAATCAAACTTTTATAATAGTAAATATGATTATGGTGAGTGCTAAACTTGCCGGGTGTCTAAATAGTTAGCCCGTGATGCCTGGGCTATGTACTTAGAAAATTGCAAAATGTGCTTTCACCAAAAAGCTATTTTAAAATCGGACATATCGAGTGCATAGAGGAGGTCTGTATCTATAATTCTTAAAATAATTGTTATGCTTTTTGTGAACGTTTATCGTGAGTAATTTAGTAAAATGTTAGCGAATTCCTCCGGAAGTTTGCGGGGGTATGCTAGTTCTGAACGTCACATGCTAATGTAAAACGCTGGTTTTTGATATAAATATGAACTTGATTGAACAAAACATGCATGTATTGTATAACATAATGTCCTAGGGTTGTCATCTGATGAAGATCATCAAAGGTTAGTACTGCATTTAGCTGTCTTCTGGGTTTATGTGACATTATATGCTAGCTTGAAAAATGGGTGTCTGATTATTTCTGGCTTGGTACTCTGCTGACATAATCTAATGTTTTGCTTTTGTTGTAAAGCCTTTTTGAAATCGGACAGTGTGGTTAGATTAACGAGAGTCTTGTCTTTAAATAGCTGTAAAATAGTCATATGTTTGAGAAATTGAAGTAATAGGATTTTTAAGGTTTTGAAAATCGCGCCACAGGCTTCAAGTGGCTGTTACGTAGGTGGGACGAATTCGTCCCGCCTAGCCCATAGAGGTTAATGAACACAATGACTAGGTTCAATGACAGATCAGCAGAACTTATTGAAGTCGCTGACCAAATGAATGATGAGAGAGCTCGGGTGATGAAGATGGAAATATTGATTTCTAAGCAAGTGGAGGAAATCTCATCACTGAATCTCTCGCTCTGTACTCAAGACCTCTATCTACAAACCATGACAGATAAGGTTGAGACCGAAAGGAGCAAGTGCGACACTCACGTGTCCAAAATCAGTACTCTAAGCGCTCAAGTGGACTATGCAATGCAGCAGAATACCACCCTTAGGTACCTGGAGGAAGTCCAGAATGGTAACGCTCTACAGCGTGACTTCCCATCCAAGCAATCGGAGCCCTGTATTCAAAAGAGTAAAGACGATAGGTTTCAGACTTTGCCACCCTCATGTATCCCTCAGTCTTCTCCTCTTGGCCATTCGGCACTGAGTAATATGGTGCCTCTTGGCCAACAAAGCCAAAGCTTAGCTTCTCCTCTTGGCCTTTCGGCCCCCAATTTCCCCAAAGGATGAAGTCAACCCTCACCGCCCGCTTGGCGCGGAATACCTTGACAAACTCGTCAAGTATTTCCCCACCTTTGACCCCGTTCCAGGTCAGCCAAACGATACTGAGAAGTTCCTAGCTGACATAGAGGACGCATTGGATGGCTACCCGAATGCTACGGGTTCTGACAGGGTTTACCTGTTGAAGCGAATGTCAAATAGACACGTGACGAGGTTCATTCGTCTACAACAGCAAAACGTGCTAAATGACTACGCTAAACTTGCCACAGCTTTGAAATTAGAATTCAGTGGTTCTGCGACTCTCAAACACGATAGCTCACTGGCTAACACCGTCAAACAAACTCAGAACGAACACCCACAAGCTTACTATTGTAGGCTTCGTTCAGCTTACGTTGGCCTACTCACTGAAACAGGAATGGAAGAGATGTTACCATTCAAACAAATGTTTCAGTCGAACATGTATCCCACCTTCATTACCTACTTGGGCCCTGCAGCCCACGTTGGCTTGCCTATCTTACAACTCAGAGAGCTTGCAAGCACAGCTTTTGAGGCATCAAAAGTTCACAAAGCTAAGAGCCCTGACCACTCGGTTTTGAAGTTTGACCAGGAGCACTCACTCCAGTTAGAGTGTGCATTATCAGGTATTGGAGCGTTGAGCAATGACGCACAACAACGGTTTCTACCACGAAAGCACAAATCCAATAACCTCTGCGGTCGAAATAACTGTAAAGTACGTTGCCATCAAAGCGACTACCGCTACAATCGACCTGTTCGCTATGTTCCTGCACCCAACTCACACAAAGTGTCAAAGCACAAGGGTATCAAAGGGTTGAAGGACGATCAAAACGTAGACCAATATTCTCCAGAAGTTCCACTACGTGAAGAACCAAAGCGAGAAACATTTGAGAAAAAGGTACAAGATAAGGACTAGATGGAGAATTACCGGACACCAGGTCTGCAGGAATTAACACCCATAGCAAGGACGTTAAAATTCAAATTTCTCCCGCTCTCACTCGGGACCCTATCCAGGGCCCGCTTGATCAAGAAACAAGGCTTTGTCTATAGACTCTGATAAAAAGGTCAAACGCTTCGTTAGAGCCAAGCCCACTCAAAATCTGAAAAGTCGATCTGCTTCCACCTTGAACAGACATGGCACATCACGTTGTTGCGAACGACCACTCCACTTTGTGGGGAATATATCCACTGAACATGAATCTAAACGCCCATACATGGAAACAGTCCTGGAGGATTGCTTAACTTGTCATGCGCTAATTGATTTGGGTGTGACAATATCTCTCATCTCTCAAACATTGTTCAATGATCTCAAAAGGGCTTTGAAACCAACTAAATGTTGGTAAAAGTAGAACGATGTGATACTACACTTCGAGGGGTCACTCAGACTACCTCGCCTCTCACATTGAGAGTCATGCTGAAACTACACTTCCAGGACGTATTGCTCATTAACCCTTTGTATGTTACCAGCCTCGACTCTGTACCCCTGCTACTTGGAGCAGTCTTGATGGATCAGTTACTCCCACTGATGGATTGGAAAACCAACCAGGTATGGTCACAGGCCATAGTCCCTTCTCCACTGACCACACTGTCTTCCCCTAATGCTAGCTGCAACGTAGTCATTCACAGGGGGTATCTGTCAAAAGCAGCCATTGGGAAAAAGACATTTAGAAACCTCTTGGTGCAGAATCCGATCCAAGGAGATATTACGATATCTCGACACATTCCATCAGCCAACCTGATTGACCATTCTTTTCATGATTTCGAGCCAGCTGTCTCTGTGAATGAGCAACTTCCCTCCTTGCAGTTGTGTAATACGGTAGTTGAGATGAATTTCTCTTGCCTTTTGGACACTTCCACAAGCACTGCGGCCGTCTCAGCAAGAAAAACTTCTTCTACATCACAGAACTTGAGAACTGAACAATGTCCATGTTTTGGAGAATGTGTACATGGTCGGTGGAGAAGCCAGCTACGACCCGGTCCATTTTGTTTCATGTTTGTGACCTCATGAAAGATAATACAGCCACATTACCATAACTCTGTTTATACAGGTACCTCCATTATGAGGTTTGCATCTAATTATTGTATAAAATGAATGAGTAAAGATGAAACTATTTGTGAAATGATGTAATGATGTTAATGTGAGAGAATTCTATTCCCTTTCAAGTTTAACTAAGTCATTGGCCTGCCCCCATGAGCACAGACATGATCTGGCTCATGGGACAGCCCTTTTCTACTGTTACAAATAAAACCCCTCCTGAGGAAATCCTCTTCAGACCACGCGTACCTCGATGAACACCGAGGGGGCACAGGTTGAGTTTAGACCACAAAAACCTCACTATTAGCTAAGGTTGTAATGGTTGTTGAATTCCTAACCATACCATGTGGAGCATTGTCTACACGGCGGGAAATTATTAAACTCTGAGACTATTGATCCTAACAGAATAAGAGCAAATCTTAGAAACAAATTATTAGTCTGCAGCTAGAAATTGTTAACCTGGGATTCGAAGACCGACAACCGCCAAAACATATATTCCATGAGAACATTTCTGAATGGTACTCTGAAGTATCCATTCCAACCACGAAAGACTTCAGGGAAGCAGAGAGAGGCGCGCGGATGAACTTTCCAACAGAAAGACGGACGATTCTAACAGAGATCACGACGACACAGTGAGCGTAAATATATATTGATTGCAATTATTCCTGAATGAATGAGCATTCATGTGCAAAGGATTAGCATTTCAATTAATATAATTATCAACTATGTAGTGTCTTTTTTGTCTTTCCCGCCCTTCTCAGTCCACACCCACTTCCCTTTGTCCACCAAGCCGTCATATCGGCTTAGCCCACTAGGGAACCTCCCCTAGCATTTCCTTGTAACCATATCTACTGTTTGTTTGTTTATGCATTTCTGTGATTATTTAGTTAGTTAGTAAATAAATTATTAAGACAATTGGTGTATGGATGATTCATAGTAAAGGCTGGATTCGTGCAGATAACCAACAATTTATGACGTTTGGAATGAGACTAACGTGAGGTAAAGAATAATTCATTAATTAGAAGACTAATTGATCAGATATTAAAATATTTGAAGAGTTATATTAGGAAAATTATAACTTCGTAATCTGAAGATTCTCCTTGATGCCCCGACTTCCTAGTTAATTACTAATCATTTCAATTTGCATTTTGAAAATTGATTCACGTTCAACTGACGCATTACTGATCCAGTATTGATGGTTCATTAACGTCTTTAAATAGATTAACATAGTTTTTGCAGCTTCCAACAACTCAAAACCCAAACTTTGGAAGAAAAGCCATCAGAGGGTATCGTTCCCAGTCCCCTGCTAATTAGTGAACCGTCACCCATAAAAGGTTTGATGATTGACCTCAGCAGCGATACAAACCCTAACTATACCATTAGCGGAAAAACAGCAGAAATTGCGAAAAACGCTCTTGAAAACCAACCATCGGGCGCATGCATTGTAAAGGTTCTCTCCAGTTTATCCCTAATGTATCGCCATCAGAGATGGCTAATATGAAGGCACAGGTGGAGAGAAGCAAGCAACTAATGACAAAAGCAGGAAGTGAAAACATTCCGCTAGCCGAGAAACTGGTTTGAAAACTGAACAATTAAAAGTAATTTCAAAAACTTATGACGATGAACGAGCACAAAATCATTTTCTACAGGAACAACTCGATTTAGCCAAAACTGAATACGATGTAGTCCACTCCAAACTAGATAAATCTGTCGAGTTATCTACAAACATGCATGCAGTTTTGATGAACGTTACTCAAAGCAATAATGTTCTAGGCGTAATGCTGCAGACCAACACAATGACTAAGTTGGATGACAAATCAGCAGAACTCATTGAAGTCGCAGACCAAATGAATGATGAGAGAACTCAGGTGATGAAGATGGAAATATTGATTTCAAAGCAAGTGTAGGAAATCTCATCACTGATTCTCTAGCTCCTTACTCAAGACCTCTATCTGCAAACCATGACAGATAAGTATGAGAACGAACGGAGCAAGTGCGACACTCACATGTCTAAAATCAGTACTCTAAATGCCCAAGTGGACTCTGCTATGCAGTGGAATGCTACCCTTAGATACCATCTGGAGGAAGTCCAGAACACTCACGAGCTACAGCGTGACTACCCAACCAAGCAACCGGAGCTCGGTACTGAAAGGAGTGAAGATGAAAGAAGGTTTCAGACTTTGGCTCCCTCATGTGTACCTCAGTTTTCTTCTCTTGGCCGTTTGTCACAGAGTAATATGGCGCCTCCTCGCCAACAAAGCCAAACCTTGGCTTTTCCTCTTGGCCTTTTGGCCCCAATTTCCCCACAGGATGAAGCCAACCCTCTCCGCCCGCTTGGAACGGAACCCCTTGACAAACGTGTTAACCTGTTAGGGCTAGGGGGCAGTATTGACACGGCCGAATAAAAAACGTACCCGATTTAATCTGGTTATTACTCCTGCCCAGTAACTAGAATATGCATATAATTATTGGCTTTGGATAGAAAACACCCTAAAGTTTCTAAAACTGTTTGAATGGTGTCTGTGAGTATAACAGAACTCATATGGCTGGCAAAAACCTGAGAGGATTCTATATGGGAAGTGGCCTGTCTGACAAGTTGTTGTTCATCTTGGCACTTTTTATTGAAGACTGAGGATCTTTGCTCTAACGTGACACTTCCTACGGCTCCCATAGGCTCTCAGAGCCCGGGAAAAAGCTGAACGATATCGAGGCACCCTCTGGCTGAAACACATTATCGCTTTTGGCAAGTGGCCGATCAGAGTACTATGGGCTTAGGCGCGTGCCCGAGTCGACCCCATGCTTGATTTTCTTTCGTCTGTTTACCTAAACGCAGATTCCCAGTCGGAATATTATCGCTTTTTTATGAGAAAAATGGCATTAAAATTGATTTTAAACAGCGGTTGACATGGTTCGAAGTACTGTAATGGAATATTTAGAATTTTTTTGTCACGAATTGCGCTATGCTCGTCACCCTTATTTACCCTTTCGGATAGTGTCTTGAACGCACGAACAAAACGCCGCTCTTTGGATATAACAATGGATTATTTGGGACCAAACCAACATTTGTTATTGAAGTAGAAGTCCTGGGAGTGCATTCTGACGAAGACAGCAAAGGTAATAACATTTTTCTTATAGTAAATCTGACTTTGGTGAGTGCTAAACTTGCTGGGTGTCTAAATAGCTAGCCCTGTGATGCCGGGCTATCTACTGAGAATATTGCAAAATGTGCTTTCACCGAAAAGCTATTTTAAAATCGGACATATCGAGTGCATAGAGGAGTTCTGTATCTATAATTCTTAAAATAATTGTTGTGCTTTTTGTGAACGTTTATCGTGAGTAATTTAGTAAATTCACCGGCAGTGTTCGGTGGGAATGCTAGTCACATGCTAGTCACATGCTAATGTCAAAAGCTGGTTTTTGATATAAATATGAACTTGATTGAACAAAACATGCATGTATTGTATAACATAATGTCCTAGGGTTGTCATCTGATGAAGATCATCAAAGGTTAGTGCTGCATTTAGCTGTGGTTTGGGTTTATGTGACATTATATGCTAGCTTGAAAAATGGGTGTCTGATTATTTCTGGCTGGGTACTCTGCTGACATATCTAATGTTTTGCTTTCGTTGTAAAGCCTTTTTGAAATCGGACAGTGTGGTTAGATTAACGAGAGTCTTGTCTTTAAAATGGTGTAAAATAGTAAGATGTTTGAGAAATTGAAGTAATAGCATTTCTAATGTATTTGAATAATGCGCCACAGGATTCCACTGGCTGTTGAGTAGGTGGGACGATTTCGTCCCACATACCCTAGAGAGGTTAACTCATAGGCTGTCTCCCATCCCTGAGAGACCGCAACCTCCCAGTACATGTTATCCTTTTAGTGGTGAGTTGGTACAGCCTACCCCAAGAACCCCGCTTACCTCCTCTGGAGCAATATTCTGGAGATCCTGGTACCTGTCGGGTTTTCTTTCTCAGTGCTCACTTATTTTTGGGCTACAGCTATCTTCATTCCCTTCGGACTGATCGACGATAGCGTATATTATTATGGAAATGTTGAGAAGGGCACTCTCCTGGGCCACAGCTGTTTGGAAGCAACAATCCACCCTTTGCTGTCATCTGGAGGAATTCATGGCAGAGATGAGGTAGGTATTCGAGTCTCCGGTATCCGGGAGAGAGACGGCCAGTAAACCTCTTGATTTACGTCAAAACTCCCATAATGTGGCAGACTAAGCAGTTGATTTTCGCACGTTGGCCGCCGAGAGTGCCTGGAATCCGGAGTCTCTCTTCGATACTTTTCTTTATGGATTATCTGAGGTGGTGAAGGATGAGCTAGCTGCTCGGGAATTGCCGGTGGATCTCGACTCCCTCATCGCCCTAACCATTAAAATTGATGAACGCTTAAGGGAACGCAGGAGTGAGAGGAGGTCTGGCCTCAGGCACACTCGTTCACCCGTTATGGCTCGCTCACCTTCGAAGGAATCTGGAAGTTCATGAAGACAGTTTTCCAGAGAGGGTCCGAAGCCATCCGAGCTCCCGCGTGAATTATCAATGACAGGTGAGTTGGATTTTCCTGAGCCTATGCAATTGGGAAGAGCTAGGTTATCGGTTGGGGAACGCTCACGTGGGCTGAAGTCCAACTGTTGTCTGTACTGTGGAGGGGCAGGACATTGCATAGCTACCTGCCCTGTTAGGAAACCCTTGTCTCTGGTGGGTACAAGTACTTTGGTGAGTCAGACTGGGAGTTCCCTAATTCCCATCACCTTTCTTTGTGTTTGTGCTGTGGGGAGACCAATCTTAGTCTCTCTGAGTGCTTATTGACTCTGTGGCGATGAAAGTTTTATGGATGCTACTGTTGCTTCTGAGCTAGGTATTCCCATTCAACCTCTCTCGGTTCCCATGGATGCCAGGGCACTGGACGGCTGCTCAGTAGGTGGAGTCGCCCATTGTACTGTGCCCATTAAAATACGGATTTCCGGTAACTACAGTGAGACCATACAGTTCCTGCTCATTGCATCTCCCCATGTTCCTGATGTTTTAGGGTTTTCCTGGCTCCAAAAACATAATCCTGTTATTGACTGGACCACAAGCTCCATCATGCGTTGGAGCCCATTTTGCCATTCCCACTGTCTTCAAGCAGCACTACCTTCTCCCAGACGTCTTCCTCAGGATGTCAGCAAGGCTTTGGATGTTTCTGTCATTCCCACTGAGTACCATGACCTACTTGAAGTTTTCAGTAAGGCACGTGCAACTTCCCTACCCCTGCACCGTCCTTATTATTGTGCCATTGATCTTCTCCCAGGCACCACACCACCTTGGGGTCGACTATATTCTCTATCCGGGCCGGAGGCCAAGGCTATGGAGGAATACATAGAGGAGTCTCTGGCTACTGAGGCCGTCCGTCTGTCCATCTGCATCTCCTGCTGGCGCAGCGTTTTCTTTGTGGAGAAGAAGGACAAGACACTGCATCCGTGCAGTGACTACCGGGGACTGAATGACATTACTGTAAAAAATTGTTACCCCCTACCACTCCTCTCCTCGGCTTTTGAACCTCTCCAGGGGGGCCACCATTTTTTCCAAGTTGGACCTTCGGAATGCCTACCACCTGGTTCGGATACGTGAAGGGGATGAGTGGAAGACAGCCTTCAACATAGCCAGCGGAGATTATGAGTATCAGGTCATGCCATTTGGACTCACCAACGTCCCCGCTGTCTTCCAGGCTTTGGTAAACAATGTGCTCCAGTACATACTCAACTGTTTTGTGTTCGTCTATCTTGACGACATCCTGTTTTTTTCCCGGTCTGCCCAAGAACATGTTCTCACATCAGGCAGGTCCTTCAGCACCTCCTGGAGAACCAACTGTTCCTGAAAGTCGAGAAGTGTGAGTTCCACCGCTCTAAAATTGCTTTTCTGGGATATGTCATTGCTGAGAATGATGTTCAGATGGATCCTGGAACAGTGAAAGCAGTGGTGGATTGGCCTCAACCTACATCCAGGGTGCAGTTGCAACATTTCCTAGGATTCTAACTTTTACCGCCATTTCATTCGGGGTTACAGCACCCTGGTGGCCCCCCTCTCGGCACTCACTTCTCCCAAAGTACCGTTCAAATGGTCTCCTGCTGTCAACAAAGCCTTTGTGGACCTGAAGCATCGATTCACAACAGCACCCATCTTCATCCAGCCGGACCCGTTGCGTCAATTTGTGGGTGAGGTAGATGCATCTGATGTTGGAGTGGGGGCCATCCTGTCCCAGCGATCTGCCCAGGACCAAAAGCTTCATCCCTGTACCTTCCTGTCCCATCGTTTCAATTTTGCAGAGAGGAACTACGACGTAGGCAACCGAGAACTCCTGGCGGTCAAGATGGTGTTGGAAGAGTGGAGGCACTGGCTGGAAGGAGCAGAACAGCCATTCTTGGTCTAGACCGACCATAAAAGTCTGGAATATCTCCGTACAGCCAAGCGCCTTAACTCCAGGCAGGCCCGGTGGGCTCTGTTGTTTACAAGATTCAACTTCACCATTTCCTACGCCCAGGTCCAAAAATGTGAAGTCTGATGCTCTCTCTCGCCTACACAGTTCCCCTGCCACACCCTCGGTCACCGAAACCATTCTCCCTACATCTCTGCCTTCGTCGCCGCATGCACGGTGTGCTCCCAGAACAAGACTCCACGGCAAGCTCCTTCTGGCCTTCTTCAGCCACTACCGGTCCCTCATCGTCCCTGGTCCCATATCTCTCTGGACTTTGTCACTGGGCTTCCCACGTCTGATGGCGACACCGTCATTCTGACAGTGGTGGGTAAGTTTTCTAAGCCTGCTCATTTCATCCCTCTCCCTAAACTACCCTCTGCCAAGGAAACGGCCCAGCTCATGGTGCAGCACGTCTTCCGGATCCATGGTCTCCTGGTGGATATGGCGTCCGACCAGGGTCCTCAATTCTCATCTCAGTTTTGGAAGGCGTTCTGCACCCTTATTGGGGCATCGGCCAGCCTATCCTCCGGATTCCATCCCCAATCAAATGGCCAGTTGGAGCGAGATAATCAAGACCTGGAGACCACCATAAGATGCCTGGTCCCAACCAACCCTACTACCTGGAGCCATCAACTGGTCTGGGTGGAGTATGCCCGGAACACCCTTCCCTGTTTTGCCATGGGACTCTACACTTTCGAGTGCTCCATGGGGTTTCAGCCTCCACTCTTACTAGATCAAGAGCAGGGGGTCAGCGTACCCTCAGCCCAGATGTTTGTCCACCGCTGTCGACATACCTGGAGAAGAGCTAGGGCGGCTATTCTCAAGACCAACTCCAGGTATCGTCGACAAGCTGACCGTCGCCGGACCCCAGCTTCCCGCTACCGCATTGGGCAGATGGTATGGCTTTCCACTCGGGATCTGCCCATTTGGGTGGAGTCCCGCAAGCTGTCTCCCCATTTTATTGGTCCTTTTCCCATCTCTAGAATCCTTTGTTACACTGCTGTCTGTCTCTTGTTACCCCATACCCTCCATTTGTGCCCGAAGTTCCATGTCTAGAATTAAGCCCGTGTCTCAGTCTTTTGTTCCCAGGCCCATCCACCCCCCCCTCCCCCCCCTCCCCATGTCATTGATGGCCATCCGGCATACACGGTGAAACGTCTCCTGGGTATTCGACCACGGGGCAGGTGTTTCCAGTACCTGGTTGTCTGGGAGGGTTACGGCCCGGAGGAGAGGTGCTGGGTTGCATCATGATAGTTTCTGTTGAACATATATCCCACCTTCATTACCTACTTGGGCCCTACAGCCCACGTTGGCTTTCCTATCTTGCAAGCACATAACTTTAAAGAACGTGGCCATCGAAATGACTACTGCTACAAACTACCTGATCGCTACGTTCCTGCACCCAACCCACACAAAGTGTCAGAGCACAAGGGTAGCAAAGGGTTCAAGGACGATCAAAACGTAGACCAATGTTCTCTAGAAGTTCTACTAGGTGGAAAACTAAAGCGATAACAATTTGAGAAAAGGGAAAAAGTTAAGTCACTAGGACTAGATGTGGAATTGCCGGACAACAGATCCACCGGAATGAACACCCTTAACAAGAATGTAAACAATCAAATTACTTCCGCTCTCACTCGAGACCCTATCCAGGGCCCGCTCGATCAAGAAACAAGCCCCCGGGCTTTGTCTATAGACTCTGATACAAAGGTTGAAAAGAAAAAGGTCAAAAGCTTCGCAAAAGCCAAGTCCACTCAAAACCCGATAAGTCGATCTGCTTTCACCATGAACAGAAACAACACATCACGTTGCTGTGAACAACCATTCCACTTTGTGGGGAATATGTCCAGCACATGCCACTCAAAAAGGCCATACCTGGAAACAGTCCTGGTGGACTGCTTAACATGTCATGCGCTAATTGTTTCGGGCTTGACATTATCTCAAACGTTGTTCAATGATCTGAAAAGGGTTTTGAAGCCAACTAAACGTTGGTTTAAAGGGAACAATGCGACACTACACTTCGAGGTTTCACTCAGACTACCTCGCCTCTCACATTGAGACTCATGTTGAAACTACACTTCCAGGACGTATCGCTGTTGTGTGTATGTTACTAGCCTCAAATCTGTACCCCTGCTACTCAGAGCAGACTTGATGGATCGTTTACTCCAACTGATGGATTGGAAAACCAATCACGTATGGTCACAGTGCCATCTCCACTGACCACACGCTCTTCTCCTAACGCTAGCTGCAATGCAGTCATCCATGAAGGGTATCTGTTGACAGCACCCCTTGGGAAAAAGGCGTTTCAAAACCTTGTGGTGCAAAATCTGACCCAAGGTGATATTATGATCTCATCACATTCAATCAACAAATCTGATTGACCATTATTTTCATGATTTTGAGGCAGCAGTCTCTGTGAAGGAGCAACTTCCCTCCTTCTTGGAGTCGTGCAATGCTGTATCTGAGATAAACTTATCCTGTCCTATGGACACTTCCGCAAGCACTGCGGCTGTCTCAGCAATAAAAGCATCAACGTGCAGAGTGTACTCTGCTTCCAATGATACACTTAACGCTTTGTGGGGGACAGAAACCCCTTACAATGACACTAACGGCGTCAGTCCCGCAACTGACCCGATGACTCCCACTGGTGAAACACTTTGCGATATCACAGACAGATATCCTAGTCTCAATTCGCAGGTACTGAAGAGGTCTCGACTGCCGCTGATCGTTTTCAAGCACAAACACCAGGAGATTTGGTTGAAAAGTTTCAGCCAATCTAATAACAATGCGGCCGCTGACAACTCATACAAAGAGTCCGACCTTTTCATTTGTGCCTCGGACACCAACACCAACCGTTGGTGGAGGGGTCCTGAGATACAAAGGGGGGAATACTAGCCCAGACCCATGATGAGCCTGGGGGGGTCGAGACTACGTGCAACACTGACGAGGCCACCAGACCAGAAAACAAATCTCATTGTAAACTCCCCTATGAGAACAGTGAGGAGGAGACAGGCCCCTCAACGGGGATAACTTTAGTACACATCTAAGATATCACTGAGGTGTACTCCACTGGTCGTAAAATAACTTTCCTCCTCCAAAACAAATGGCAACAATAATCATTCCTTGCCATCTGTAATTTCAGCTATAATGCAAATAGTAAAATTTGTGTTCTGGTAGGATAACATTTCATATCCGTAGGATAACTGGTCCCCTTGAGTACCAGTACCAATGCCAGCACAGTCCAGCCACAATCAGTAAAAAGGTTAGAGACTTAACAAGTTAAATTGCGATTGATAACAGTGACAGAGGAGTTAGTAGTCATTTAGATTGCAGAGATGGCCTACAGTCCGGAACCTCCTGAGACGGCCTGCAGCCCTGAGTCTTCAGCGACGGCCTGCAGCCCAGAGTCTTCAGCGACGGCCTGCAGCCCAGTGTCTTCAGCGACGGCCTGCAGCCCAGAGTCTTCAGCGACGGCCTGCAGCCCAGAGTCTTCAGCGACGGCCTGCAGCCCAGAGTCTTCAGCGACGGCCTGCAGCCCAGAGTCTTCAGCGACGGCCTGCAGCCCAGAGTCTTCAGCGACGGCCTGCAGCCCAGAGTCTTCAGCGACGGCCTGCAGCCCAGAGTCTTCAGCGACGGCCTGCAGCCCAGAGTCTTCAGCGACGGCCTGCAGCCCAGAGTCTACAGCGACGGCCTGCAGCCCGTGAACATGTGAACATGTAGAACCATGTGAAATATCACATGTGAAGTGTTCTAAAACTACATGCTTTCACATGTGAAATGTCACGTGAAATGTTCCAAAACGATATGTTTTCATCATATGATTTTCCTCATGTGAAATCATGTGGTTTTTCTTGAAGGTCTATGTCTACTCAGAACACCCTGTTCTTCCCATTGAGTTTCCTTCCACGGGTCATTTTGAATGTCAACTGTAATTTCTCATTGTGAACAGATAGAAAATAAATATGCTGTGAAAATCATGAAATCATGTGGTTTTTCCGTAAGGGCAGAGTACAGGACACAGAGGGGTAGTTGGGCTGGGGAGCTCCTGATTATAGGACCTTCTACATATTTTATCACACTGTCATGCTCGCTATCTTTGAACTCCCTGTCATATATAAGCCAAGGCACAGTCTTGTCAGGCACACAGCTAAACAAGCACAATCTTCCACAAAAAAACCTGAAAAACAAACTCCTAATTATAGGACCCTCAATCAGAGGCAACAATAGCCAGCTGCCTCCAGTTGAAGGTCCAACCCCAATTAACTACACATAGAAATACAAAAGACTAGATAGAACATAGAAAATATACTAACATAGAACATAGACTAACAAACCCCGGACTAATAAATCAAATACCCCCTCTACCTAAACACATGCAAAAAACACACCCTGAACCACATAAATCAAACACCCCCTGCCACGTCCTGACCAAACTACAATAACAAATAGCCCCTATACTGGTCAGGACGTGACACAGGGCGTGACACACACTCTGTTTCTGGGGTTTGTGTTCGGGAAAAAAAGTACAGTAGCGGGTTGTACATTAAGAAGTAATGTCAACGACCTCTCACTGAAGCTTTTACTAGAACACCATGTCAACTCCAGTGGTAACTTTAAACCTTAATGCTTTAACCATGACCGAGTACACATGAGAGAGAGAAGGAGCGCCTTCTAAAAATGAATGACAGAGATGGAGTGAATGTGAAAAGGGTGCTCCTGAAAGAGCAAAAAAAGGGCCTTGGACAAGAGCTTGAGTTTCCAGTGGAAATGTAACCGACCGGGAGGGTAAAGCCACTCAACACAGAGGGAAAGAGATGAGGAAAGAATGGAGAAAGAGAGTGGAAGAGAGGAGAGAAGGGTAGAGATGGAAGGAAGGGAGAGAGTTGGAAAGAATAGGGGAGAGTGGTAATAAGGGGATGGGGGAGTAGAGGAGGGGCTAAAGAGAGGTGTGGAAGTGAAGGGAGAGAGTCAAGGAGAAGGGGAGAGTAGGGGAGTGTGGGTGAGTATGGGGGAGTGGAAGAGGAGAGCAAAGAGAAAAACAGTACAGTATGCGGAGAGGAGGGGAGAAAAGGGGAAAGAAAGGAAAAACTAGGAGAAGTGGGATGAGAGAGGGAGAGTACTGAAGACAGCAGCTGTGTTCATGGATTATAGATTCTTCTCAGATGGGTGTGCTACCTTGGGTGTGCACAGTGCAGCAGTGGAGTGAGTTTATTAGGATCACCATTAGCTACTACACATGCAGCAGCTACTCTTCCTGCGGTGCACATAAAATGTACAAATACTGTACATGTGACCAGGCACCAGAGAGAGAGTGAGATAGATGGAGAGAAAAAAATACACAATTAGCACTTTAGTGATGAACATGTAGTACACATACTGTATGTTTGCCATTCTAGCCACAGTGCCCTGTGCGACCACCTCTGTTAGGATGATTGGTAGCAGAGAGAACACTCTATGACTTGGGTGACTGGAGTCTTCGAAAAAATGTTGGGGCTTCAACTGACACTGCCTAGCACATACAGTTGAAGTCGGAAGTTACACCTTAGCCAAATACATTTAAACTCAGTATTTAACAATTCCTGACATTTAATCCTAGTAAAAATTCCCTGTCTTAAGTCAGTTAGGATCACCACTTTATTTTAAGAATGTGAAATGTCAGAATAATAGTAGAGAAAATAATTTATTTCAGCTTTTATTTCTTTCACCACTTTCCCAGTGGGTCAGAAGTTTACATACACTCAATTAGCATTTGGTAGCATTGCCTTTAAATTGTTTTACTTGGGTAAAATGATTTGAGTAGCCTTCAACAAGCATCCCACAATAAGTAGGGTGAATTTTGGCCAATTCTTCCTGACAGAGCTGGTGTAACTGACTCAGGTTTGTAGGCCTCCTTGCTCGCACACATTTTTTCAGTTCTGCCCACAAATTTCCTATGGGATTGAGGTCAGGGCTTTGTGATGGCCACTCCAATACCTTGACTTTGTTGTCCTTAAGCCATTTTGCCACAACATTGGAAGTATGCTTGGGGTCATTGTCCATTTGGAAGACACATTTGCGACCAAGCTTTAACTTCCTGACTGATGTCTTGAGATGTTGCTTCAATATATCCACATAATTTTCCTGCCTCATGATGTCATCTATTTTGTGAAGTGCACCAGTCCCTCCTGCAGCAAAGCACCCCCACAACATGATGCTGCCACCCCCGTGCTTCACGGTTGGGATGGTGATCTTCAGCTTGCAAGACTAACCCCTTTTCCTCCAAACATAACAATGGTCATTATGGCCAAACAGTTCTATTTTTGTGTCATCAGACCAGAGAACATTTCTCCAAAAAGTACGATCTTTGTCCCCATGTGTAATTTCAAACCATAGTCATGCTTTTTTTACGGCGGTTTTATAGCAGTGGCTTAATCCTTGTTGAGCGGCCTTTCAGGTTATGTCGATATAGGACTCGTTTTGCTGTGGAGATAGATACTTTTGTACCTGTTTCCTCCAGCATCTTCACAAGGTCCTTTGCTGTTGTTTTGTGATTGATTTGCACTTTTCGCACCAAAGTATGTTCATCTCTAGGAGACAGAATGAGTCTCCTTCCTGAACGGTATGACAGCTGTGTGGTCCCATGGTGTTTATCCTTGCGTACTATTGTTTGTACAGATAAACGTGGTACCTTCAGGCATTTGGAAATTGCTCCCAAGGATGAACCAGAGGTCGGCTGATTTCTTTTGATTTTCTCATGGTGTCAAGCAAAGACACACTGAGTTTGAAGGTAGGCCTTGAAATACATCCACAGGTACACCTCCAATTGACTCAAATTATGTCAATTAGCCTTTCAGAAGCTTCTAAAGCCATGACATCATTTTCTGGAATTATCCAAGCTGTTTAAAACCTATTAGGTATAGGTGTTCTGAAATTGCAGAGCGCCAAATTCAAACAACAGAAATCTCATAATAAAAATTCCTAAAACATACAAGAAAAACTCCAACCACAGTGTCATATTTCAAAAAGACTTCACGGCGAAAGCATACCATGAGATTATCTCTGGACAGCGCCCAGCACACAAAACATTACAATCTGTAACCAGCCAAGTGGAGGAGTAACAAAAGTAAAAAATAGCTATACAATGTATCACTTACCTTTGATGATCTTCATATGTTTGCACACACAAGACTCCCAGTTACCCAATAAATGTTTGTTTTGTTCGATAAAGTCCCTCTTTATATCCAAAAACCTCCATTTTGTTAGCGCGTTTTGTTCAGTAATCCACTGTCTCAAACAACATCCAGTGAAATTGCAGAGCGTGAAACTCAACAAAACAGAAATTCTCATAATAAACATACATAAAAGATACAAGTGTCATTCATCAGCTTAAAGATAAACTTCTTGTTAATCCAACCGCTGTGTCAGATTTCAAAAAGGCTTTACGGCGAAAGCATACCATGCAATTATCTGAGGACAGCGCCCAGCTAAAAAAACATTACATACAGTTACCAGCCAAGTAGAGAAGTCACAAAAGTCAGAAATAGCGATAAAATTAATCACTTACCTTTGATGAGCTTCGTATGGTTGCACTCACAAGACTCCATGTTACACAAAAAAATGTTTGTTTTGTTCGATAAAGTCCCTCTTTATTTCCAAAAACCTCCGTTTTGTTGGTGCGTTTTGTTCAGTAATCCATTGGCACAAAACGTGGTCACAGCAGGCAGACGAAAAATCCCAAAAGTGCCATAAAAGTTCATAGAAACATGTCAAACGATGTTTATAATCAATCCTCAGGTTGTTTTTGTCACAAATAATCGCTAATATTTCAACTGAACAATATCTCCATCAATAGAAAAGGAAAAACATGAATATGCACTCCCGGTCACGCGCAGAAACATCTCAGGAAATGTCCACTGTCCACTCATTGAAAGTGGTGTTTCTCCCTCATTTTTCAGAGTAAAAGCCTGAAACAATGCCTAAAGACTGGCCACATGTAGTGGAAGCCATAGGGATCGTGAACTGGGTCATAAGTCTTTGTATGGTGGATAGGCTTTCAATTGAAAAACAGCCATTTGAAATAATAGCATTTCTTGGATGGATTTTCCTCAGATTTTCGCCTGCCATATCAGTTCTGTTATACTCACAGACATTATTTTAACAGTTTTGGAAACTTTAGAGTGTTTTCTATCCAATACTACCATGCATATGCATATCCTAGCTTTTGGACCGGAGTAACAGGCAGTTAACATAGGGCACCTTATTCGTCCAAACTACTCAATACTGCCCCCGTTCCCAGAAAGGTTAAAGGCACAGTCAACTTAGTGTATGTAAACATCTGACCCACTGGAATTGTGATACAATGAATTATAAGTGAAATAATCTGTCTGTAAAGAATTGTTGTAAAAATTACTTGTGTCATGCACAAAGTAGATATCCTAACCAACTTGCCAATACTATAGTTTGTTTACAAGAAATTTGTGGAGTGGTTGAAAAATGAGTTTTAATGACTCCAACCTAAGTGTATGTAAACTTCCTACTTCAACTGTAGGTCCAGGTTGGCAGGAAGCTTGGCCCCTGTGATGTACTGGGATGTACTCACTACCCTCTGTAGCGCCTTACGGTCTGATGCCGAGCAGTTGCCATACCAGGCGGTGATGCAACCTGTCAGGATGCTCTCGATGGTACAGCTGTAGAACTTTTTGAGGATCTGGGGACACATGCCAAATCTTTTCAGTCTCATGAGTGTGAAAAGGCGTTGTCGTGCCCTCTTCATGACTTTCTTGGTGTGTTTGGACAATGATAGTTTATTGGTGATGTGGACACCAAGGAGCTTGAAACTCGGGACAAGCTCCACTACAGCCCCGTCGATGTGAATGTGGGCATTTTCAGCCCTCCTTTTCTTGTAGTTCACAATCATTTATTTTGTCTTTCTCACATTGAACGAGAGGTTGTTGTCCTGGCACCACACTGCCAGGTCTCTGACCTCCTCCCTATAGGATGTCTCATCATTGTCAGTGATCAGGCCTACCACAGTTGTGTCATCTGCAAACTTAATGATGGTGTTGGAGTCGTGCTTGGCCATGCAGTCGTGGGTTAACAGGAATTACAGGGGTGGACTAAGCACAAACCCCTGAGGGGCCCCCGTGTTGAGGATCAGCGTGGCCGATGTGTTTTCGGCTACCCTTACCACCTGGGGGCGGCCCGTCAGGAATTTCAGGATTCAATAGCAGAGGGAGGTGTTTAGTCCCAAGGTCCTTAGCTTAGTGAGGAACTTTATCGGCACTAGGGTGTTGAACACTAAGCTGTAGTCAATGAACAGCAATCTCACATAGGTGTTCCTTTTGTCCAGGTGGGAAAGGGCAGTGTGGTGTATGATTGAGATTGTGTCATATGTGGATCTGTTGGGGTGGTATACAAATTGGAGTCGGTCTAGGGTTTCTGGGATGATGGTGTTGATGTGAGTCATAACCAGCCTTTCAAAGCACTTCATGGCTACCGACGTGAGTGAAATAGGGTGGTAGTCATTTAGGCAGGTAGCCTTCACCTTCTGGGGCCAAGGGACTATGGTGGTCTGCTTGAAACATGTTGGTATTACTGACTCAGTCAGGGAAAGGTTGAACATGTCAGTGAAGGCACTTGCCAGTTGGTCAGCTCACACATGCTGTGAGTACACGTCCTGGTAATCCGTCTGGCCCCACGGCCTTGTGAATGATGACCTGTTTAAAGGTCTTGCTCACATTGGCTACGGAGAGTTCAGTCACACAGTCTTCCAGAACAGCTGGTGCTTTCATGCATGCTTCAGTGTTGCTTGCCTCAAAGCAAGCATCAAAAGCATTTAGCTCGTCTGGTAGGCTCACATCACTGGGCAGCTCGCGTCTGGGTTTCCCTGTAATAGTCTGTAATAGTTTGTAAGCCCTGACACATCTGACGAGCGTCAGAGCCGGTGTTGTAGGATTCGATCTTAGTCCTGTATTGATTCTTTGCCCGTTTGATGGTTCGTCTGAGGGCATAGCAGGATTTCTTATAAGTGTCCGGATTAGTGTCACGCTCCTTGAAAGCGGCAGCTCTAGCCTTTAGCTAGGTGCAGATGTTGCATGTAATCCATGGCTTACGGTTGGGATATGTACGTAAGGTCACTGTGGTTTGACGTTGTCGAAGCACTTACTGATGAAGCCGGTGACTGAGGTGGTATACTCCTCAATGCTATTGGATGAATCCCGGAACATATTCCAGTCTGTGTTAGCAAAACAGTCCTGTAGCGTAGCATCCGTGTCGTCTGACCACTTCCCTATTGACCGAGTCACTAGTACTTCCTGCTTAAGTTTTAGCTTGTAAGCAGGAATCAGAAGGATAGAATTATGGTCTGATTTTCCAAATGGAGGGTGAGGGAGAACTTTGTACACGTCTCTGTGTGTGGAGAAAAGGTGGCCTGGAGGGTTTTTTCCACTGGTTGCACATGTAACATGCTGGTAGAAATGATGTAAAAGAGATTTAAGCTTGCCTGCATTATCCTCTTATGGCTAGGGGGCAGTATTATCACGGCTGGATAAAAAACGTACCCGATTTAATCTGGTTACTAATCCTACCCAGTAACTAGAATATGCATATACTTATTATATATGGATAGAAAACACCCTAAAATTTCTAAAACTGTTTGAATGGTGTCTGTGAGTATAACAGAACTCAAATGGCAGGTCAAAACCTGAGAGATTCCTTTACAGGAAGTGGCCTGTCTGACCATTTCTGGAACTTCTTTGCCATCTCTATCTTTTACTAAGGATCTCTGCTCTAACGTGACACTTCCTACGTCGTCCATAGGCGCTCAGAGCCCGGGAAAAACCTGAATGTCGTCATCCCAGCCCCAGGCTGAAACACATTATCGCCTTTCTCAAGTGGCCGATCAAGGGACTCTGGGCTTAGGCGCGTGACCTGGCCGCCCCCGTCTTTGTGATTCTTTTCCTCTGTTTGCCGAAAAGGAGATTCCCGGTCGGAATATTATCGCTTTTCTACGAGAAAAATGGCATAAAAATTGATTTTAAACAGCGGTTGACATGCTTCGAAGTACGGTAATGGAATATTTAGAATTTTTTTGTCACGAATTGAGCAATGCGCGCGACCCTTCTTTACCATTTCGGATAGTGTCTGGAACGCACGAACAAAACGCCGCTATTCGGATATAACGATGGATTATTTTGGACCAAACCAACATTTGTTAACCTGTTGGGTCTAGGGGGCAGCATTTGCACGTCTGGATAAAAAAAATGTACCCGATTTAATCTGGTTACTAATCCTACCCAGTAACTAGAATATGCATATACTTATTATATATGGATAGAAAACACTCTAAAGTTTCTAAAACTGTTTGAATGGTGTCTGTGAGTATAACAGAACTCATTTGGCAGGCAAAACCCTGAGACATTTTCTGACAGGAAGTGGATACCTGATGTGTTGTATTGACTTTAAACCTATCCCATTGAAAAACACAGGGGCTTAGGAATATTTTGGCACTTCCTATTGCTTCCACTAGATGTCACCAGCCTTTACAAAGTGTTTTGAGTCTTCTGGAGGGAGATCTGACCGAACAAGAGCCATGGAACGATGATGTCCCATTAGACACCTGGCGCGCGAGTTCATGTTGGGTACCCTCGTTCCAATACGTTATAAAAGAGTATGCATTCGTCCACCTTGAATATTATTCATGTTCTGGTTAAAAAAGGCCCTAATGATTTATGCTATACAACGTTTGACATGTTTGAACGAACGTAAATATATTTTTTCCCCTCGTTCATGACGAGAAGTCCGGCTGGCTTACATCATGTGCTAACGAGACGGAGATTTTTGGACATAAATGATGAGCTTTTTTGAACAAAACTACATTCGTTATGGACCTGTGATACCTGGAAGTGACATCTGATGAAGAGAATCAAAGGTAATGGATTATTTACATAGTATTTTCGATTTTAGATCTCCCCAACATGACGTCTAGTCTGTATCGCAACGCGTATTTTTCTGGGCGCAGTGCTCAGATTATTGCAAAGTGTGATTTCCCAGTAAGGTTATTTTTAAATCTGGCAAGTTGATTGAGTTCAAGAGATGTAAATCTATAATTCTTTAAATGACAATATAATATTTTACCAATGTTTTCTAATTTTAATTATTTAATTTGTGACGCTGACTTGACTGCCGGTTATTGGAGGGAAACGATTTCCTCAACATCAATGCCATAGTAAAACGCTGTTTTTGGATATAAATATGAACTTGATAGAACTAAAAATGCATGCATTGTCTAACATAATGTCCTAGGAGTGTCATCTGATGGAGATTGTAAAAGGTTAGTGCATCATTTTAGCTGGTTTTATGGTTTTGGTGACCCTGTCTTTGACTTGACAAAACATTACACACAACTCTTGTAAATGTACTGTCCTAACATACTCTAAATTTATGCTTTCGCCGTAAAACCTTTTTGAAATCGTAAAACGTGGTTAGATTAAGGAGATGTTTATCTTTCAAATGGTGTAAAATAGTTGTATTTTAGAAAAATTTGAATTTTGACATTTATTTGGATTCAAATTTGCCGCTCTTGAAATGCACCTGCTGTTGATGGAGTGCACCACGGGTGGCACGCTAGCGTCCCACCTAGCCCCAAGAGGTTAATGAAGTAGCAGTCCTGGGAGTGCATTCTGAAGAAGGCAACAAAGGTAATGAAACTTTTGTAATAGTAAATCGGAGTTTGATCAGGGCTAAACTTGGTCGGTGTCTAAATGGCTAGCTGTGATGGCTGGGCTATCTACTGAGAATATTGCAAAATGTGCTTTCACCGAAAAGCTATTTTAAAATCGGACATATCGAGTGCATAGAGGAGTTCTGTATCTATAATTCTTAAAATAATTGTTATGTTTTTTGTGAACGTTTATCGTGAGTAATTTAGTAAATTCACTGGATGTTTGCGGGGGGTATGCTAGTTCTGAACGTCACATGCTAATGTAAAAAGCTGGTTTTTGATATAAATATGAACTTGATTGAACAAAACATGCATGCATTGTATAACATAATGTCCTAGGGTTGTCATCTGATGAAGATCATCAAAGGTTAGTGCTGCATTTATCTGTGGTTTTGTTTTTTGTGACATTATATGCTAGCTTGAAAAATGGGTGTCTGATTATTTCTGGCTGGGTACTCTGCTGACATAATCTAATGTTTTGCTTTCGCTGTAAAGCCTTTTTGAAATCGGACAGTGTGGTTAGATAAAGGAGAGTCTTGTCTTTAAAATGCTGTGAAATAGTCATATCTTTGAAAAATTTTAGTTTTTGTATTTTTGAGGAATTTGTAATTCGCACCACGCCTATCATTGGATATTGGAGCAGGTGTTCCGCTAGCGGAACTCAGATTTACTATAAGAAAAATTGGATTACCTTTGCTGTTCTTCATCAGAATGCACTCCCAGGACTTCTACTTCAACAACAAATGTTGGTTTGGTTCCAAATAATCCATCGTTATATCCAAATAGCGGCGTTTTGTTAGTGCGTTCAAGACACTATCCGAAGGGTAACGAAGGGTGACGCGCCGGCGCGTTTCGTGACAAAAAAAATCTAAATATTCCATTACCGTACTTCGAAGCATGTCAAACGCTGTTTAAAATCAATTTTAATGCGATTTTTCTCGTAAAATAGCGATAATATTCCGACCGGGAGTCGTTGTTTTCGTTCAAAGACTGAAAATGTAAAATGGCCTTTTCACGTGCACGCGCGGGCCCGTCTCATTGTTCTCAGATCGACCACAATCCAAATGCGCTACTGCAGAGTCATCATTCAACGTTCTGGCGCCTTCTGAGAGCCTATGGGAGCCTTAGAAAGTGTCACGTTACAGCAGAGAGCCTCTGTTTTGGATAGAGATGACAAAGAAGGCCAAGAAATGGTCAGACAGGGTACTTCCTGTACAGAATCTTCTCAGGTTTTGGCCTGCCATTTGAGTTCTGTTATACTCACAGACACCATTCAAACAGTTTTAGAAATGTTGGAGTGTTTTCTATCCAAAGCTACTAATTATATGCATATTCTAGTTTCTGGGCAGGAGTAATAACCAGATTAAATTGGGTATGTTTTTTATCCAGCCGTGAAAATACTGCCCCCTATCCATAACAAGTTAAATTGAATGAGCCACCGATATTCAATCAGTTGAAATTGGTTGGATATCATACCTGTAACCCCTTGTTACAAACGTGAGCATACGACTGCTGTCACATGAAATTTATTATATTAAAAAAATACTGACGATTCTTCACTCCCAGGGGTCACTGAAATCTGAATTCAAATGGGATTCCAAAGGAGGCGGAACTCCCGTTTTCCCGGCTCAGGCGTTGCCATGTGAACAAATGAAAAATGGCTGGTCTCTCTTTGTTAGCTTAGCATATCTTGCACAGCTAATCCTACTTTTTACCGGAATTCTCACTTCCGAGTAACATGGTATCCCCTTCAGCAAGGAAACGGTTATACTAATAACGTCTTACGTTCAAACCCTTTCGGTGTTATTTTTCGCAATGTTTTACCAGAATACGCAGAAACATAGAGAAATATCTACTCAAATTTCTCTAATTGGCCAGCCCATATGTCTGGCTCAAGAAATGAATAATGGCCGAGTCTACTTGCTCCTGAAAAACGAGAGACAGAAATAGTACATTTGGCCCGATGCTTCTATTCCTCAGAATACCTAAACCCGCCTGCCCCTATGAATGGTCCACAATGAAAAGGGAGGTGCAGGTAAGGAGAGGGAGAGACAGAGAGATTCAACTGGCTCATAGCAGTCAGTACTTGACCCTACACTTTGGCTATGTCAGAGAAACAACACGGAGGCAACCTCTATGTATCTTTGTTCAAATGGAAACACACACTTCAACAATTCCTACCTACAGCTCTAATGGTGTATACCGCAATCTGGGTGTAAAATGTAATCTGCTTTACTATTAATGTAGGCTGATTTCAACATGAAGGTCTCATTCTATCTTAGATTCCTCGCATGGGCCTCCAATATGTCGTGATGTGACTATCATTAACTATGTTTAATTATTATGTGATTCAATTAATCATGTAACAATTAAGTCATTAGCAAAATGCGTTCAAGAGATGTAAATCTATAATTCTTTAAATGACAATATAATATTTTACCAATGTTTTCTAATTTACAAGAGTTGTGTGTAATGTTTTGTCAAGTCAAAGACAGGGTCACCAAAACCATAAAACCAGCTAAAATGATGCACTAACCTTTTACAATCTCCATCAGATGACACTCCTAGGACATTATGTTAGACAATGCATGCATTTTTAGTTCTATCAAGTTCATATTTATATCCAAAAACAGCGTTTTACTATGGCATTGATGTTGAGGAAATCGTTTCCCTCCAATAACCGGCAGTCAAGTCAGCGTCACAAATTAAATAATTAAAATTAGAAAACATTGGTAAAATATTATATTGTCATTTAAAGAATTATAGATTTACATCTCTTGAACGCAATCAACTTGCCAGATTTAAAAATAACCTTACTGGGAAATCATACTTTGCAATAATCTGAGCACTGCGCCCAGAAAAATACGCGTTGCGATACAGACTAGACGTCATGTTGGGGAGATCTAAAATCGAAAATACTATGTAAATAATCCATTACCTTTGATTCTCTTCATCAGATGTCACTTCCAGGTATCACAGGTCCATAACGAATGTAGTTTTGTTCAAAAAAGCTCATCATTTATGTCCAAAAATCTCCGTCTTGTTAGCACATGATCTAAGCCAGCCGGACTTCTCGTCATGAACGAGGGGAAAAAATATATTTACGTTCGTTCAAACATGTCAAACATTGTATAGCATGAATCATTAGGGCCTTTTTTAACCAGAACATGAATAATATTCAAGGTGGACGAATGCATACTCTTTTATAACGTATTGGAACGAGGGTACCCAACATGAACTCGCGCGCCAGGTGTCTAATGGGACATCATCGTTCCATGGCTCTTGTTCGGTCAGATCTCCCTCCAGAAGACTCAAAACACTTTGTAAAGGCTGGTGACATCTAGTGGAAGCAATAGGAAGTGCCAAAATATTCCTCAGCCCCTGTGTTTTTCAATGGGATAGGTTTAAAGGTAATACAACACATCAGGTATCCACTTCCTGTCAGAAAATGTCTCAGGGTTTTGCCTGCCAAATGAGTTCTGTTATACTCACAGACACCATTCAAACAGTTTTAGAAACTTTAGAGTGTTTTCTATCCATATATAATAAGTATATGCATATTCTAGTTACTGGGTAGGATTAGTAACCAGATTAAATCGGGTACATTTTTTTTATCCAGACGTGCAAATGCTGCCCCCTAGCCCTAACAGGTTAATCATTAATTTACTAACTGACTAAATAATCACACAGAAGTACATAAATACACAAAGTATAGGTTGAATTGATTACTAACATAATGCAATGAAAAGTCCCTAGTGGACTAACCCAATATGATGGCTTGTTACATAATGAAAGGGGTGTGGAAAGAAAGAGCGGGAGAAGGAGTGACAAAGGAATTCAACTATCGTACATCCAGCTGAATAATACGCTCACCGTAAATATGGATAAATAACACCCTAACAACCGCTCATTCGGATTTAGAAATGCAACATATATTTACGCTTAGCCTCTTATTAAGGATAGGGGGCGCTACAGCGAATTTTGAAAAAAATATGTGCCCATTTTAAATGGCCTCCTACTCAAACTCAGAAGCTAGGATATGCATATAATTAGTATATTTGGATAGAAAACACTCTAAAGTTTCTAGAACTGTTTGAATGGTGTCTGTGAGTATAACAGAACTCATATGGCAGTCAAAACCCCAAGACAGATCCTAACAGGAAGTGGAAATCTGATTTGTGGAATCACCTTCAACACTTTGCCTATGAAACACACCGTGAGTTAGGATTCATTGAGCACTTCCTAAGGCTTCCACTAGATGTCAACAGTCTTTACAAAGTGGTTTGAGTCTTCTATGGTAGAAACTGACCGAAAGAGAGGCTTGGAAAGTTGGTCATAGAGGGAGGGCCATTACTACTATGACGCGGGCGCCCATGGGTAGCCACATCTTCCGAAACGTTTAGTAAGACAATGCAATCGTCCCCCTTGAATATTATTGAAGCTCTGGTTGAAAAAGGCCCTAAAGATTTATGTTATACAACATTTGACATGTTTGAACGAACGTAAATATATATTTTTTGCACATTCGTGATGACAAGTCCCACGGGCTTCAGTACATTTTGAGTAGCCTTTGGAATGCGCTAACAAGAAGGAGCTATTTGTACATAAATTATTAACTTTTTCTAACAAAACTACATTTGTTGTGGACCTGGGAGTCCTGCAAGTGCCTTCTGATGAAGATAATCAAAGGTAAGGGAATATTTACAATAGTATATTTGATTTTAGATGGTTCCAAGATGGCTCTAACCTGTATTGCCTAGCCTATTTTTCTGAGCATAGCACGTCGTTTATTGCAAAGTGTGATTTCCCAGTAAAGTTATTTTTAAATCTGGCAATGCGGTTGCATTCACGAGATGTTAATCTATAATTCTTTGAATGACAATATTACATTTTAAAAATGTTTTCGAATAGTAATTTAGTAAATTGTAGCGCTGATCCACCGGATGCATTTGAGGGAAAATATTTTCTGAACATCACGCGCCGATGTAAAATGCTGTTTTTATATATAAATGTGAACTTTATCAAACAAAAGAATGCATGTATTGTGTAACATGATGTCCTAGGAGTGTCATCTGATGAAGCTTGTCAAAGGTTAGTGCTTCATTTAGCTGTGTTTTGGTTATTTGTGATGCATGTGGTTGGTCGGAAAATGGCGGTGTGGCTATTTTGACGATGTACTCTCCTAACATAATGTAATGTTTTGCTTTCGCTGTAAAGCCTTTTTGAAACCGGACAACGTGGTTCGATTCAGGAGAAGTGTATCTATAAAACGGTGTGAAATAGTCCTATGTTTGAGAAACAGAAATTATTAGATTTGGTTATGAATATGGCGCTCTGATTTTTCGCTGGATGTTGATCCCGGTTACGGGATCAGCGCTAAAAGAAATTAGTCGTCTTTGTCTTTCATCTCTGTTAAAACCACTCGATCCATCTGTGACGAATAGCTTGACAGAAAGTCTCTGGTTGTGTAAGTCTCTGGTTGTCCACCAGAGGTCACAATGTCCTCAGTTGTAGTAGGCTTCTTTGTCTCAGTGTTCGTTAGACTGGATACATCAGAAATTTACCCAGGGTCGTTTGCTGAGATCTTCCTCGTGTCTTTGGTCAAAGTTCTAGATTACTTTACTTTACCCAGTTGCAGACTGAGAATGTTTGGTATAGTCTTCGCCTTCTTCACTCGTCGAGTTTCAGAGGGTCTTACAATTTCATAACATTCATCTCACGCTGTCAATTACGCTGGTCTGTATTTAAATTGCCACCATTTCAATGTGTAGCCACCGCTCCACACTTTCTGGTCTGGAAGAGTCAAACCATTTGTGACGTCCGGCTCAACACCGTACGCCTGCTTGGTCTAATGTACATTTTGTTAGCAGTCCTTTTATGCACTCTGGAAAAAGGGGCGTTCCATCCTGTTGGCATAATGTCTGTGCTCACGTGGGCGTGGTAACTGACTGGGGAAGACTTTATAAGACAACCATTATCTCATTCAGAAGGCTAAAATCAAAACACATTGCTATCTTTCACAAATAGTTTCATATTTTATCATGTAAGTTTTACAACATTTAGATGTAAATCTGATAACTGGGACATATATATTTGTAGAGTTTCCTTTATCTTGTTATACCATCTTTAACCTGTTAGGGCTAGGGGGCAGTATTGACACGGCTGGATAAAAAACGTACCCGATTTAATCTGGTTACTTCTCCTGCCCAGTAACTAGAATATGCATATAATTATTGGCTTTGGATAGAAAACACCCTAAAGTTTCTAAAACTGTTTGAATGGTGTCTGTGAGAATAACAGAACTCATATGGCAGGCCAAAACCTGAGAAGATTCCATGCAGGAAGTGGCCTGTCTGACAATTTCTTGCCCTTCTTGATTATCTCTATCCATTACAGAGGATCTCTGCTGTTACGTGACACTTCCTACGGCTCCCATGGGCTCTCAGAAGGCGGCAAAAAGCTGAATCGGGGCTTTGCAGGCTCTGGTTGAAAAAAAGTAGCGCGTTTGGGTAGTGGCTGGTTACAGTACTGTGAGACTCAGGCGCGTGCCCGCGTCGACCGGAATGCTTTGTTTTCTTTCCTCTGTTTACCTAAACGCAGATTCCCGGTCGGAATATTATCGATTTTTTACGAGAAAAATTGCATAAAAATTGATTTTAAAAAGCGGTTGACATGCTTCGAAGTACGGTAATGGAATATTTAGAATTTTTTTGTCACGAATTGCGCCATGCTCGTGACCCTTATTTACACTTCGGATAGTGTCTTGAACGCACGAACAAAACGCCGCTATTTGGATATAACGATGGATTATTTTGGACCAAACCAACATTTGTTATTGAAGTAGCAGTCCTGGGAGTGCATTCTGACGAAGACAACAAAGGTAATCAAACTTTTGTAATAGTAAATCGGAGTTTGGTCAGGGCTAAACTTGGTGGGTGTCTAAATAGCTAGCCGTGATGACTGGGCTATCTACTGAGAATATTGCAAAATGTGCTTTCACCGAAAATATATTTTAAAATCGGACACCTCGATTGCACAAAGGAGTTCTGTATCTATAATTCTTAAAATAATTGTTATGTTTTTTGTGAACGTTTATCGTGAGTAATTTAGTAAATTCACCGGAGGTTTGCGGGGGGTATGCTAGTTCTGAACGTCACATGCTAATGTAAAAAGCTGTTTTTTGATATAAATATGAACTTGATTGAACAAAACATGCATGTATTGTATAACATAATGTCCTAGGTGTGTCATCTGATGAAGATCATCAAAGGTTAGTGCTGCATTTAGCTGTCTTCTGGGTTTTTATGACATTATATGCTAGCTTGAAAAATGGGTGTCCGATTATTTCTGGCTGGGTACTCTGCTGACATAATCTAATGTTTTGCTTTCGTTGTAAAGCCTTTTTGAAATCGGACAGTGTGGTTAGATTAACGAGAGTCTTGTCTTTGAAATGCTGTAAAATAGTCAGATGTTTGAGAAATTGAAGTAATAGCATTTCTAAGGTATTTGAAAATCGCGCCACGGGATTACACTGGCTGTTGCGTAGGTGGGACGATTTCGTCCCGCCTAGCCCAGAGAGGTTAATGACATCACAAAACAACAACTGATTTGACATTATTATTGTTTGGAGCCCCACCAACCATTTCCCATATTCTTTATGTTAGAAATATTGTTTCAATGTCCAATCTTTTGATATCAAAGTACTGCAAAGTCTCTTTCTGTTGTAACACTCATTCCATTCTCAATACTGCAAATGCAAGAGAGAGAAAGTTTATCGACCGGTTGTTAAGTCATACAACCAGCCCAACTTCCCCCACCCCCCTTCCTCTCTGGTGGGAGGGGGGGGCTCTCTTTGTTCCTCACCCAGGAGGGAAAGTCATAACAATGGGAATGATGATGTCTGCTCTGTAACAATATAAATGCACCATCTTGAGTTCATATGCATGACATATGGAAAAATAATATGCATATTATGAATAAAATGGACACACATTTTATCATTTGTTTGGGGTATTGTGGCCATTAACCTGTTGAGGACAGACGTTCCGCTAGCGGAACCCCGTTCCGCCTGCGGAACCCCTAGCAAACAGCCAATGGCATCGCACGGCGCGATATACAAAACCAACTAAAATACCACAATTCAATTTTCTCAAACAATCAACTATTTTACACCATTTTAAAGATAAGACTCTCATTAATCTAACCACATTGTCCGATTTCAAAAAGGCTTTACAGCGAAAGCAAAACATTAGATTATGTTAGGAGAGTACATAGACACAAATAATCACACAGCCATTTTCCAAGCAAGCATATATGTCACATAAACCCAAACCACAGCTAAATGCAGCACTAACCTTTGATGATCTTCATCAGATGACACTCCTAGGACATTATGTTATACAATACATGCATGTTTTGTTCAATCAAGTTCATATTTATATCAAAAACCAGCTTTTTACATTAGCATGTGATGTTCAGAACTAGCATACCCACCGAAAACTTCCGGTGAATTTACTAAATTACTCATGATAAACGTTGACAAAATACATAACAATTATTTTAAGAATTATAGATACAGAACTCCTTTATGCAATCGCTATGTCCGATTTTAAAATAGCTTTTCGGCGAAAGCACATTTTGCAATATTCTGAGTACATAGCTCGGCCATCACAGGCTAGCTAATTTGACACCCACCAAGTTTGGGGCTCACTAAACTCAGAATTACTATTATAAAAATTTGATTACCTTTGCTGTTCTTCGTCAGAATGCACTCCCAGGACTTCTACTTCAACAACAAATGTTGTTTTGGTTCCAAATAATCCATAGTTATATCCAAATACCTCCATTTTGTTTGTGCGTTCAGGTCACTATCCGAAGGGTAACGCGCGAGCGTATTTCGTGACAAAAAAAATCAAAATATTCCATTACCGTACTTAGAAGCATGTCAAACGCTGTTTAAAATCAATTTTTATGCTATTTTTCTCGTAAAATAGCGATAATATTCCAACCGGGCAACGTTGTATTCATTCAAAGGCTGAAAGAATAAAAATGGAGAAGTCTCGTGAATGCGCATCTCAGTCTCACTGTCCCCAGGCTGACCACTTACAAACTCTGCTGTTGTACTTTGCCCAGAGACTGCAGAGACTGCAGACACCCCATTCCACTTTCTGGCAGCTTTAGAGAGCCAATGGAAGCCTTAGAAAGTGTCACGTTACAGCACAGATGCTGTAATGTTGATAGAGATGCAACAGAAGGACAACAAATTGTCAGACAGGGCACTTCCTGTATGGAATCTTCTCAGGTTTTGGCCTGCCATATGAGTTCTGTTATACTCACAGACACCATTCAAACAGTTTTAGAAATTTTTGAGTGTTTTCTATCCAAATCTACTAATTATATGTATATTCTAGTTTCTGGTTAGGGTTCGTTTTTTATCCGGCCGTGAAAATACTGCCCCCTATCCCAAAGAAGTTAACTCAACCTTCCCCAAGGCAAACATTTGGACTATATTATCCCACACAACTACAAGGATGCACTTTCCTGCTAGGTGTAGGACCTCATATTGTAGCTTATAGATGAAATCAAATTGTATTTGTCACATGCGTCGAATACAACAGGTGCAGACCTGGAGGGAGAGGGGGGAGTGGGCTCTCTTTGATCCTCACCCAGGAGGGAAAGTCATGACAGTCCCCCTGTGGTGGGTTCAATCATGTGATTATCCTGCACGTTGCAACCCAACATAAAAATGACCACGGGATGTCCTGGTTGTGGATCACATTGCGGCCCCCTCTGGTGGTTTACTCTGGTAGGCTTTCTGAAAGCTGAAACACACCACAAGAATGGCCAGGGGATGTCCTGGTTCGTGATCACCATTGCAGCCCCCCTCTGGTGGTTTATCCTGGTAGGCTTTCTGCCAACAGAGCAGTCCACCACAAGAATGGGCAGCTGTAAGGCACCAGCTTAGGGCAGTCTACAGGGATGACTTATGGACCTCTGTGGAGAAACCTGTGAGTACTGTAGCTGTAGAGTAAAAAGGCCTTAGAGTAATTTGACTAAGGCTTGTATTTTGCTCGAAACCTTAAGTGATCCTAGCATAAATCTTCATTTGCCAAGAAAAAGAAAACCAAGTATCCTGGTAGGCTGCAACCTGTTCAGAATGAGTCTGACGTCATCAGATAATTTCCAGGTCAATGCCTGGAGGTCAGTAAGAATTGATGTCGACCTCAAGACATATGTGAACCACATGTTTTCACATGTGAAATGTCACGTGTGAAGTGTTCCAAAAACCATATGTTTTCATCATGTGAATTTCCTCATGTGAAATCATGTGGTTTTTCTGTAAGGGCTAAGAGTTTCCCTCCATAGGTCATTTAGAATCGCAACTGTACATTTCTCATTGTGAACAGTTACAACATAAATATGCTGTGAATGCTTCTTTGGAAAAGTCATGACCCTTTGACTGAAGCTGTTGGTGAACCAATGTAGCCTTTCAACTTAACCTTGTCAGGCTAGTAGCAGTTAGACCAGTGCATCCACAGCTTGTTGACGGTGAAAGCTTTCAGTTTCAAATTATTTGGTTCAGAGAATGCTATACAAACCCTGCAGCCCTACTGCAGATAACTGACAGTAACTATACGGGAGTAAACTTAAAGGGAGAAGTAGAAAGAATTAAAAGAGGGATAAATAATCAATAATGAAATGGAATCTTGTCTTGCATTTGAATATAACATAAAAAGAGATGCTGAATCTCAGAAGGCAGAACTCCATTTGATGTGCATTCTCGCTCTCGTGCTTGCTCTCCCTCTTTCTCTCTCTCTCTCTCTCTCTCTCTCTCTCTCTCTCTCCCTCTATCCCTCCCTTCCTCTCTTGTGATGAGATGGTGGATGGTGATGAGTGTGTGTGCGAGAGAATGAGAGAAAGAGAGAGATAATGTGTTTTGAATGCATGAGGAATTTAGTCAACAGCTTAGGCCGACTGAGGGCCGATCGTAGCTGTGCAGTGCACGGATCGTGCGTGTGAGTGAGAGACCGTGCTCACAGGCACTCCATCATCAGCTATACCCTGCAGCCTCTCTCACTCTCCTTATCCTCCTCCTGAAAAGAGAGAGAGATCACGCAACACGCCAGGGAAAAGACGACAAGAAGTGTAGGAGAGAAAAAGATCTGCAGAGGCAAAGACTCTCTCCTCTCTACATTGCTCTTTTTCTGAGTGTGAGAGGGAAGGGAAGAGGGAGAGACAGGAAGGCAGTGAGCCGCAGAAATAAAAAAGTGCTTCTTGTCATTCGTGCTGCTTTCCCTGCCGTGGCTCCAACCCACAGAGCTCTGGTTGTCAGCCAGCAAAGAGCAGAGTGCTAGAGCAGTAGCAGTGTCTCTCTCTCCACAGAAAGCAGCCTGAGGAAGAGAGGATGCTAAACAACTTGACAGACACCGAGGAGGGAGAGGGGGGACCCAACTGCCAGGGTGAGTGATGAAATCTATCACGGTGATGTGAGGGGCTGTGAGGGGGTGTGTGGGGGTGACTGTGTTTGTGTTGGAAGGTGGAAGGGGAGGGAGGTTAATAAGTGTGTTTGTGAGGGGGAGTATAAGGTGTTTATGGCAACAGTATTTTGGGGGGGGTGTATGTGTGTGCATGTGCTCATGAATGTGTGCTTGTGAGTACAGTGTGTGTCTTTGCAAGTTACAGTATACAGTTTGTGGGAGTGAGTGTGTGTCTGTTTTCAGGGATATGTGAGGGTGTGCAAACACTCGTGTATGTCACTCCACGACAGAGACAGACAGAGAGAGAGAGAGACAGAGAGAGAGAGAGAGAGAAAGGGATGGACAGAGGAATGTATCTGTATCTCTGCACTCCTCTTCTTCCACTGGCATTTACAGTGTTCAGCTGTAGCTGTTACTGCAAGGCTGCTGTGACAGGAATAATAATGGTGTTTCAGTGGGAAGAAGAGGAAAGGAGAGGAGCAGCAGATCTATTGTAGTCCTGTAGCCAGAGGACCAGTCTGCTTCATGACACTGTCACTGTCACTTGGCTCCCAGGCAGTCATGTTTTGGTAAAGGGACTGCCTGGGGATGCATATGTCAACCACAGTCCGTTTGCCAAGCATTCAGACCATTTCTTTTTTTTCTTGACTATAATCCCTCAGTTTTTTCTGAAGTTGAGAAAATACAGTGGCAGGACGGATGTCCCTCGACCCCTGCATCTTTGAGCCAGAGCAGTGCAGTAACGTTTCTGTGTACCTGCAGAGAAACTTCTTTCCTTCAGATGTGGCTTGCTGTGCTTTCAGCCTCTGCTTGTAGATTCTTGTATTCTTGTCATAGACATTTTCTCTGTTCTATGATAAGGCATAGAGTGAGTAGAGCAGAAAGTCAGCCTCTACAGAGCGTCTGGGGAATCCTGTCTTTAGATTCAACTCCAGGGATTTACAGAACTCATTCATGCTGATGGCTCACGCCATCAAGGATATTGTCCCAAGGGGGCATGATGAGCCATTCACAATGGTGTGAATTACGATAGCCTGATAGCCCCTGTTAGTGTGTGTCTGTGTGTGTGTGTCTGTGTGTGTGTGTGTGTGTGTGTGTGTGTGTGTGTGTGTGTGTGTGTGTGTGTGTGTGTGTGTGTGTGTGTGTGTGTGTGTGTGTGTGTGTGTGTTTGTGCATTGTGTGTTCACACATTGTGTGTTCACATTGAGCTCACGCTTCAGTCATCTTGGATCATGTTGAAAAGCCTTTTGATGGAGGTTGACAGTATGCATATGTGGGCAAAAACAGATTTTCCATGACAGGCTTGTTTGTGCTCCATCTGTGCATGCATGTACATGCATGCGCGTGCGTGTGTTTTTGCATGTGCATGCATACGTATTCATGTGTGCTCTACAACTCACCACTGCTGTAAGGCAGGATTAATTATGTGCTGATAAGACAAATTAATTATGAATCACAGGGATTTCCCAAAATGTATTAAGCTGATGTTATTTCTGAACACTTCAATTATGCTTTTGAACTACTTACATTTAAACATGTGAAGCAACACTTTCAAAGCCACTGCAGTCTTACTTCCATGGTGCAAGCATTAATCTTGGTATTCACACAGTCGCTGTCCGTGGTTCTGAATACTGTTGTTCTCTGGAACTATGCAATGCTGTTCCAGTCTACTGCATTTGTTAATACAGTGGACTGCACACATTGCTGGGATTAGACTCTGTCCATGGTGCTGAAATGAGGCTGTGCGGTAATCTCTCTCTCTCTCTACTCCTGCCCCCAGTCTGCTACAAATGCTCAAACTGCTTCATGTTCAATACCCAGCTGTGTGGGATTTTAGGATCTCACGTTACCAAGAAATAGTGAAATTCTTGCTAAACTATCTTTCCTAGAGTGTGTGCATTTGTGTGCACATTCTTGCATCCATGTGTTTTTTTGTGTGTGTGTGTGTAGGAGTGTGGGCATGTTTTTTTTTGTGTGTGTGTGTAGGAGTGTGTGCACATTTTAAACTCATTCTGAATTCTGCTGGGTTTCTCATTGGACTCTTGTGGTACAGTGGTCCTGGCTGGTTTTTGGCTTGTAATTGGTCATTGTCTGAAGTTAAATTATGACCCGGTGTTGCCTGGAATGGGCAGAGAACCCGAATGTGTGCTGCACAGGGAATAAAACATTAGGCAATTAAAACTACTGCAGCAACATGCATATATCAGCATATGAGCTTTCTGCATTATAAACGTTGATGTATTTCTAAAGGATTTTTTTGTTTTATAATGCATAATGCTATGTGATGCATTATGAATGCAGAGCCTAAAGGCTGTTAAAATACGTTGTGACCTTTTATGAATGCTTATAGCAAGTCTTATAATGCACCATGTGTGATAGAGGGAACTATAAATGAATTCATAATGCATTATACAGGTGGGTAATAAAAAGTGTTGCCGTAATCCCTGTCCAACTCATGTCTTTGTCAATGAAGGGTTGATCTGGTCTGTAATATTTTGGATTGACTGCCTGACTTGGCATTTGTCACAAGGTCTGCAGTTTGCAAATAGTCTGGGTAGCTATTTGACTAGATGTCTAGGAGTCTTATGGCTTGGGGGTAGAAGCTGTTTAGAAGCCTCTTGGACCTAGACTTTGCGCTCTGGTACCGCTTGCCGTGTGGTAGCAGAGGGAACAGTCTATGACTAGGGTGGCTGGAGTCTTTGACAATTTTTAGGGCCTTCCTCTGACACCACCTGGTATAGAGGTGCTAGATGGCAGGAAGCTTGGCCTCGGTGATGTACTGGGCCGTACGCACTACCCTTTGTAGTACCTCGCGGTTGGAGGCCGAGCAGTTGCCATACAAGGCAGTGATGCAACCCGTCAGGATGATCTCGATGTGCCAGTGGATGAGAGGGCACATGAGACATGGCTTAAGTTCATGTCAGGAGAAAGTTGACGCTGGTAGTAGGAATCAGGGAACAGGAGGGGACTACAAATAGCAGAAACATTCCATTACAGTGGCGTCATCATAGGTTTGGACAAATTTCTCCATGAGGTTGAACTCAGACATCTCAGAATTCACAAAGTCAAACAGGCTGTGCATCTCACCAACTCGACATGTCAAAGTAGCCCAAGAAATGGTCCTGAATAAAGCCCTGATCATCCACATACCTGACGATAACTGACAACTGCAAACAGACTGGTGGCACCACAGGTCCCAGAGTGGTGGGGCAATTTCTTTGCCCTGGGTTCTGCAGTTTTTGCTTATCTGGTAAACTAACCAGGTAAAACTCTGGACCCTATAGGATATGACAGTGATTCATCAGTTGAAAAAAGGTTTTATAACGGCTATGATGGGACCAGTTTTTCCTAATCAGGTCACATGGTTTTAAAAAAAACTCCTGGCCCTGGGCAGGATGAAAACCCTGTCAAACTGCACCTACCTTGTAATTATATTTAGACTAGACTAAAAGGGTTTCCTCTACACAGACACAGAGACAACAATTGATCGACAATAGAAATTACAGGCCTGAGCTTGCTTTATGCATGTTTGCGTCATGTAGACCTATGCAACTGTAGGCCTAATAAAGAATTTACTTTCGTTCCAGTGAATCATTTTTTATTGAAAATGTCTAGGCAGCATAGCCAGCCCAATTTGGAATATAAACAAAATTTGATCACATTCGCATTTTCTCCTGAAACAAACAAATGGACTACAGTATAAATAAGTAATGTTACCAATTAGTTTACCCTGACCAGATGGACAGGGTGCATAGGCTGAATGCAGCTGCTGTTGTTAGTATCATACAGTTGATCCAAATGTTGTTTTCATCCCATACAGCATGTCAGATCGCTAATGTTTAGTTGTAGCCTAGACTGCTGCAACATTTATATATTTCAAATTTACATTTTAACCTTTATTTAACTAGGCAAGTCAGTTAAGAACAAATTCTTATTTAAAATGACGGCCTATTGGGGAATAGTTTGTTAACTGTCTTGTTCAGGGGCAGAACGGCAGATTTTTACCTTGTCAGCTCGGGGATTCAATCAAGCAACCTTTTGGTTACTGGCTCAATGCTCTAACCTCTAGGCTACCTGCCGCCCCCCTAAAATGTTTGCTTGTGTCGGTCATGTTATCAGGTTTGCTAAATAAATACCGGAGGAAAGTGGAAAGTGCACTTGAGCACGTGTTGTGCCAAAAAACATGCTGCATCAACCTCTCTTGTAATCTCACTTTTAATGGACGATGCGAGGGAAACTATCAAATCATTCAGAATTGATTTCTACATCCCAGAGAAGACAGTAGAAACGGCCATATGCTCAGCAAGTAAAGCATTGTAACATGCAATTACCACTGCAAGCTCTTTGTAGTTGGCCTTGTTAGCAAAACTTTCCCTCTCATTGTGCCCCTAAGTAAAAGCCAACTCTTGCATACCCAAAAATGCAGTAGTGTCGATAAGCTGCTTGAGAACATCCCAATTCCTTCTTAAATTCTCGTTGTGTTGCGCAGTTTGAATACACAGACCTTTGTCCATTACATGAACTATACAGCTTTTTCCCCAGAAGCTGGAATCTGAGGTGGTCAATGAAAGGGCTTCTTCAACATAAAATCCACTACATTGTCATTAGAGTTAGCCATTCTGGCAGAGAAAATGGCACTCTGGTAGCTATCTATCTATTTGCTACTGAAGTTAGCAAAGCATATTGAAATAAATTACACTAACACAACACAAAAATAAAAACAAGCAAGCAATATATAATCCATCTCCTGTAGATTGAAGAACCAAATTTGAAGGTAATAATATCCTAAAAATTCTCAACTGTCATTATTCACGATCTCAATTTCAATCTTAATCAATCCAACAATGTCATCAAATCACCAAGTTTCTAAATCATAAATGTGTAGTACTAGGCTCATTTGCTGATCCTTTGATTGGATGGACAACATGTTAGTTCATAATGCAAAATCTTTGATTTGTAGGAGGACTTCCTCCAGAACTCATCATAATTACCATGTACAGTAGGTCTATGGAAAGGGGTGAGGAGCACGACCTCTTAGGTTTTGAAATCAATGTAGCCAGAGGAGGACGGAAAATAGCTGTCCACTGGCTACACCATGGTGCTACCCTAGAAGGTGATGCTGAGGCTACTGTGGACCTTTATTGCATAACAGTTTGTTTTAATCAGGTATTTAGTGATGTGAATATATTTAGTATAGTTTTATCTAAAAAGGATTTTAAAAATGTATGATTTATTATTTATGGTTCTCCGCATGGTCCTCTGCTTCCTCCTCTGAGGAGTTGCCACTGGCTGTAATGCTGAACTTCCACGATACGGATGGAAAAGAGCCCAAAGATTGAAATTGGATTAACAGCGAAGATGTGCTGTCTGTTTATTGACTTGAAACTCAGTGAGCATTGACCCTGCTGCGGTCTCCTGGAGTTGCTGAGAACACTGACACATTCACACACGTGCACTCACACACTCACACACACACTGGTCCCTCTGATGAGTTAAGAGGTTATGGTTAATAGTCTGAGTTATGGGACTGACACAGCATAAGATTAATGTTCCAAGAGAAGGTGCTAATTTGCACCGCTGTGACACAAAGACAGGACGACAACTCAAACTGTTAATAGCCAGCATATATACTAAACCCCCACCTCAGTAGAGCAAGCATCATTCAAACATTTAAACTTCAAATAGAGCTTCATGGCAAATTTGGCCCATTAACTTTACTGCCATAGGTGTCATGCAATATTATCACCTGTTTGCATGCAGTGTTGTTGGAAAGGCTTATTCACAATTAAATGTTGGCACCTGCTATTTTCAGAAAGGAACAATAACAGGCATCACAATAATAGAAACTGTGAAAAGAGCAGGTGCAAACTTTGCACTGACGCAAATGTTTAATTCAATCTCCCCATAGTATATTGCCAATAAAGGTAGAATATGGAGGGAAAATATATATATATAGAAAAACATCTTAATTATACAGCAGGCTCTGCCATCTACTTCATTGTAATTGCTTGGTGACTGTTTAAATATATAACTAGTCATTACTTCGGTTCCAACCTGTACTTATTCTATTTGACGGAAACGGCTGATGCGAGTCCCTCCCTGGTGAAAGAGTGAAATTTAGTTTTTTTATTTAGCAGTGTTTAAAAATGTTTTTGTAGCTCTGAGCTTAATATTAATGGAAGGTGAGGGACTGTGACTAGAGAGGTCCAGATCCTTATTTCTGAGTTTTATTTCTCCCAATCAGATCTGAAATATGTTTCAGAGACACAAAGAGAGAGATAGAGAGAGAGGCAAAATCTGATGACACGGGTTTAATTTGAAACATGTTTGTTAAAATGACTAGGGAGTAAGTGGACAGCCACAGAGGAATGTAATGGTGTAACGGCGTTGGTAGTCGTGATTAGGAATGAGGCGCAGGAAGCAACGAGCACAGGGAGTGTTGTTCTTTTAATAACACTTTGAGAAAGAAAATCAAAGTTCCCAAACACAGGGAAATAAATAAAGTGTGACAATGCCAAGCCGAACATGAACAAGACAGTCGGAAACAACAATTAATCCCGCACGAAAAGGAGCAGGCCAGCTAACCTAAATAGCCCTTCTAATGGCTAATTTACCACAGGTGTGTAAAATAAAAAAAAGGGAAAAGCAAAGGGAATCGGTGGCAGCTAATAGACCGGTGACGACGACCGCCGAGCGCCACCCGAGCAGGAGGGGGCGCCACCGTCGGTGGGAATCGTGACAGTACCCCCCTCCTGACGCGCGGCTCCTGCAGCGCGCCGACACCGGCCTCGAGGTCGACCCGGAGGGCGAGGGGCAGGGCGATGCGGACGGAGGTGGTGGAAATCCCTCAACATAGATGGGTCCAGGACGTCCTCCGCCGGCACCCAGCACCTCTCCTCCGGGCCGTACCCCGCCCAGTCCACGAGGTAATGCAGGCCCCTCGCCCGGCGTCTCGAGTCCAGAATGGCCCGTATGCTGTACGCCGGGGACCCCCCGATGTCCAGAGGGGACGAAGGGACCTCCGGCACCTCATCTTCGTGAAGGGGACCAGCTACCACCGGCCTGAGGAGAGACACATGAAACGAGGGGTTAATACGGTAATAGGAAGGGAGTTGCAACCGATAACACACCTCGTTTATCCTCCTCAGGACTTTGAAGGGCCCCACACACTGCGGCCCCAGCTTCCGGCAGGGCACGCGGAGGGGCAGGTTCCGGGTCGAGAGCCAGACCCTGTCTCCCGGTGCGAACACGGGCGCCTCACTGCGGTGGCGGTCAGCACTCCTCTTCTGCCGCGCACTGGCCTCCTTTAGTGAGTTCTGGACGGCTCTCCAGGTCTCCTTGGAGTGCTGGACCCAGTCCTCCACCGCAGGAGCCTCGGTCTGGCTCTGGTGCCATGGTGCCAGGACCGGCTGGTAACCTAACACACACTGAAAGGGTGATATATTAGTTGAGGAGTGGCGAAGTGAGTTCTGGGCTAATTCAGCCCAGGGAATATACCTCGCCCACTCCCTGGCCGGTCCTGGCAATACGACCTCAGGAACCTGCCCACCTCCTGGTTCACCCTCTCCGCCTGCCCATTGCTCTCGGGGTGATAACCGGAGGTCAAACTGACCGAGACCCCCAGCCGCTCCATAAACGCTTTCCAGACCCTGGATGTGAACTGGGAACCTCGATCAGAGACAATGTCCTCCGGCACCCCGTAGTGCCGGAAGACGTGGGTAAATAGGGCCTCCGCAGTCTGCAGGGCCGTAGGGAGACCGGGCAATGGGAGGAGATGGCAGGACTTAGAGAACCGATCCACAACCACCAGAATCGCCGTGTTCCCCTGAGAGGGGGGAAGATCTGTCAAGAAGTCGATGGACAGGTGCGACCATGGTCGTTGTGGAACGGGGAGGGGCTGTAACTTCCCTCTCGGTAGATGCCTAGGAGCCTTACTCTGGGCACACACCGAACAGGAAGAGACATAGGACCTCACCTCCTTAGCCAAGGTGGGCCACCAGTACTTCCCCCTTAGACCCCGCACTGTCCTCGCCTCACCAGGATGACCCGCAGTAGGTAGCGTGTGTGCCCACCGAATCAAACGATCACGAACACCGAGCGGCACATACATGCGCCCTACGGGCACCTGCGCAGGCGCAGGTTCCAACACCAATGCCCGCTCGATGTCCGTGTCCACCTCCCATACCACTGGTGCCACCAGCCTAGATGCTGGAATGATCGGAGTTGGATCGATGGGCCGGTCCTCCGTGTCATATAGACGGGACAGCGCGTCGGCCTTAGTATTCAGGGAACCCGGTCTATAGGAGATGGTAAACCTAAACCGGGCGAAGAACATGGCCCACCTCGCCTGACGTGGATTCAGTCTCCTCGCTGCCCGGATGTACTCCAGGTTTCGGTGGTCGGTCCAGATGAGAAAGGGGTGTTTAGCCCCCTCAAGCCAGTGCCGCCACACCCTCAGAGTTTTAACCACCGCTAGCAACTCCCTGTCCCACACATCGTAGTTACGCTCCGCCGAACTGAGCTTCTAAGAAAAGAAAGCGCAGGGGCGGAGTTTCGATGGCGTACCCGAGCGCTGTGATAGCACGGCACCCACCCCAGCCTCGGATGCATCTACCTCCACTACGAACGCTAAAGACGGGTCCGGGTGCGCCAACACGGGTGCGTCGGTGAACAGCGCCTTCAACCTCTTGAAGGCTCTGTCCGCCTCCGTCGACCATCGCAAACGCACCGGCCCCCCCTTCAACAGTGAGGTAATGGGAGCCGCTACCTGGCCAAAACCCCGGATAAACCTCCGGTAGAAATTGGCAAAGCCTAAGAACCGCTGCACCTCCTTCACCGTGGTTGGAGTCGGCCAATTACGCACGGCCTTAACGCGGTCACACTCCATCACCACCCCCGTGGTGGAAATGCGATAACCCAGAAAGGAGACGGCTCGTTTGGAAAACTCACACTTCTCAGCCTTAACATATAGGTCATGCTCCAGCAGTCTACCAAGCACCTTGCGTACCAGGGACACATGCGCGGAGCGGGTGGCGGAATATATCAGAATGTCATCGATATAGACAATCACGCCCTGCCCGTGCAGGTCCCTGAGAATTTCGTCAACAAAGGTTTGAAAGACGGCTGGAGCATTTTTCAACCCATACAGCATGACGAGGTACTCATAATGGCCTGATGTGGTACTAAAGGCGGTTTTCCACTCGTCTCCCTTCTTGATCCGCACCAGATTATACGCGCTCCTGAGATCCAACTTTGTGAAGAACTGTGCTCCGTGAAATGATTCCACCGCCGTAGCGATGAGAGGTAGTGGGTAACTAAATCCCACCGTGATAGCGTTTAGACCTCGGTAATCAATGCACGGACGCAGACCTCCCTCCTTTTTCTTCACAAAAAAGAAACTTGAGGAAGCGGGTGAGATGGAGGGCCGAATGTACCCCTGTCCCAGGGATTCCGTGACATATGTCTCCATAGCCGCCGTCTCCTCCTGTGACAAGGGGTACACGTGACTCCTGGGAAGCGCAGCGTTTACCTGGAGATCTATCGCACAATCCCCCTGTCGATGAGCTGGTAATTTAGTCGCCCTCTTTTTACAAAAAGCGATCGCCAAATCGGCGTATTCAGGGGGAATGCGCACGGTGGACACCTGTTCTGGACTCTCCACCGACGTGGCACCTATGGAAACTCCTAGACACCTTCCTGAACACTCCTCTGACCACCCCTGGAGAACCCCCTGTCTCCACGAAATACGGGGATTGTGACCAGCCAGCCAGGGGACCCCCAGCACCACCGGAAACGCAGGCGAATCAATAAGGAAAAAACGAATGCGTTCCATATGATTCCCCTGCGTTACCATGTCCAGTGGCACCGTAGACTCCCTGACTAGCCCTGACCCTAATGGTCGGCTATCTAGGGAGTGCACGGGGAAAGGGGAATCTATCGGCACGCGCGGAATGCCCAGCACAATGGCAAGTCCACGGTCCATAAAATTCCCAGCTGCGCCTGAATCGACTAGCGCCCTATGCTGGGAAGAGGGGAAAAATTTAGTAAAAAAAACAGGTAAAAACACGTGACCAACAGGGGGTTCTGGGTGAATCTGGTGCTGACTCACCTGAGGTGACCGAGAAGTGTTCTGCCTGCCATCTCGACTCCCAGACTGGCTCCTCCAGCACCGGTCGGCCGTGTGTCCTCTCCGACCACAGCTGGTGCAGGAGGAGCCACCTCCTCCGGTGCTCCCACCTCCATAGGGGTAGGAGCGGGGGTGCACGGGGGTGGAACGGGCAGGACCCTCTCCGAACGCCCGCGGACAGCCAGCAAATTGTCCAGACGTATGGACATATCAATCAGCTCGTCCAGGCACAGAGCTGTGTCCCGACAGGCCAGCTCCCTGCGGACGTCCGCCCGGAGACAGCAGCGGTAGTGGTTTATGAGGGCCCTGTCGTTCCACCCCGCCCCAGCAGCCAAGGTCCTGAACTCCAGCGCGAAGTCCTGAGCACTCCTCGTCTCCTGCCTGAGGTGGAACAGCCGTTCCACCTGAACTCTGGGTAGTGGTCCCTCGCCGAGTCTGGACCGTTCCAGACCGCATTAGCCCACTCCAGAGCTCGGCCCGTCAGGCAGGAAACGAGGGCACTCACGCTCTCCTCCCCCGTGGGAGCAGGTCTGACGGTGGCCAGGTACAGCTCAAGCTGGAGCAAAAACCCCTGGCACCCAGCCGCCGCCCCATCGTACTCCCTCGGGAGCGCCAAATGAAGCGCGCCAGAGCCAGACGTCATGGGAGGCGCAGATGGCTGTATCGGGGGAGGTGGAGGTGGAGAGAGGATACCACTTCTCTCCCATTGGTCCATCCTCTCCATCATCTGGTCCATGGCCGATCCGATGCGATGTAGGACTGTCGTGTGATGGAGCACGCGTTCCTCCATCGAGGGCAGAGGAGTGCTCGCTGCTTCCGCTGATTCCATACCTTTATGGTGGTGCTGGATTCTGTAACAGCGTTGGTAGTCGTGATTAGGAATGAGGCGCAGGAAGCAACGAGCACAGGGAGTGTTGTTCTTTTAATAACACTTTGAGAAAGAAAAAATCAAAGTTCCCAAACACAGGGAAATAAATAAAGTGTGACAATGCCAAGCCGAACATGAACATACAGTCGGAAACAGCAATTAATCCCGCACGAAAAGGAGCGGGCCAGCTAACCTAAATAGCCCTTCTAATGGCTAATTTACCACAGGTGTGTAAAATAAAAAAAAGGGAAAAGCAAAGGGAATCGGTGGCAGCTAATAGACCGGTGACGACGACCGCCGAGCGCCACCCGAGCAGGAGGGGGCGCCACCGTCGGTGGGAATCGTGACAAATGGCAACACAAATGGAAAATTATACCCTTGATAAATAAGCCTTGGCCTGCTGTCAGACCAGCAGACAGATTGTTATCTCCGGGGGTAAAGGATTGTTCAGCTGCGTCTCACCAGCATTCAGGCTCCTGTGGAGAAATACACATGAATCTCATATCAGGAGCGATTTGTGCCACTGTTTAAAATGGTAATGTACTTGAGGCTATTGAAGAACATACAGACATACCTCCGATTGTTCAGTTAGTATTTTTCATCTTCTCATAGAGATGAAGAGAGAAACAGGGGTATAGAATAAGAGAAAGACAGACAGGCAGATGAAAGGAACACAGAAACAGAAATGGGATGGGAGGGAGAGAGAGAGTAACCTGAGTCACTCCTTTCTTCACCTACCTTCTCCTCCTGTACTCTGATCTATGCTTTGGTTATGTCACAGTCTGACAGCATGTGGCTCCATTTGTCCCCTGCGTGTGATCCCAGATAATTACCTCTCTATTATTATTCTGTACATTGAGCCAGACATCAGCACAAACAGGCCTGGGAAAGACACAGCTAGCTGGCTGATTCACAATCTAGAAGGGCAACTGTGAAATTGAAAGTTGAAAAACCCCTCACACTTGAGGATAGGTCTTCAAGTTTGTGTCTCAACACACATCTCAACATTTAGAGTGCAGAATATGCATTTGAATGTACAGTGCAGAAGATATATGTGTGTCACATACTGCACCCACAACATACAGTGAAACAAAGTCAGTACAGGACATAGTCCTTGAATCCACATGCTTTTCACTGCCCACCCACACCAGAATTGTCCATTGTTTCCTGTGTAGATACGAGACTGGGAAATGCACCAAACTCTAATTGTTTGGGTGTCAGACACGGCTCACAGGTGGAGCGTGACCTTTTGTTTTCAATCCAACATTTGAGATACGTCATTATGCCAAACAGTGGGATAATGAGGCAGTCTGCAGTCTTAACATATAAAACACACATGCAGACACGCACATGCGCACATGCGCACACACACACACACACACACACACACACACACACACACACACACACACACACACACACACACACACACACACACACACACACACACACACACACACACACACACATAGGAGAGTGATCATCGGCCCCATAGAGGCAGACAGAACGGGAACATAATAATGAAATAGGCCTTGGAACATACTCTGATCGTCTTCAAAGACAAACTACGTAAAACAAAAGTCAGAATGTGAAAAATGGCCCATTCCAAGAGAAACTGAGGCTACAGAGTCCCCAGAGCCTCAGCTCACTGCCTGCCAAGCAGCAATACAAATTGACGCGTTGGGGGCTAATCAATAGTCTATCAATGGGACTGGCGTTAAGGTGAGGAGAGAGGACAGGAGGCTCTCTTCTGGAATGTGCTTGCACATCAGAAACACTTTAATTCACTCCATTTCTGTATCGACTGCTCTAGTACATGATCTTCCCTCTCCCATCCCACGCAACGGAGTTCTGATCAGCTAGCTGATACGTGCATAATGCAGCAACACTCGTCATTGGCTAATTAAACAGCATTGTGTTACATGTTTGCAGCTTTGAATTTATGAGAGTATGCATTACTAAAGAACTCAATAGATTATCTTATACTGGCGCAGTGAACCACATAGCAAAACATCCAATCAGGTTTTTAAGGACCCTATTGCCTATCTCTACAGAATTAATTATGTAAACTCATAAATCCAAGCTATGTGCATCCATCTGAAGGCCAAGTGTATTTTTTGTTTGTTTATCTATCTCACTTCTCGTAACCTCTGAGATTTAATTCCCTTAAACATCTTTCGGTCTTGATACACATTGATTTTCACCAATTACAGTCAGATGGAAAGGCTATTATCCTCTCCCTCTTTTTCAAAATGTTTCTCCCTTTTACTCTGATTCAGGATACGGAATGTGAACTACATGTTCTTCACAGTATACATCACCTTTCTATCTGCAGTGATCTAAATATTACACACCATTGCATATGCCCCAGGATACTGTATTCTACCTGGTTAACCACACCCGCAAACACACACACATGCACGCACGCACGCACGCACGCACGCACGCACGCACACACACACACACACACAGGTGGATGTGACTTGGAGGCCCAAGGCAGAGCCCAGTCTGAGGCCCCCATGTCTATTTAAAGAGTGACTTCCCCTAAAAAGCAACTTTTAATTTCTAAAATGGCCTATGTGGCGTCAATACGGGTCAGATACATTTATTAAATTGACGACAATGTGTAAAAAGGATCATTTCGCCATAAAGTCAGAGATGGTAGGAAAAAAGGGTATGTGGGTTGGCAGCACCCAGGCAATCATCAATTCGGAGCTCAGCTGCATGTGACACAATCGTCATGCCCATGGTCAATTTAGTTTGACATTCGATATCCCTATGGGGCTAGATGAAGACCATCAATAAATTCTACAATGTATATGGGCAATATTTTAAAATATCAATATCTCCAAATGTCAATGACTTAAAAACCCCAAACCAACTATAAATTGTAGAAATCCAGATACAAATATTTAAAGCTTTTAATTAGACAACAAAAAAATGTGCAGCATGAAAAATATTGTCCGATTTACATTGTGTAATTTATTGAGGGTTCCTAACTATCCCCAGAGATAACCAAAGTCAAACCAACTTTGCCACGGTCGCACACCGGCTGGCTGAAGCTAATTGATGAAATGATTTGGTTAAAAGGGCAGTTATTTTAAAATATAAGTTATAGGTCTGTCATGACTGTCCTGTGAGGATCAAAACGTGTCAGATCAGCTTGGCAATGGCTGACAATAACCAGACCCTCTCCAACACGCAAAGGGAGGGAGGAGGGAACTCTGGGGGTTTTGAAACCTCCAAACCCGGTCGTAAATTTAAGCAGGAGAGAACTCTCTCTCTACACTTTAGTATTTGCATTTGTATTTGCCAAAGCAGCAGCTACTTTTCATGAGGTCCAGCAAAATTAAGGCAAATTATACAATTTTAAAAACATTACAATACATTCACATATTTTACAACACACTGTGTGCCCTCAGTCCCCTACTCCACCACTACCACATATCTACAGAACTAAATCCATGAGTATGTATACTGCGTGTGTTATTGTGTGTGTGTGTGTGTGTGTGTGTGTGTGTGTGTGTGTGTGTGTGTGTGTGTGTGTGTGTGTGTGTGTGTGTGTGTGTGTGTGTGTGTGTGTGTGTGTGTGTGTGTGTGTGTGTGTGTGTGTGTGTGTGTGCATATGTTTGTGCCAATGTTTGTGTTGCTTCACAGTCCCCGCTGTTCCATAAGGTGTTTTTTTATCTGTGTTTTAAATAAAATGTTACTGCTTGATGTGGAAATAGAGTTCCATGTAGTCATGGCTCTATGTAGTACTGTATGCCTCCCATAGTCTGTTCTAGACTTGGGGACTGTGAAGAGAACTCTTGTGGCATGTCTTGTGGGGTATGCATGGGTGTCCGAGCTGTGTGCCAGTAGTTTAGACAGCAGCCGGTGTGTTCAACATGTCAATACCTCTCATAAATAAAAGTAGTGAGGAAGTCAATCTTTCCTCCATTTTCAGCCAAGAGAGATTGACATGCATATTATTAATATTAGCTCTCTGTGTACATTCAAGGGTCAGCCGTGCTGCCCTGTTCTGAGACAATTGTAATTTTCCTAAGTCCTTTTTTGTGGCACCTGACTACACAACTGAACAGTAGTCAAGATGCGACAAAACTAGGGCCTGTAGGACTTGCCTTGTTGATAGTGTTGTTAAGAAGGCAGAGCATCACTTTATTATAGACAGACTTCTCCCGATCTTAGCTACTACTGCATCCATGTTTTGACCATAACAGTTTACAATCCATGGTTACTCCAAGCAGTTTAGTCATCTCAACTTGCTCAATTTCCACATTATTTATTACAAGATTTGGTTGAGGTTTAGGGTTTAGTGAGTGTTTTGTTCCAAATACAATGCTTTTAGTTTTAGACATATTTAGGGCTAACTTATTCCTTGCCACCCACTCTGAAACTAACTGCAGCTCTTTGTTGAGTGTTGCAGTCATTTCAGTCGCTGTAGTAGCTGACGTGTATTGTGTTGAGTCATCCGCATACATAGACACTCTGGCTTTACTCAGTCAGTGGTATGTCGTTAGTAATAATTGAAAAAGCAAGGGGCCTAAACAGCTACCCTGGGGAATTCCTGACTCTAACTGGATTATATTTGAGAGGCTTCCATTAAAGAACACCCTCTGTGTTCTGTTAGACAAGTAACTCTTTATCCACATTATGGCAGGGCGTGTAAAGCCATAACACATCGATTTTTCCAGCAGCAGACTATGATCGATAATGTAAAAAGCTGCACTGAAGTCTAACAAGACAGCCCCCACAATCATTTTGCAATCAATTTCTCTCAGCCAATCATCAGTCATTTCTGTAAGTGCTGTGCTTGTTGAGTGTCCTTCCCTATAAGCATGCTGAAATTCTGTTGTTAATTTATTTACTGTGAAATAGCATTGTATCTGGTCAAACACAATTTTTTCCCGAAGTTTACTAAGGGTTGGTAACAGGCTGATTGATTGGCTATTTGAGCCAGTAAAGGGGGCTTTACTAATCATGGGTAGCAGAATGCCTTTAGCTTCCTTCCAGGCCTGAGGGCACAAGCTTGGCAATGAAAAGACATTCAAGTAGTTTGCAATATCAGTGGGCTTTGTGATGAATGAGCCATCTGATTCAATGAATGAAGGAGCCAAGTTGGCTTTTTTCTCCAAAATTTCATTTAAGGTGCCCCAAAGCTTTTTGCTGTCATTCTTTATATTATTTATCTTTGTTTCGTAGTGTAGTTTATTTATATTTTTATTTAGCTTAGTCACATGATTTCTTAATATGCAGTACGTTTGCCAATCAGTTGGGCTGTCAGACTTAACTGCCATACCTTTTGCCTCATCCCTCTCAGCCATACAATTTTTCAATTTCTCATCAATCCAAGGGATTTAATCGTTTTTACAGTCATTTTCTCAATGCGTGCTTATTAGTAACTGGAATAAGTAGTTTCATAAATGCATCGAGTGCAGCGTCTGGTTGCCCCTCATTACACACCACAGACCAGCAAATATTCTTTACATTATCAACATCACTACAAAACTTCTTGTATGACCTCTTATACACTATATTAGGCCCAGCCTTTGGAACTTTGGTTTTCCTAGATATGGCTATTATATTGTGATCACTACATCCTATGGATTTGGAAAGTGCTTTAAAGAAAATATCTGCAGCATTAGTAAAGATGTGATCAATACATGTTAATGATTTAATTCATGTGCTGTTTTTAACTACCCTGGTAGGTTGACTGACAACCGGATCCAGGTTGAAAGCACTGGTTATAGTTTGAAGTTATTTCCTGAGTGGGCAGCTTGATGATAGCCCATCAATATTTAACCTCCAGATGAAAAGCATGCCCAAAGTAAACTGCCTGCTACTCAGGCCCAGAAGCTAGGATATGTATATAATTAGGAGATTTGGATAGAAAACACTCTAAAGTTATTATTTTGAAATAGCTGTTTTTCCAATGAAAGCCTATCCACCATTTAAAGGGATAGGACCCAGATTCCGTTCCCTATGGCTTCCACTAGTTGTGAACAGTCTTTAGACATTGTTTCAGGCTTTTATTCTGAAAAATTAGGGAGAATGACAACTTTGAGTGAGTGAATAGTGGGATGACCCCAGAGCTCTTTTCTCCGTGCGACCGAGAGCGCACCTTTCTTGTTTTTCTTTTATATTGACAACGCTATTGTCCGGTTGTAATATTATCGATTATTTAGGCTAAAAACTACCTGAGGATTGATTATAAACATCGTTTGACATGTTTCTACGAACTTTACCAGTACTATTTGGAATTTCCGTCTGCCTGTTGTGACCGCATTTGAGCCATTGGATTACTGAACAAAACGCGCCAACAAAATGGAGGTTTTTGGATATAAAGAGGGACTTCATCAAACAAAACAAACATTTATTGTGTACCTGGGAGTCTTGTGAGTGCAACCATACAAAGATCTTCAAAGGTAAGTGATGAGTTTTATTGCTATTTCTGAGTTTCGGGACTAATCTACTTGGCTGGTAACTGTATGTAATGTTTTGTGTGCTGAGCGCTGTCCTCAGATAATTGCATGGTTTGCTTTCGCCGTAAAGCCTTTTTGAAATCTGACACGGCGGCTGGATTAACAACAAGTTAAGCTTTATTTTGATGTATTACACTTGTGATTTCATGAAAGTTAAATATTTATAGTAATTTAATTTGAATTTGGCGCACTGCATTTCACCAGATATTGGCCAGGTGGGACGATACCGTCCCAGGTACCCATAAGAAGTTTTTAAATCACCCAGAAAATATATACTGCTCAAAAAAATAAAGGGAACACTTAAACAACACAATGTAACTCCAAGTCAATCACACTTCTGTGAAATCAAACTGTCCACTTAGGAAGCAACACTGATTGACAATACATTTCACATGCTGTTGTGCAAATGGAATAGACAACAGGTGGAAATTATAGGCAATTAGCAAGACACCCCCAATAAAGGAGTGGTTCTGCAGGTGGTAACCACAGACCACTTCTCAGTTCCTATGCTGTCTGGCTGATGTTTTGGTCACTTTTGAATGCTGGCGGTGCTTTCACTCTAGTGGTAGCATGAGACGGAGTCTACAACCCACACAAGTGGCTCAGGTAGTACAGCTCATCCAGGATGGCACATCAATGCGAGCTGTGGCAAGAAGGTTTGCTGTGTCTGTCAGCGTAGTGTCCAGAGCATGGAGGCGCTACCAGGAGACAGGCCAGTACATCAGGAGACGTGGAGGAGGCCGTAGGAGGGCAACAACCCAGCAGCAGGACCGCTACCTCCGCCTTTGTGCAAGGACGAGCAGGAGGAGCACTGCCAGAGCCCTGCAAAATTACCTCCAGCAGGCCACAAATGTGCATGTGTCTGCTCAAACGGTCAGAAACAGACTCCATGAGGGTGGTATGAGGGCCCGACGTCCACAGGTGGGGGTTGTGCTTACAGCCCAACACCGTGCAGGACGTTTGGCATTTGCCAGAGAACACCAAGATTGGCAAATTCGCCACTGGCACCCTGTGCTCTTCACAGATGAAAGCAGGTTCACACTGAGCACATGTGACAGACGTGACATTCTGGAGACACCGTGGAGAACGTTCTGCTGCCTGCAACATCCTCCAGCATGACCGGTTTGGCGGTGGGTCAGTCATGGTGTGGGGTGGCATTTCTTTGGGGGGCCGCACAGCCCTCCATGTGCTCGCCAGAGGTAGCCTGACTGCCATTAGGTACCGAGATGAGATCCTCAGACCCCTTGTGAGACCATATCCTGGTGCGGTTGACCCTGGGTTCCTCCTAATGCAAGACAATGCTAGACCTCATGTGGCTGGAGTGTGTCAGCAGTTCCTGCAAGAGGAAGGCATTGATGCTATGGACTGGCCCGCCCGTTCCCCAGACCTGAATCCAATTGAGCACATCTGGGACATCATGTCTCGCTCCATCCACCAACGCCACGTTGCACCAAAGACTGTCCAGGAGTTGGCGGATGCTTTACTCCAAGTCTGGGAGGAGATCCCTCAGGAGACCATCCGCCACCTCATCAGGAGCATGCCCAGGCGTGGTAGGGAGTTCATACAGGCACGTGGAGGCCACACACACTACTGAGCCTCATTTTGACTTGTTTTAAGGACATTACATCAAAGTTGGATCAGCCTGTAGTGTGGTTTTCCACTTTAATTTTGAGTGTGACTCCAAATCCAGACCTCCATGGGTTGATAAATTGGATTTCCATTGATTATTTTTGTGTGATTTTGTTGTCAGCACATTCAACTATGTAAAGAAAAAAGTATTTAATAAGATTATTTCATTCATTCAGATCTAGGATGTGTTATTTTAGTGTTCCCTTTATTTTTTGAGCAGTGTACTTCTCTGTCGATATCACATATATTATCAAGCATTTCACATATTATACAGATACTGACTGTTAGCATTTGGTGGTCTATATCAGCTTCCCACAATAATGCACTTTAGGTGAGGCAGAATAACCGGTAGCCGTGTTACTTCAACAGCATTTAACATTAGATCATCTCTAAGCTTTACGGGAATGTGGTTCTGAATATAGACCGCAACACTGCCTCCGTTGGCATTTCTGTCTTTTCGGTAAATGTTATAACCATGTATTGCTACCACTGTATCATCAAAGGTATTATCTAGGTGAGTTTCATAGATAGTCAGAAAATGAATGTCATCTGTTCCAAGCAAGTTATTGACTTCATGGACCTTGTTTCTTAGGCTACATATGTTAATATGTCCTATCTTTAGCACTTTTCTGGGTTGCTTGATTGTTTTTAATTCTTTACTGGGAAGCTTATCAGAGGTAGACTGTTATATTATACAGAATGTTATTTACATTGGCGCAGATAGTGCAGGGTGAGCTGCATGAAGAGGGTGGTATGCACAGGAAAAGGAAAAATGTATGAAATGTATGCATTTCACTACTGTAAGTCGCTCTGGATAAGAGCATCTGCTAAATGACTAAAATGTAAATGTAAATGTAAGAGGTCTTCCCACTATTGCTCACTGCCTTTTTTTCACCTTTATTGAACCAGGTAGGCCAGTTGAGAACAAATTCTCATTTACATCTGCGACCTGGCCAAGATAAAGCAAAGCAGTGCGGCAAAAACAACAACACAGAGTTACACATGGGATAAACAAAGGTACAGTCAATAACACAATAGAAAATCTGTATACAGTGTGTGCAAATGAAGTAAGGAGGTGAGGCAATAAATAGGCCACAGTGGCGAAGTAATTACAATTTAGCAATTAACACTGGAGTGATAGATGTGCAGATGAGGATGTGCAAGTAGAAATACTGGTGTGCAAAAGAGCAGAAAAAAAACAAATATGGTGATGAGGTAGGTAGATTGGATGGGCTATTTACAGATGTGCTGTGTACAGCTGCAGCAATCGGGAAGCTGCAATGACAGCCGATGCTTGAAGTTAGTGAGGGAGATATAAGTCTCCAACTTCAGTGATTGTTGCAATTAATTCCAGTCATTGGCAGCAGAGTACTGGAAGGAAAGGCGGCAAAAGGAGGTGTTGGCTTTGGAGATGACCAGTGAAAGAAACCTGCTGGAGCGCGTGCTACGGGTGGGTGTTGCTATGGTGACCAGTGAGCTGAGATAAGACGGAGCTTGACCTAGCAAAGACTTATACATGACCTGGAGCCAGTGGGTTTGGCGACGAATATTTAGCGAGGACCAGCCAACGAGAGCATACAGGTCGCAATGATGGGTAGTATATGGGGCTTTAGTGACGAAACGGATGGCACTGTGATAGACTGCATCCAATTTGCTGAGTAGAGTGTTGGAGGCTATTTTGTAAATGGCATCACCGATGTCAAGGATCGGTAGGATAGTCAGTTTTACGAGGGTATGTTTGGCAGCATGAGTGAAGGAGGCTTTGTTGTGAAATAAGAATCCGATTCTAGATTTCATTTTGGATTGGAGATGCTTAATATGAGTCTGGAAGGAGAGTTTACAGTCTAACCAGACACCTAGGTATTTATAGTTGTCCACATTTTCTAGGTCAGAACCGTCCAGAGTTGTGATGCTAGTTGGGCGTGCGGGTGCAGGCAGGCGATCGGTTGAAGAGCTTGCATTAAGTTTTACTAGCGTTTAAGAGCAGTTGGAGGCCACGGAAAGAGAGTTGTATGGCTTTGAAGCTCATTTTGTGGTTTGTTAACACAGTGTCCAAAGAAGGGCCAGATGTATACAGAATGGTGTCGTCTGCGTAGAGGTGGATCAAAGAGTCACCCGCAGCAAAAGCGACATCATTGATATGTACAGAGAAAAGAGTCGGCCCGAGAATTGAACCCTGTGGCACCCCAATAGAGACTGCCAGAGGTCCAGATAACAGGCCCTCCGATTTGACACACTGAACTTTGTCTGAGAAGTAGTTAGTGAACCAGGCGAGGCTGTAATTAGAGAAACCAAGGCTGTTGAGTCTGCCGATAAGAATTCGGTGATTGACAGAGTCGAATGCCTTGGCCAGGTCGATGAAGACGGCTGCACAGTACTGTTTTTTATCAATGGTGGTTATGATATCTTTTAGGACCTTGAGCATGGCTGAGATGCACCCGTGACCAGCTCGGAAACCAGACTGCATCGCGGAGAAGGTACGGTGGGATTCGAGATGGTTGGTGATCTGTTTGTTCACTTGGCTTTCGAAGACTTTAGAAAGGCAGGGCAAGATGGATATAGGTCTGCAACAGTTTGGGTCTGTCTCCCCCTTTTAACCGTGGCCGCTTTCCAGTCTTTAGGAATCTCAGACAATACGAAAGAGAGGTTGAACAGGGTAGCAATATGGGTTGCGACAATGGCGCCGGAAAATTTTAGGAAGAGAGGGTCCAGATTGTCTAGCCCAGCTGATTTGTCGGGATCCAGATTCTGCAGCTCTTTCAGGACATGAGCTGTCTGGATTTGTCAGAACTGTCTCTGGATTGTAGGAGGGGTGAAGTCAGGCGCAGGAGACAAAACTACGTGAAAACACACGTTTCATGAATGAGTCCAAATATGCCACAACCCAAGGCAGGGTACAAACTCAAAAGGACAGGAAAAATCCTAACTGAGTTGGGGCGCAGCCCGGCAGACTCTCATGCCTAAGTAGAGCATAGCGGAGTAAAAAATAAAATACCCAACCTACTAAGGATGACACACTAACAATCCCACACAACCCCAAACAAAAAACAGACAGATTAAATAACCCCACTAATGACTTAACCCAAAACAAGTGCTAACCTACACAGACATAACCAAACGAAACAGAGAAGGAAATCAGTGGCAGCTAGTAGGCCGGCGACGACGACCGCCGAGCGGCGCCCGAACGGGGAGAGGCGCCACCTTCTGTGTACGTTGTGACAGGATTTGGGTGAAGGAGAAATGGGGGGGCTTGGGCCAGTTGCTGCAGGGGGTGCAGAGCTGTTTGCCGGGGTTGGGGTAGCCAGGTGGAACGCGTGGCCAGCCATAGAGAAATGCTTATTGAAATTCTCGATTATCGTGGATTTATCAGTGGTGACAGTGTTTCCTAGCCACAGTGCAGTAGGCAGCTGAGCGGAGGTGCTCTTATTCTCCATGGACTTTGCAGTGTCCCAAAACATTTTGGAATTCGTGCTGCAGGATGCAAATTTTGATTGAAAAAGCTAGCCTTTGCTTTCCTAACTGACTGTGTATATTGGTTCCTGACTTCCCTGAAAGGTTGCATATCGTGGGGACTATTCGAAGCTAGTGCAGTGCGCCACAGGATGTTTTTGTGCTGGTCAAGGGCAGTCAAGTCTGGAGTGAACCAAGGGCTATATCTGTTATATCTTAGTTAAAAAAAAATTGAAAGGGGCATGCTTATTTAAGATGGTGAGGAAGGCACTTTTGAAGAACAACCAGGCATCCTCTACTGATGGGATGAGGTCATTATCCTTCCAGGATACCCGGTCAGGTCGATTAGAAAGGCCTGCTCGCAGAAGTGATTTAGGAAGCGTTTGACAGTGATGAGGGGTGGTACTTTGACCGCGGACCCATAACGGACGCAGGCAATGAGGCAATGATCGCTGAGATCCTGGTTGAAAACAGCAGAGGTGTATTTAGAGGGCAAGTTGGTCAGGATGATATCTATGAGCGTGCCCATGTTTACGGATTTGAGGTTGTACCTGGTAGGTTCCTTGATCATTTGTGTGAGATTGAGGGCATCTATCTTAGATTGTAGGATGGCCGGGATATTAAGCATATCCCAGTTTAGGTCACCTAACAGTACGACCTCTGATGATAGATGTGGGTAATCAATTCACATATGGTGTCCAGGGCACAACTGGGAGCTGAGGGGGGTCTATAACAAGCGGCAACAGTGAGAGACTTATTTCTGGAGAGATGGATTGTTAAAAGTTGTAGCTCGAACTGTTTGGGCATAGACCTGGATAGTATGACAGAACTCTGCAGGCTATATCTACAGTAGATTGCAACTCCACCCCCTTTAGCAGTTCTATCTTGATGGAAAATGTTGTAATTGGGGAAGGAGAATTCAGGGTTTTTGGTGGCCTTCCTAAACCAGGATTCAAACACAACTAGGACATCAGGGTTGGCGGAGTGTGCTAAAGCAGTAAATAAAGCAAACTTAGAGAGGAGGCTTCTGATGTTAACATGCATGAACCCAAGGCTTTTCCAATTACACAAGTCAACAAATGAGAGCGCCTGGGGAAACACAGGGCCTGGGTTAACCTCTACATCACCAGAGGAACAGAGGAGGAGTCAGATGAGGGTACGGTTAAAGGCTATAAGAACTGGTCGTATAGTGCGTTCAGAACAGAGAGAAAAGGAGTAGACTTCTGGGCATTTTAGGATAGATTCAGGGCATAATGCACAGACAAGGGCATGGTAGGGAGCGAGTACAGTGGAGGTAAACCTAGGCATTGAGTGACGATGAGAGAGGCTGCATCTCTGGAAGCACCAGTTAAGCTAGGTGCGGTCTCCGCATGTGTGGGGGGTGGGGCAAGGGAGCTAACCGAGGCATGTAAAGCGGGACTAAGGGCTCCGCAGTAAAACAAAACAATGAGAGCTACCCTAAACAACAGTACACAAGGCATATTGACATTTGAGCAATTACGGGTGTTGATTGGGAGGGCTCAGACAACAACGGGTAAACAGCTAAGACAACAACAACGGGCAAATGGCGATGAATGGGCAGAGAGGGTCAGTTAGCTACACACAGGGCCTGAGTTCGAGGCTGGGGCCGACAGATAAACAAAATTAAGTACCGTGTTAATGAACAGTCCAGTAGGCATCAGCTGTGTAGCCGATCATAGGGTCCAATAAGCTGCAATGGATGAAACAGGGAGACACTCGGCAGTCGTCACTACGCTAGGCGAGCGGGAGACACGGTGCTCAGAGAGTTAGCGGGCCGAGGCTAGTAGCTGGGTCCTCACCGACATCAACGGTGCAGAGGCCGGTTGAGAGCACATGTCTGTGCTAAAGGTAAAGACTGATAGCAGTGGCTAACAAAGACTAAATAGCAAGTAGCTAATTAGCTCGCTAGCTTCTGAAGGCTAGCTTCTGATGGAGATTCCTGTTATAATGGCAAAAAAAATGGCAGATCCGTACCACGTTGGGTGAGGCAGGTTGCAGGAAGGTATATTTAATTTGAAAATGGAAAAAGAGATTGAAATGTATACAGAAAAATAAAAAAAGCTGAATATTTACAAGAGGCAAAACACAGGACAAAAACAAACACGTCTTGCTGCTACGCCATCTTGGATCATGCCTCATTGCAACTCTGGTTTATAGGCTCATGATTACTGCTTACAATACCTGTAGGATTAACAGATGTATTCGGTGCAATTAGGGGTACATAAATTAAATTACTTACATTGTGTTTGCCAATGCCCCTAAGATAATGTATATTTGATGATGCATTATGATGACTCATTGTCACATTAGTATCAACTAAAGGAATGCCTTTGTCTAGAGAGACTTTTGCCTGCCCAAAAAGTTAATGATGGGACAATATTTCTAACTTAACGATGTGGGAATTGGTCAGTGGGGAGATGTAGAAAACTAATGTCATATTGTTTTTCATTTTGTAATGTTATTAAAAACAGTATGAACCAAATACTGTAACTTGGAAAGGATACCCCCTTTATCTGTCAAAGTTTCATCCAATATGTTGTGAATACAATATGAAAAATAATGAAAGTGTTTTTGTTAAGATAATAATGTGATTTTAGGAGGGATAAGACAATCATATCCTTTGCACATTAAGTAGCCACGCCCCGAGTGAGGTCAGAGAGCTTGTCAGCATGACGGAATGCCCCTTTTGACCAAGAGTGCATAAAAAGCCTTGCCGACGAATTTAACATTAGACCAGGAAATGTGAGGCGAGAGCTACATGTTTTAAATGGTTTAAACTCTGAACCTCAACACGAGGTGTAGAAATAAAATCACCTTCCTTTAGACCAGAGAGACGAAGAGCTGCAGCTCATGTCCATCGTGGTCCGAATCCTGAATACCAACACGAGGAGGAAGAGGCGAGAAGCTCATATCAGACAATCACTGGTACAGCTGATTAGCTGTCTTAAGTCAGATATCGAGAAAATCAAATCTTAGTGAGACTATCCTACTACTCTCATCACCAATGGGAACCGTCGACATGGCTGGTTATCTTCCAGAGTGAACAACAGCTGAAGAGGGGAAAGAGAAGACCCCTTTCGGACAATCAAAGCCATATAGCTGGAAGGCCAACAACCTTCCAAAGGAGGGCTGTTCCGACAGAGATAAAACTCACACGTAAATACATTTATGATTTCTTATTCCAAACGGGCAGTGGTTCGTGTGAAAACTATATGATTAACGTAACTGTGAGAACAACTCTGAAATGTCTCAACGATAAGTGTGCCTTTTTCTCTCTCTCTTCCCCCCTCTCCATCTATGTTGTAACAAGTTGTCATATCTTGTGAGTCGACTAGGGACCTTAGTCTCATGTAAGTGTGTGTGTGTGTGTGTGTGTGTATTCTGTGTTATTATTTAGTTAGCTAGTAAGTAAATGATTAAACCAATTTGTGTAGTTCGGAATAATGCACAAGGCTGGGGGTTTTTGCAGATCCAAGAAGGTTCTGATCGTTCAGAATGAGTATTTGATAATGATAATTGATGTTATAGGTAAAGACCTTATAGACCTTAATTCGGGAGATGATAATTCTCTAAACAACTTATTCCATGGTGCCCCAAATCCTAATGAGTTAATTGTTGCATGATTAATTTAATTGTTAGTGGATTACATAAATAACAGTCAGTAGATTAATGAAAGTAAAGTCACGACAGGTCCATTATAACTTCTATCTGGTTTTAGTTAGTTATGGATGCACTGGGCCAATACCTACAGTATATCTGATATAAGAGATAAATGCTGATGTTGGTACGCAGACCTGCGAAAATCTGTGGTCCCTCATGCTGACTTCAGTTTTTTTGTGGCCCCCACCCCCATCAAAGTTGTCCATCCCTGTTCTAATCAATCCTGAAGAACATCTAAAAGGCTTTACGTTTGAAAGCTGGGTCACATGGCATGGCACAGAAACATTTGGGCACTGCTTACGTAACAACAGCATGTGGAGACAGCATGTTGACATGTCTGAGCACGACATAGGTCAGAGGTTAGGATATTATTATGATGGATAGACAGAAGCCTGCTAAAAATAAAACACAAGCACAGCACTGCCAAATCAACTAAATATGCCCTTAAATTGCTTTAAGCATGCTGAATACTACATTACTTCAAACGATGTGTAATGAATTTTTGTTGTTGATAAAGACTAAATATTATTATCCAAAGATTACACAGGAAAGACAAGTTGTCTTGGAAATGTAGATGTGATTTTCAAGTTCTGAGTTCAAGGCTGCATCATTCTTCTCTGCAGAAACAGCAAGTAGTTACAAAACATACAGTTGATGCCAGAAGTTTACATACACTTAGTTTGGAGTCATCAAAACTCATTTTTCAACCACTCCACTAATTTCTTGTTAACAAACTATAGTTTTGGCAAGTCAGCATGCCACAGTCATTTTTCCAACAATTGTTTACAGACAGATTATTTCACTTATAATTCACTGTATCACAATTCCAGTGGGTCAGAAGTTTACATGCACAGTCAACTTAGTGTCTTTAAACAGCTTTGAAAATTCCAAAAAATGACATCATGGCTTTAGAAGCTTCTGATAGGTTAATTGACATCATTTGAGTCAATTGGAGGTGTACCTGTGGATGTATTTCAAGGCCTACCTTCAAACTCAGTGCCTCTGCTTGACATCATGGGAAAATCTAAAGAAATCAGCCAAGACCTCAGAAAAAAAATTGTAGACCTCCACAAGTCTGGTTCATCCTTGGGAGCAATTTCCAAATGCCTGAAGGGACCACATTCATCTGTACAAATAATAGTACACAAGTATAAACACCATGGGACCATGCAGCCGTCATACCACTCAGGAAGGAGACACGTTCTGTCTCCTAAAGGTGAACGTACTTTGGTGCGAAAAGTGCAAATCAATCCCAGAACAACAGCAAAGGACCTTGTGAAGATGCTGGAGGAAACAGGTACAAAAGTATCTATAGCCACAGTAAAACGAGTCCTATATCGACATAACCTAAAAGGCCGCTCCGCAAGAAGGAAGCCACTGCCATAAAAAAATCCAGACTACGGTTTGCAACTGCACATGGGGACAAAGATCGTACTTTTTGGAGAAATGTCCTCTCTGGTCTGATGAAACAGAAATAGAACTGTTTGGTCATAATGACCATCATTTTGTTTGGAGGAAAAAGGGGGAGGCTTGCAAGCCGAAGGACACCATCCCAACCGTGAAGCACGGGGGTGGCAGCATCATGTTTTGGGGGTGCTTTGCTGCAGGAGGGACTGGTGCACTTCACAAAATAGATGGCATCATGAGAAGGAAAATTATGTGTATATATTGAAGCAACATCTCAAGACATCAGTCAGGAAGTTAAAGCTTGGTCGCAAATGTGTCTTCCAAATGGACAATGACCCAAAGCATACTTCCAAAGTTGTGGCAAAATGGCTTAAGGACAACACAGTCAAGGTATTGGAGTGGCCATCACAAAGCCCTGATCTCAATCCTATAGTAAATGTATGGGTAGAACTGAAAAAGCGTATGAAAGGAAGGAGACTTACAAACCTGACTCAGTTACACCAGCTCTATCAGGAGGAATGGGTCAAAATTCACCCAACTTATTGTGGGGAGCTTATGGAAGGCTACTCGAAATGTTTGACCCAAGTTACACAATTTAAAGGCAATGCTACCAAAAACGAATTGAGTGTATGTAAACTTCTGACCCACTGGGAATGTGATGAAAGAAATAAAAGCTGAAATAAATCATTCTCTCCACTATTATTCTGACATTTCACATTCTTAAAATAAAGTGGTCATCCTAACTGACCTAAGACAGGGAATTTTTACTAGGATTAAATGTCAGGAATTGTTTAAGACTCAGTTGAAATGTTTTTGGCTAAGGTGTATGTAAACTTCCGACTTCAACTGTTGGTTCATCTAAGTTTATCAACATGTATAATAGATGACATTAAGCCTCGCTACCTTATGGTGTACTTATGGTCTTTACAACATGTATTTGTAGGTCTACATGTTTATGCATAGTTTAAATGCAAACGTTCATATATTTGCAGTTATGGATACCCTCAAAATTGTATTTTGGGAGCTGGTGACAGACAGATGGTATCACAGTTGTGTTGCAGGTGTCGCTAGTCTCCTGTCTGCCTGTCCTTGTCTAAGTGGAGTGGGTCAGAATGATCACCAGGCAGATGGTACACACCTGTTGTTGGGTCTGTTGGAACTGACAGATTAAACAGGGTTTGGAACCATGGAACCATGTCACATGGAATGTAGATAAGAACACGCTATGGGCTAGCATTCATTCACCCCCCTAATGTTGAGTCTCCTTCGTAAGCAACGTGGCAGTGCGACCATGGCATCAGTGTGGTCAATCTGTGACACTCCATTTAGTATGATATGTTACGTTATGTTACATTATGGAGTAGCGGGCGTACAATATCATGCGAATTTTAGTATAGTATCATACATCTTACCCGGTTGTGCAATAGCATGCGAATTGGATTGTCATTTATAGTACTGTATTTTACTATATTTTGGAGGACTGGGAACAAACTGGTTGAATCAACGTTGTTTAGACGTAATTTGTTAACCTATTGTGACGTAGAATCAACTGTTGTTCGAGGGTGAAATTTCAATCACAGGATTATGTCACCATGGTAACCAAATGTCAACATAGACAAACCTTGTATAAAGTATGTTAAATTTAAAACAACGTCAGATCTTCAACGTTAAATCCACTATCTGAAAAAAAACTATAGGCTGGGCAGTACCTCCTACTGGAGAGTTGATATATCTACAGCTATCCATTTGGTCTACCATCCAGGGTTTAATCAAGCCCAGCCCTGCGTACAGTAGCTATGATATGTCACTGTGCTATCATGAGAATGATTGTTGAGAGAACCACACCTAAAAATGAAATAGATTCACTGTTGCAATCAAAGTCATTCCAAATGGTAGGTTTAACAGAGTAAAAAAATAATTAATCTACAATCAATTCTGCTATTTAGGCCTATATAGCATTTGCAAAGTCATAAACAGCCATTGTTTCAATTCAACCCAGAGATCAACAATTAAATATACAATAGGCCTAGGGTTTCAAGCTCTGGTTGATTTCAAATCATATTTTGTGATATTTAACTGTGTTTGGTGGTCAACACAACCAAATATCAACATTTGAAGGAGAGGTATCTTCTGCTTGGATAGTTCCATCTGTGCCACTAACTTAGCATGGGTTTAATTCCAGTTTGTTTACAAATGAGTAAATAATATGTTGGATTTACGTCTCCAACTCAACCAAAAATCTAAGTTTGAGAATAGGACTAAATCAAATCAAACTTATTTAAAATGGGGAGTGCAGGAAACATTCAACCTTAAAATGATTAGCACATCCAAGGACACATTTTGAGGTTACTGTAACTATACATTTCTTATTATGTAATCATACTGTATAAAGCATGCGTGTTCAAGATAGCATGCGCAGGTTGTCGCAGGTCTGTGGAGATCTTCAAATTTTTAATTGCTGTAAGAATCTGTGCAGAATCTCGAATGGCATTGATCACTTTCACCATTTACTTTGAATGTAATCTCAACTGCAATCCAGGTCATTTGGTTCTGCTATTAGATGAAGCACAGTGATAACACAGTAACCTGTTGTATAAATAAACAAAATCTGACATTTGAACTTTGCTGTACTTTTAAAATTGTTTTTTTCTTACATTGGATTTTTTTTTCTCCATCTAATTTTCTTTTAGATCATAGTGATAGCACATTGGAAATTCAACACACGTACATTACGAGGAAAAAAGAGCTCCGAAGAGGAGTGTGTCAAAAACAAACAATACCTCACAAAGATGGGGTGCAAAGACCTGAACTAAATAGTGTGATAATGACAGGTGATCAGAATTTGGGTGATTGGGATCTGGAGAGTGAGCTGCGTTCAGGGGATCTATGTGTTTATTTATTTCACCTTTATTTAACCAGGTAGGCCAGTTGAGAACAAGTTCTCATTTACAACTGCAACCTGGCCAAGATAAAGCAAAGCAGTGCAACAAAAACAACAACAGAGTTACACATAAACAAACTTACAGTCAATAACACAAAAGAAAAGAAAAATAGAAAAATCTATGCACAGTGTGTGCAAATGTAGAAAAGTATGGAGGAAGTCAATAAATAGGCCCTAGAGGTGAAAATAATTACAATTTAGCATTAATACTGGAGTGATAGATGTGCAGATGATGAATATGCAAGTAGAGATACTGGGGTGAAAAAGAGCAAGAGGGTAAGTAATGATATGGGGATGAGGTAGTTGGTTGGGCTATTTACAGATTGGCTGTGAACAGGTACAGTGATCGGTAAGCTGCTCAGACAGCTGATGCTTAAAGTTAGGGAGGGAGATATGAGTCTCCAGCTTCAGAGATTTTTTCCATTCGTTCCAGTTATTGGCAGCAGAGAACTGGAAGGAAAGGCGGCCAAAGGAAGTGTAGGCTTTGTGGATGACCAGTGCAATATACCTGCTGTAGCGCGTGCTACGGGTGGGTGTTGCTATGGTGACCAGTGAGCTGAGATAAGGCGGGGTTTTTACCTAGCAAAGACTTAAAGATGACCTGGAGCCAGTGGGTTTGGCGACGGATATGTAGTGACGGCCAGCCAACGAGAGCATACAGGTCGCAGTGGTGGGTAGTATATTGGGCTTTGATTATAAAACGGATGGCAACGGCTGTCAACTGTAAGTGCTGTTATTGTGAAGTGGAAACATCTAGGCGCAACAACGGCTCAGCCGCTAAGTGGTAGTTCACACAAGCTCACAGAATGGGACCGCTGAGTGCTGAAGCACGTAGAGCGTAAAAATCACCTGGCCTCGGTTGGAACACTCACTACCGAGTTCCAAACTGCCTCTGGAAGCAACATCAGCACAAGAACTGTTCGTCGGGAGCTTCATGAAATGGGTTTCCATGGCCGAGCAGCCGCACACAAGTCTAAGATCACCATGCGCAATGCCAAGCATTGGCTGGAGGGGTGTAAAGCTTGCTGCCTTTAGACTCTGGAGCAGTGGAAACGTGTTCTTTGGAGTGATGAATCACGCTTCACCATCTGGGAGTCCGACGGACGAATCTGGGTTTAGCAGATACCAGGAAAATGCTACCTGCTGCATTACATAGTGACAACTGTTAAGTTTGGTGGAGGATGAATAATGGTCTGTGGTTGTTTTTTATGGTTCAGGCTAGGTCCCTTAGTAGCAGTGAAGGGAAATCTTAATGCTACAGCATACAATTACATTCTAGATGATTCTGTGCTTCCAATTTTGTGGCAACAGTTTGGGGAAGGCCCTTTCCTGTTTCAGCATGACATTGGCCCCGTGCACAAAGCGAGGTCCATACAGAAATGGTTTGTTGAGATCGGTGTGGAAGAACTTGACTGACCTGCACAGAGACCTGACCTCAACTCCATCGAACACCTTTGGGATGAATTGGACTGCTAGCCATGCTTAATCGCCCAACATCAGTGCCCGACCTCATTAATGCTCTTGTGACTGAGTGGAAGAAAGCCTCCGCAGCAATGTTCCAACATCTAGTGGAAAGCCTTCCCAGAAGAATGGAGGCTGTTACAGCAGCAAAGGGAGGACCACCACCATATTAAACCTCCATTTTAATGCCCATGATTTTGGAATGAGATGTTCGACGAGCATGTGTCCACATACTTTTAGTTGACATCTAGTGGACAAATTAGGAACTTCTATTGACAGACAATGGGTGACTGAAAAGGTAGAAGGTAATGGCAAAGAATTTCTGTCCATAGCCATCTAGGTTTTTAATGTAAGTTATGTAGTGTATATATCAAGGTGACATCTAGATGGTTATCACTGTTAGTATTTTCTTGTGTAGGCTGCTATCCTACTTGAATAAAAAGTCTGTGAGATAAAAAAGAAATCCACATTCGCGCTACCGCTGGTGACACGACCGTGACACCCAGTAAGAAGCAAGTCGACAGGTCGGTCGATACACCAGTGCACTTATCGTCTCGTCGTGCAGACCAATTAGCCATGCAAAACGGTCTTGAGTGGCAACAAATCTGCCCAATTATCTAATTCGCTTTCCATACGCCCACTCACCTTCGACACACCCACTTGCCCATACTCCAGTGGCCGTATTGGGCTGCAGCTACCCATACTTGAAATTGCTCCCCAACACGTCATCTCTGCACACTCCAAGGTAAATGATGAATGGTGGCATCATTAGGTATTAGAGTATTAGGTTGAATAATGAAAATTAATGAAACATTTCCATCCCAAGGTTAGTGGGCCTGACCAGAGGCATCTGCCTGTCCTTCTCTGTCTCTCAGACTCTGTCCCTGACTCTTTATCTCTGTCCCTGTCTGTCTATCTGTGTCTGTGTCTTTGTTTGTGTCTTTGTCTTTGCCTTTGTCTTAGTCTCTCTCTCTCTCTCTCTCTCTCGCGCTCTCTCTCTCTCTCTCTCTCTCTCCCTCTTTCCCTCATCGCTCTCTCTCTCTGAATTGGCGTAATCTGCTTGCCAGATGTCACCAGCCCATCACAGTGTTTTGGATCTGAATCAATGTGCGTGATTGCCCATACACTAATGCAGAATGACCCCACTGTAATTATAATAATAGAGTGAGAGAGAGAGAGATGGCCGGTTGTCTTCAGACTCATCTGATCCTGATGTCTTTGCTGTCAGTCTTTTCTGTCTTTCGACCTGTCTGGTCTTTGGGAAGCAGCAAAAGTGCAGCACACTCTGTCATTCCACTGCAATGTAGGCAGAATTCCATTGTCTATCGTAGTATCTCATTGGCCAACCTGGCAGAGGTCAACTGTGGTCAGGTGCTCTCCCACAGTCTACAGTCAGTTTACCCCATCCCAATCCTCACCTCAACCAGCAGGGAGGCAGAAATTAAACAGATTTCAGGTCTGTGCTTCATGGTGCTGCTTCAACCAATATCATAATGTACAGTGGGTTCCATTACCCACCAGATTCTTCAGGTTCTCACAGTCTGTTCCTTGCCTATTGTTTCCAAGGTGAATATTGTCCGGAAATATTGTGTTGGAAAACAAGTCATGAAGAGTGGTGTGATGTGGTTTGCTTGCAAAAACAGGTTCACAGTAGATATGGGAGAACATTATATTTATTCAGTGGACCAAAATTGCTGCAAGAAGCAGAAAAGGGAACACAGTGCATGCAGTGCAGTAATGTTTGTGAATGTCCTGTCTTCCTTCTTTACAATGTCTATTCATTTAACTATCTATTCAATAGTGTGTTCATTCATTCACTAATTTGTGTATTTATCGGCAGGTTTTAGTGAGAGAGCTGAGCAGTCATTATATAATTGTGGAGTGTGTTGGGTATTATGTCATTGCAATAGAGTGATGCATTATGTAAGGCATTCCTCCTCGTATTACCATATACAGGGTTTTAATATCGCTGCTGCTTCCTGGTAATTCCACTGGTGTCTCAGTTGATTTACGGCTTTTGGAAATTGCCAGCTGTTTCTGGCTGGTTTGGATGATAGGATACTAGCCAACTATCTGTGTCATAACGATGGTGGTGGTGGTTAAATATCTCAGACCTGCTCCTACATCCCAGCAGGTGAAGGACGGCCAACTGATCTGATCTTGGAAGAACTGGAATATCAATAGGGAGGTTGAGGGTTGTTTAAAATCATGTGCTATGCTTGCTTAGTTTAGCAGTGCCTGTGCCCACTCTCATACTTGGGTGTCAGAAGCTGTCATTAATCTATAGCAAGTGAAAAGGTCATAATATCTTGTTCAGATAAAAAAAATGCTTCAACATCTTGTACGCATTAATGTAGATGCAGTGATAAGATAAAAAAAATGGTGATTGATGTAGCTCCACTCCAAAACAAACATGGCCTTGCCGTCTCCTCTATTTCTAGTGTTATACTGCATTTAGTATCATTCATTAGTATATTGCAGCATTGTATTACACATAAGTATCATCAAATAGCACCAGCATTTCAAACTATCACACATATTGATAGAAAAGTCACACTTATCTATTGATGCAATCAGGAGGCTTGTTGCCTCTCCTGCTGCTGATTGGAGCTGTATTAAGTCCCTGTTCTTTAACTTTGATCACAGGGATCATCGGGATGCCAGAAGTGCAGTGCTGGAGCTTTAAATCAGCTTCTGTTTTCTTTGGTAAGAGAAACCTCTAACAGATCTTTCACAACTAGGGCTTGCCTGCCTAAATAATGGGTAGTAATGCTCTGCCACTTGTCTCGGGTAGAAAGACCTATGGGTGCCATACTCGCAAAGTTTTTTAGAACCAAGGTTTATACCTGTGTGTATTCTAGATGGAGCCTGTTTATTCCTCTCTCTCTCCTTCTCCCTAGTTACTGTGCATGCCTAAAGAATTTCATCTCAGTATCCTCTTTCCCATCGCAAGGATCTAGAAATGCTAAAATATACAGAATATGCTGAATAACTACAACTAGATAAATTGTTCAGCTAATTCCTGTGGAGAGAGAGCGTTGTCAATAAGCAGATTAAAATGTGTGTGATGGAGTTGGTAAGCAGCTAATGTGGTGTGACACTGGAACAGAGTGAGCTGGTCACGAGAGAAGAAATGACGAGGAAGACAAACAGGAGGAGAAGGGGATTAGATGAGAACTATATTTCATAATCTCCAATCTAAAAAGACAGGGTGGGAGAGAAAGTTTCAGATGTATTATCTTAGCTTGAGGATTAGTGTTGTGTCTCTCTCCCTCTCTCTCCCCCTCCCCGCTTTTGTTCTCTCCCTCCTTTCTCTATTTCTCTGAGCTGTGCAAAGTGCTGTCAAAACAAAATAAAACAGAGGAGTAAACACTAAAGACTAAGAGGCCAAACTTGCAAACCTTTGGTCGTCCTCAGCATCATGGCTAATAGTGCCAGGTTGGCCTATGAGAAAAGCTAGCAGCTAGCCATTAAATAAACAGGCTCCATGGAATACAGAGGAATTATCTGAACATGACTCACTATTTCATGTTCATTGGAAGGCAGCCCTCCCCATAGCCGACCACACTGTTGTATACAATTGGAATAAATTGTAACTTTGACTGTCGTTGTCATGCCATTGATTGAGTAGTTGGCTAAAGTACATAGAGATCTGGTACCAGGCTAAACACACCAGTGTAGATACACCAATCTGAATATACCATACTTAAGGTAGCTGGCTAAATATTTACCTGATTGCTGTTACTATTGGCATGTGCCTATATGTGAGTAAACATGTCAGTCTCACAGCTAGCCCTTAAAGCGGTCCCGGTGAGAAGTGGAACATTAAATAAGTGTAACAATGCTTCAGTCCTGCTGCAGCGTACCGTGGCATTGCCTTGCTGTGGCGTACCGTACCGTATCGGAGCCTCCTCGCTGATTAGCTGTGCCTGTCAGCAGCGCAGGTTGATGATACGCAGGCAAGGTGTGATCACAGCGGCTGGTTAAATGTTTCCAGTGGGTAATGAAGTTCAAGAGCTGGCTTAGGTTTGATCATCAACATGGAGGGAAGGGAGGGTGACACCAGGCAGCTGTGTCCAGGGGAGACAGTGGGCCCATGTGTAGCAGCCCATGTGAAGTCCGGGTACTGGGAGCATACACAGGAGGGCATCTGTCTCCTCCATACATACAATAACATTATGATTTCTAGTAGGATAAATCCACTACTCAAGCAACACAAATGTGCGAAGGAGTCGTGCTTAGAAATTGGATCCATTTCAAAACAGCTAATAGAAGATTAGATGACAACAGTCTTTTTGAGTAATGAAAATAGTAGTGGATGTTGTCCTTAGTTGGATGGATGTGAGTGTACTTCCCTGGGGGATCGGTCAGGACCAACCCAGGTTGAGTTATTACGTGACTGCACTGAGGCTGGTGTTCTGATTGAGACTAGAGGCCTACTCATTCTCATCTCACTTGTTGTATCTCTCTCTGTTGGTTTCTTTCTTTCGCTCTCATTCTCCCTCTCTCTGCATCTCTCTCACTCTCACTATTCTCAACCACAGCATTGAAGCAAACACCAGAGGTAAATAGCTCAGAAGTGTTCGGTAGAAGCTAACGTTCTCTTAAGGGAAGTTGCACAACAGAATGCATTCAACAAATAAATGGTTTTAACACAACCACTCTGAATCCCAGAGGTGTGTGTGTGGGGGGAGCAGTTGTTGTGAGTTGACTGCCTTGCTCAAGGGCAGTACAACAGATTTTTCCACCTTGCCAGCTCAGGGATTCGAACCAACAACCTTTCAGTTACTGACCCAATGCTAGGCTACCTGCATCCTAATACCCACCGTAGAGGCTATGTCACACAACATTGAAGATCTCAAGCAATGGATGCACCTGAGAAAAGGTTGATGGGCTTTGGAGGGCTGTTTGCATGATGGCGCATCTGGCCTTGGGGTGCAACTTGTTTTCTTCCAAAAAGCCCATCTGACTCATCATCACACAGCCTCGGCTGGTGCTGGGTAGAGGTAACTTTTTCACTATTTGTGCAAAACGAATAAAGGCACAGTTATTGTTAGCAGGTTGAATTAAGCATATCTGAGGTCTGCTTGCCATTGTAGACATGTTTCCTCTACAGTGTCTCGCTAGCTAGCTCATCTCCCCCTACTCTCTGTTACTTTACACTCAGAAAAAAGGGTTCCAAAAGGGTTCTTCGGGCTGTCCCCGTAGAATCCTCTGTGGAAAGGGTTCTACATGGGACTCAAAAAGGTTTTACCTGGAACCAAAAGGGTACTTCTCCTATGGGGACCGCCGAAGAGCAATTTTATGTTCTATATGGCATCTTTTTTTTCTAAGAGTGTACTGCTCTGGAACACTCTGTAACAGTCAATAAATGGTTTAAGGTTCGGTGTTGAGATTCAATTTTGAAGGCGTATAGTGGCATCCAAATTTGGAAGCAGCCCTCAGGCCTGTAAACAAATACTGAATAACCACTTTTATCTTGAGCTTCAGCAAAAAAATGATAATTAAATACACTATTGTCCTCAATTAGGGGTAAACCATATAGTCAATTTGGTTTGTGCTGAACGCTGCCTCTGCTTGCAAACAGGCAAGATACTCTAAGTCTCTAGCACTAGGCTAGGCTTCCAGTTATTTGATTTTGGAAAAAGCATTTGAAAGCGTTACAAAACTGTCTTTATTGTTAACTGGAAGCAAGAACCGGCATATTTTGAATCCATTATTAGAGTTAACTGGGATTTTTAAGAGGTGTGGTTTGGCAAATGATTGCATTGATGAAAATCACTCTCAGTTTAACTTTACCTTTACCTTGTGCAGAAGCCAAAGCTTTGTCTCCCCTCCTCCCCTACTTTTCCTGCTAACGATCATCTCTCTTATGCAGGCAGGAACTGGCCTTAGACCCTCATGGGATCCAATCAGTCATTTAAGTCCTGTTGGTGGTTGGTGGCCAATTCCCCCTAGTGGTTCTGTCTCATTCCTCCCTAGTGGAAAATGAAAACTGCCTCTCTCTGCAGAACAGTCTTGTTTTACAGAATGAACAGGCTGCCTCCAAAGTGTTTTTGTTCATTCACAGACAGTGAAAATTCTCATCCCTGCTTCATGACATAGAGCTGAGGTTACATTTCTGTTCAATTTCAGTTGAATTACATTTCCAGGAAAACAGGTGGACATTAATATTCTGAAATGGAACTGACCCCCAACCCTGCTTATGGAAATGAAGCTGGGATGCAGAGATGTTACACAATACTATAAAGCGAAGTGCCATGCCAAGTACAATATCTCTGCATTTTTACTTGGTCAGAATGGTTCTCCTTGTCTCCAGTGTGAGCAGTACCTGCTAACTGCCCAGTAACATGGCTCTGAACCACTGTCATGCTGTCTCACCGTCCTGCCTTCCTGCTGTCCTGCTGTGCTCTTGTTGTTAGGCCTGACTAAGCCCAAACAGGAAGGACACTAATCTTTTTTTAACATAGTGCTCTGGGGACTAGAGGGCCAGGATTAGGACTAGCAAACAGAGGATTACTATCAGCACAGCAAAAAAGGTAGCTAGCCTCTCTTTTCAGGGGAATAGGCCCTTGACATTTTGTTGCACAACAAAAGGATGTTCTTTTGAACATCTCCAACCACAGTCACAGGGCCAATTGTCCTAGCAGGGATTGGAGGAGCCCTGTGTAATTTGGCTGCCGTGAACACGTCCCATAGGGTGAGTTCCGGAATGGCAGTAGGGTTCTGAATGACATCACCGTTGCATGGTCGCTTGTGTAAAGAGCAGGCCCATGTGGCTGCATTGCGGTTGACTGAGCAATAGCAGAAGAACTGGACAGCAGTCTAAGACATATGCCAGCCTCAGATCAGGCCTTTCTGTCTCACACAGCTGGGGATGGCACGTGTCACGGTCTGAAGCCCACTATAAGCCAAGTGTCTAGAGGACTCCTCTTAGCCTCAGCCCCGGGCACTACTTTAGCATGTGTGTGTGTGTGTGTGTGTGTGTGTGTGTGTGTGTGTGTGTGTGTGTGTGTGTGTGTGTACAACTGTCAACTGTATTGACCTGTATCTGTACACTGTATTCTCCTGCAGTGTGAGCTCATTCCGTTGCACAGAGACACAATCTGTAGCAGGGCTGACTGTGCAGCTGCCTGAACCATCGGACTCTCTCTGTCTCTGTCTACACTCAACTACTGTATATAGGTCAAACTGCAGACAGGCAGAGGGAGAGAGATGAAGAGAGAGAAAGAACGAGAGATACAGAGAGAGAGAGAGACAGAGAGCGAGTGAGGGTGACAATGAGAGGCAGAGAAAGAGAGAGGGACTGCCTCCACAGGTCCATGACTGTCATGGTCCCTTCATTCCCTCACCCTCTCCATCGGCTGCTAACGTGTCAACAAACAGCGGAACAGAGTGCGCTCATTATCGCCTGTGCGCCACAGAAAATCCATCTCCCCAGAGTATTGTCACCAGGAGCTCAGCGGCTCACTGCCACCCTCAGGGGACAGTCATGTTGCAAGCTGCAGCACCACAAGCTTATGGAGGTGTTGGGCTTTTTTTGTAAGGGGATTTCATGGATGTAAGAGATGATACTGAAAGAATGCCTCGGTGGTGAGAACATTGTTTTAGATGTGAGAAAAGCTGGGATCTGTATTCCTTATTAGTTGGTTCTTATACTATACAGCTCTGGACATATACTTTGTACTGCTACTAGAGATAATATGTACTGTGCTCTTATATAAGGTATTGTATGTGCTTCTGAGATCTCAGTTGTTCTTTTCCGTCACAAGCTTGGTTAGGGGAAGAGCTGGTTAATGAGAATCTCTGACTGGTAGCTATGCCCTAGGTGTAATCATTGACATGCTGGTGATGTGGATTCACCTGTAGACAGTAGGCAGTGATTTTGAACAGTCTCTATCTAGGTCATTTCACGTCCCCCTCCGCACACACAATCATGGCAGCTTCTACCGAGGATCCATCTCCGTGCTCTATGTTCTCTTCTCACAGTCTCGTTTTGAAGACACTCTGCAGATTTATTTATAACCCCATCCACAGGCAGATACCTGGGCTGAGTGAGAATACAGAGAAAGTCACAGCAACCACAAGAATCACTGCTCTCTCAATTCAATTCAAGGGCTTTATTGGCATGGAAAACATGTTAACTTTGCCAAAGCAAGTAAAGTACATTATCTTTTTTTTTAAATGTAACCTTCATTTTCTCTCGTTCTCTCTCTCTCTCTCTGCCTCTCTCTCTTTCTCTCTCTACCTCTTTATGTCTTCCTCTTTCTCTCTCTATACATCCAGTCCATAACATCATCTCCTACAGTCAGGCTGTCCGAAGCCTGTGCATGATGGCACTGATATGTACCCATTGGCCAAGGTGCAGAGAGAGAGAGAGAGAGAGAGAGAGAGAGAGAGAGAGAGAGAGAGAGAGGTTGTGAAGTAGAGAGAGAGAGAGGTTGTGAAGTAGAGAGAGAGAGAGGTTGTGAAGTAGAGAGAGAGAAAGGTTGTGAAGTAGAGAGAGAGAAAGGTTGTGAAGTAGAGAGAAAGACAGGTAGAGAGAGAGAGAGAGAGAAAGGTTGTGAAGTAGAGAGAGAGAAAGGTTGTGAAGTAGAGAGAGAGAAAGGTTGTGAAGTAGAGAGAAAGACAGGTAGAGAGAGAAAGAAATAGAGAGGAAGGGGGAGTGGGGGAGAGAGAGAGAAAAATAGAGAGAGAGAGCATGTAATAAGAGAGAGAGGGAGAGAGAGGGAGAGAGAGAGATCCCGTGCCAGGCGGAGCATTAATCTAAATTAAAAGCAGGGCCTGGACAATGGATGACCCCTTTCAGCACACATCTCAGCCCTGTCAGCCGCAGCCAGCCTGCATACCAAACAGCCTTCTATTTCATTAATATCTGGAACCCTGTAAATAGCTGTAGATGGCAACAGGGACGTCATTTCATTTGGACAGATCGGGCCAACTCAACGCTCTGTAACCCTCTCTCTCTTATCTTATCATCCCCACGCCATCTTATCTCTCTAGCTCACAGCAGCCACCACTGCCTCGCCTAGGGTGACAGAGGAAAGAGAGGGAGGGGAGGAAAGAAATGTGAGGATTACTAAGGATCTGACTTGCCTATGTGTCTTAAGTGCAGTTAAATGGTGGTGTGGACACAGTTAAATAATCTCAGTCAACAATCTCACTCTACAATCTCCCTTAACATTCTCATGCTGGCTGTTTATGTGGAAGGAGGAGTGTGTTTAATGATGTTATCCACAATGTAGAGCAGCTCATTTGGCAGTTTTGACTGACAGGTTTACAAGGCACTATACCTGTCGGTAGAAACAATGCACAGCATTTTATTAGAATAACACTGCATGGGGCATCTTTAATCAGAAACCCAATGATGCATGCTATTTCTTTTTTTACTGATATTTTGCAATATTCACCTGTCTCCCTTTGTTACATGAACAATACAGAGAGTTAACTTAATAAAGGGCGTCAGGATTATGCAACAGAGTTTTCAGGAGTATGCAATAGTTAAGCATCATTGTTACAGAGTGCCAGGTGCCCCAGCTTCTATCAAGGACACAGAGCTATGGCTTGCCATCAGTTGGCACAATGGGCTGCCTGCCATAAGCAAGTAAGCAATATGATACCCTGTTTAGTTAATTCAACTTGATCATACTGTAATTCACCCCATATATACCCTGCCTGCCAAGGGCAAATCTCAACTGTGTGACATTGAGTTCCCACCATCACATAAAATGAAGTGTAATTCTTCCATTTGTTATTCCCTCCACACTGCCGCCAGTGTAGTCACTTTTTACACAGCAATAAATCTGTTTTGATGACAAGTGGCAATGAAATGCACATTTGACATTTAAAGTGGATGTGTTGTTGGCAGATTGAGCTACATTTCATAGTCATCTGGCTGGGGTTGGGGATGTGAGGAGCACTGCAGATGGACTGACAGGTAGGCAGGCAAGCAGGCAATGCTGTCACTCAGAGACAAAACACTATCCTAAAACAAAACAGAGATAGGTATCTTAAAAGCAGCAGACCTAGAGTAATGACCTTTACCTTCTCAGATAGATTTGTGCATGTGTGTGTGTCCTTGTGTCCGTATGTGCGTGTGCGTGTGTGTGATGTGTGTGTATGTGTGCCTGTGTCAGATGGACAGAGAGTGACAGAGTGAGATCTCTCTCTCACATGCAGCGGTTAATTTCTTCCCTCCACTGTGGCCTCCAGCAGCTGTTGGATAATCCCCTTGAGCCAGCCTTCTATTAAGCTTTTAAAAGCCGGTATAAACTGTCCATTTTGTAATATCCATGTCACATCAAAGATACAATATGCACCACCCGTAGCTTTTCAACTCCGCTGCAGCAGCGCCTGCGTTGGTCGCAGCCAGACAGAGGCTGCTGCTGTTTCTGTGGCAGAATCTTATGATATCAGCTTACAGACGTCTCTTACTCTTTATGAGTGTTTATTTATGTCTGATGATGACAAAACCATCATTATATCAGGCCTTTTTAATTCTCATAATTCTATGGGGATGATGTCTGTTGTGTTGTGGCTGAATGGTTGGGAAATACACATGGTCATCAGGAGATTACTAAACGGCATGGAACATGAATCACATCATTGTGATGAAAAAGCGTCTTTACTGTACGTCACTGTTAACCCATATCTAAGCTGTTCAAAAGAGTGTGTGTGTGTGTGTGTGTGTGTGAGAGAGAGAGAGAGAGAGAGAGAGAGAGAGAGCGAGAGTGATCTCTACAAAAAAGGAGGCACGATTCATTTTGCTAATTTTATTTTTTTGACAGATAATTATCTTGCCAAGGCAGCGTCACTGACACATGATAATGCTGTTGCCTCCAAATGTGCCACCAGCATGACAAGTACATTTTTTACATTTGTAAATGGGGCTGCTGTGGCAATTAGGCCTGGTAGAGAATGATCATCTTATCTGCTATGAAGCACCCCTCTCTCCTAAATGTCAAGGCTGGACTGGGCCACAGAGGCACAGGGATTTATCCTGTCAGCTAATGAACTCTGAGAGTCGTGCGCACACTACACTCCTGGGGGTTAACAGTGTGCTCTGACAGGCCATGTCCAATTTTAGATTCGGAGTTTAACAACCTTTGTCTGCATTTTTAAGCCCTTAACCTCCAGCACTGCATATCGAAATTCATAAGCCGAGTCATTGAGCCACTGGAGTGTGGTTTTTATTCTCCCTCTTTTTGACTGTGGGTGATATGCTAGTGCGGACAGAGGTATGTGGAGGCTCACTGTTTGGCGCTCTGTGCATGCATGCATGCAAGTGCGGGCATGTAGGTCTTTGTGTGTTTCTTCACTTAAGTCTGTGCTGTAAGCGATAGTGTTTGTATGTGTGTGTACTACACCCATCTTTGACCAGCGTTTCACCATGGGCAGGCCAAAATGGGTCAGATGAAGCTACTCTTCTTCCTCGTGATGTCTGACCTACAAAATGAGGGATAGCAGGGATTACGGTAGCTCTGTGCTCCTACACATGTCCACATTACCCCCACAAACACGGAAGGCTCAGTCAGCCAATGAAAGCTAATCCCCAGGTGAGACTGGTCCTTCTGCATTGGCTCTGCACTATAGACCTCCACCTTGGATGAGGACCATTAGTGAATATATTAGGTTGGTTTAGTGTTATGTTATTATTTAATAGATTGTAAGAATATACAGCAATTACATAATCTAGTGATTATATTACATTCTAGAGAAGGAAATATTTGGGGATTTTCCGAATCCTTTGTCACGATTCCCACCGACGGTGGCGCCCCCTCCTGCTCGGGTGGCGCTCGGCGGTCGTCATCACCGGCCTATTAGCTGCCACCGATTCCCTTTTGCTTTTCCCTTTTTTTATTTTAGACACCTGTGGTCAATTAGCCATTAGAGGGGCTATTTAGTTTAGCTGGCCCGCTCCTTGTCGTGCGGGATTAATTGTTGTATTCGACTGTCTAGTTTGGCATTGTCGTACCTTATATTTATTCCCCTGTGTTTGGGAACTTTGTTTTCTTCTCTCAAAGTGTTATTAAAAAACAACACTCCCTGTGCTTGTTGCTTCCTGCGCCTCATTCCTAACAACACGACTACCAACGCCGTTACAGAATCCCGCACCCCTATAAAGGCATGGAATCAGCGGAAGCAGCGGGCACTCCTCTGCCCTCGATGGAGGAACGCGTGCTCCACCACACGACAGTCCTACATCGCATCGGATCGGCAATGGACCAGATGATGGAGAGGATGGACCGATGGGAGAGAAGTGGTATCCTCTCTCCACCTCCACCTCCCCCGATACAGCCATCTTCGCCTCCCATGACGTCTGGCTCTGGCGCGCTTCGGTTGGCGCTCCCGAGGGAGTACGATGGTGCGGCGGCTGGGTGCCAGGGGTTTTTGCTCCAGCTTGAGCTGTACCTGGCCACCGTCAGACCTGCTCCCACGGGGGAGGAGAGCGTGAGTGCCCTCGTTTCCTGCCTGACGGGCCGAGCTCTGGAGTGGGCTAATGCGGTCTGGAACGGTCCAGACTCGGCGAGGGACCACTACCCAGAGTTCACCCGCCGCTTTCGGGCCGTGTTCGATCACCCTCCGGACGGAAGAGCGGCGGGTGAACGGCTGTTCCACCTCAGTCAGGAGACGAGGAGTGCTCAGGACTTCGCGCTGGAGTTCAGGACCTTGGCTGCTGGGGCGGGGTGGAACGACAGGGCCCTCATAGACCACTGCCGCTGCAGTCTCCAGGCGGACGTCCGCAGGGAGCTGGCCTGTCGGGACACAGCTCTGTCCCTGGATGAGCTGATAGATATGTCCATACGTCTGGACAATTTGCTGGCTGCCAGCGGGCGTTCGGAGAGGGTCCTGCCCGTTCCACCCCCGTGCACACCCGCCCCTACCCCTATGGAGGTGGGGGGGTCCGGGCCAAGGGGCACCGGAGGAGGTGGCTCCTCCTGCACCAGCTGTGGTCAGAGAGAACACACGGCCGACCGGTGCTGGAGGAGCCAGTCTGGGAGTCGAGATGGCAGGCAGAACACTTCTCGGTCACCTCAGGTGAGTCAGCACCAGATTCACCCAGAACCCCCTGTTGGTCACGTGTTTTTATCTGTTTTGTTTAACCTCTATGGGCTAGGTGGGACGCTTGCCTACATAACAGCCACTGCCAGCCTGTGGCGCGATTTTCAAAACCTTAAAAATCCTATTACTTCAATTTCTCAAACATATGACTATTTTACAGCCATTTAAAGACAAGACTCTCGTTAATCTAACCACACTGTCCGATTTCAAAAAGGCTTTACAACGAAAGCAAAACATTAGATTATGTCAGCAGAGTACCAAGCCAGAAATAATCAGACACCCATTTTTCAAGCCAGCATATAATGTCACCAAAACCCAGAAGACAGCTAAATGCAGCACTCACCTTTGATGATCTTCATCAGATGACAACCCTAGGACATTATGTTATACAATACATGCATGTTTTGTTCAATCAAGTTCATATTTATATCAAAAACCAGCTTTTTACATTAGCATGTGACGTTCAGAACTCGCAAACTTCCGGGGAATTCGCTAACATTTGACTAAATTACTCACGATAAACGTTCACAAAAAGCATAACAATTATTTAAAGAATTATAGATACAGACCTCCTCTATGCACTCGATATGTCCGATTTTAAAATAGCTTTTTGGTGAAAGCACATTTTGCAATATTCTAAGTACATAGCCCAGGCATCACGGGCTCGCTATTTAGACACCCGGCAAGTTTAGCACTCACCATAATCATATTTACTATTATAAAAGTTTGATTACCTTTTGTTGTCTTCGTCAGAATGCACACCCAGGTCTGCTACTTCAATAACAAATGTTGGTTTGGTCCAAAATAATCCATCGTTATATCCGAATAGCGGCGTTTTGTTCGTGCGTTCCAGACACTATCCGAAATAGTAAAGAAGTGTCGCGCGCATGGCGCAATTCGTGACAATAAAATTCTAAATATTCCATTACCGTACTTCGAAGCATGTCAACCACTGTTTAAAATCAATTTTTACGACATTTTTCTCGTAGAAAAGCGATAATATTCCGACAGGGAATCTCCTTTTCGGCAAACAGAGGAAAAAATCCCAAAGGCGGGGGCGGTCGGGGTCACGCGCATAAGCCCAGTGTCCCTTGATCGGCCACTTGAGAAAGGCGATAATGTGTTTCAGCCTGGGGCTGGAATGACGACATTCTGTTTTTTCCCGGGCTCTGAGCGCCTATGGACGACGTGGGAAGTGTCACGTTAGAGCAGAGATCCTTAGTAAATGATAGAGATGGAAAAGAAGTTCAAGAAATGGTCAGACAGGCCACTTCCTGTAAAGGAATCTCTCAGGTTTTGACCTGCCATTTGAGTTCTGTTATACTCACAGACACCATTCAAACAGTTTTAGAAAATTTAGGGTGTTTTCTATCCATATGTAATAAGTATATGCATATTCTAGTTACTGGGTAGGAGTGGTAACCAGATTAAATCGGGTATGTTTTTTATCCAGCCGTGTCAATACTGCCCCCTAGCCCTAACAGGTTAATACATTTTTTCCCTCTTCCCAGCATAGGGCGCTAGTCGATTCAGGCGCAGCTGGGAATTTTATGGACCGTGGACTTGCCATTAAGCTGGGCATTCCGCGGGTGCTGATAGATTCCCCTTTCCCCGTGCACTCCCTAGATAGCCGACCATTAGGGTCAGGGCTAGTCAGGGAGTCTACGGTGCCACTGGACATGGTAACGCAGGGGAATCATATGGAACGCATTAGTTTTTTCCTTATTGATTCGCCTGCGTTTCCGGTGGTGGTGGGGGTCCCATGGCTAGCTGGTCACAATCCCCGTATTTCATGGAAACAGGGGGTTCTCCAGGGGTGGTCAGAGGAGTGTTCAGGGAGGTGACTAGGAGTTTCCATAGGTGCCACGTCCGTGGAAAGTCCAGACCAGGCGTCCACCGTGCGCATTCCCCCTGAATACGCCGATTTGGCGATCGCTTTTTATAAAAAGAGGGCGACTAAATTACCACCTCAACGACAGGGGGATTGTGCGATAGATCTCCAGGTTAACGCTGCGCTTCCCAGGAGTCACGTGTACCCTTTGTCACAGGAGGAGACGGCGCCTATGGAGACATATGTCACGGAATCCCTGGGACAGGGGTACATTCAGCCCTCCATCTAACCCGCTTCCTCGAGTTTCTTTTTTGTGAAGAAAAAGGAGGGAGGTCTGCGTCCGTGCATTGATTACCGAGGTCTAAACGCTATCACAGTGGGGTTTAGTTACCCACTACCTCTCATCGCTACGGCGGTGGAATCATTTCACGGAGCACAGTTCTTCACAAAACTGGATCTCAGGAGCGCGTATAATCTGGTGCGTATCAAGAAGGGAGACGAGTGGAAAACCGCCTTTAGTACCACATCAGGCCATTATGAGTACCTCGTCATGCTGTATGTGTTGAAAAATGCTCCAGCTGTCTTTCAATCCTTTGTTGACGAAATTCTCAGGGACCTGCACGGGTAGGGCATGATTGTCTATATCGATGACATTCTGATATATTCCGCCACCCGCTCCGCGCATGTGTCCCTGGTGCGCAAGGTGCTTGGTAGACTGCTGCAGCATGACCTATACGTTAAGGCTGAGAAGTGTGAGTTTTCCAAACGAGCCGTCTCCTTTCTGGGTTATCGCATTTCCACCACGGGGGTGGTGATGGAGTGTGACCGCGTTAAGGCCGTGCGTAATTGGCCGACTCCAACCATGGTGAAGGAGGTGCAGCGGTTCTTAGACTTTGCCAATTACTACCGGAGGTTTATCCGGAGTTTTGGCCAGGTAGCGGCTCCCATTACCTCACTGCTGAAGGGGGGGCCGGTGCGTTTGCGATGGTCGATGGAGGCGGACGGAGCCTTCAAGAAGTTGAAGACGCTGTTCACCGACGCACCCGTGTTGGCGCACCCGGACCCGTCTTTAGCGTTCATAGTGGAGGTGGACGCATCCGAGGCTGGGGTGGGTGCCGTGCTATCACAGCGCTCGGGTACGCCATCGAAACTCCGCCCCTGCGCTTTCTTTTCGAAGAAGCTCAGTTCGGCGGAGCATAACTACGATGTGGGGGGCAGGGATTTGCTAGCGGTGGTCAAGGCTCTGAGGGTGTGGCAGGACTGGCTTGAGGGGGCTAAACACCCCTTTCTCATCTGGACCGACCACCGAAACCTGGAGTACAACCGGGCAGCGAGGAGACTGAATCCATGTCAGGCGAGGTGGGCCAAGTTCTTCGCCCGGTTTAGGTTTACCATCTCCTATAGACCGGGTTCCCTGAATACTAAGGCCGACGCGCTGTCCCGTCTCTATGACACGGAGGACCGGCCCATCGATCCAACTCCCATCATTCCAGCGTCTAGGCTGGTGGCACCAGTGGTATGGGAGGTGGACGCGGACATCGAGCGGGCATTGGTGTTGGAACCTGCGCCTGCGCAGGTGCCCGTGGAGCGCATGTATGTGCCGCCCGGTGTTTGTGATCGTTTGATTTGGTGGGCGCACACGCTACCTACTGCGGGTCATCCTGGTGAGGCGAGGACAGTGCGGAGTCTAAGGGGGAAGTACTGGTGGCCCACCTTGGCTAAGGACGTGAGGTCCTATGTCTCTTCCTGTTCGGTGTGTGCCCAGAGTAAGGCTCCTAGGCATCTACCGAGAGGGAAGTTACAGCCCCTCCCCGTTCCACAACGACCATGGTCGCACCTGTCCATCGACTTCTTGACAGATCTTCCCCCCTCTCAGGGGAACACGGCGATTCTGGTGGTTGTGGATCGGTTCTCTAAGTCCTGCCATCTCCTCCCATTGCCCGGTCTCCCTACGGCCCTGCAGACTGCGGAGGCTCTATTTACCCACGTCTTCCGGCACTACGGGGTGCCGGAGGACATTGTCTCTGATCGAGGTTCCCAGTTCACATCCAGGTTCTGGAGAGCGTTTACGGAGCGGCTGGGGGTCTCGGTCAGTTTGACCTCCGGTTATCACCCCGAGAGCAATGGGCAGGTGGAGAGGGTGAACCAGGAGGTGGGCAGGTTCCTGAGGTCGTATTTCCAGTACAGGCCAGGGGAGTGGGCGAGATATATTCCCTGGGCTGAATTAGCCCAGAACTCACTTCGCCACTCCTCTACTAACATATCACCCTTTCAGTGTGTGTTAGGTTACCAGCCGGTCCTGGTACCATGGCACCGGAGCCAGACCGAAGCTCCTGCGGTGGAGGACTGGGTCCAGCACTCCAAGGAAACCTGGAGAGCCGTCCAGGACTCACTAAAGGAGGCCAGTGCGCGGCAGAAGAGGAGTGCTGACCACCACCGCAGTGAGGCGCCCGTGTTTGCACCGGGAGACAGGGTCTGGCTCTCGACCCGGAACCTGCCCCTCCGCGTGCCCTGCCGGAAGCTGGGGCCGCAGTGTGTGGGGCCCTTCAAAGTCCTGAGGAGGATAAACGAGGTGTGTTATCGGTTGCAACTCCCTTCCTATTACCGTATTAACCCCTCATTTCATGTGTCTCTCCTCAGGCCGGTGGTAGCTGGTCCCCTTCACGAAGATGAGGTGCTGGAGGTCCCTCCGCCCCCTCTGGACATCGGGGGGTCCCCGGCGTACAGCATACGGGCCATTCTGGACTCGAGACGCCGGGCGAGGGGCCTGCAGTACCTCGTGGACTGGGAGGGGTACGGCCCGGAGGAGAGGTGCTGGGTGCCGGCGGAGGACGTCCTGGACCCATCCATGTTGAGGGATTTCCACCACCTCCGTCCGGATCGCCCTGCGCCTCGCCCTCCGGGTCGACCTCGAGGCCGGTGTCGGCGCGCTGCGGGAGCCGCGTGTCGGGAGGGGGTACTGTCACGATTCCCACCTACGGTGGCGCCCCCTCCTGCTCGGGTGGCGCTCGGCGGTCGTCGTCACCGGCCTATTAGCTGCCACCGATTCCCTTTTGCTTTTCCCTTTTTTTATTTTAGACACCTGTGGTCAATTAGCCATTAGAGGGGCTATTTAGTTTAGCTGGCCCGCTCCTTGTCGTGCGAGATTAATTGTTGTATTCGACTGTCTAGTTTGTGTCGGCTTGGCATTGTCGTACCTTATATTTATTCCCCTGTGTTTGGGAACTTTGTTTTCTTCTCTCAAAGTGTTATTAATAAACAACACTCCCTGTGCTCGTTGCTTCCTGCGCCTCATTCCTAACAACACGACTACCAACGCCGTTACATCCTTGATGATTAAAGCGGAAACTTTCCTCTGCCATGCCTATTTGTCTCGTTACTTTTTATGATTGGCAGTTTGTTTGCTACTTAATCATATGTAACTCTTACCCAGATATACATATTTTGACTTTAAGTGTTTGAGCTTTCGCAACACACCAGTTAAGATGCTCTTTCTGTGAATGTAACAGCCCAAGCATTGTTTTTACACTGATGTAACAAAGTCCATTTTCTGTGGGGTTTTTTACAATTCCTCTCATGATTTTTTCCTCAACCAGTAACAGGGCTAGTGCCCAGTGAGTGTGCACATCCAGCCATTGCTTGACATACAGTACCAGTTAACCTCTATGGGCTAGGTGGAACGCAAGCGTCCCACCCGTGGTGCACTCCATCAACAGCAGGTGCATTTCAAGAGCGGCAAATTTGAATCCAAATAAATGTCAAAATTCACATTTTTCAAACATACAACTATTTTACACCCTTTGAAAGATAAACATCTCCTTAATCTAACCACGTTTTACGATTTCAAAAAGGTTTTACGGCGAAAGCATAAATTTAGAGTATGTTAGGACAGTACATTTACAAGAGTTGTGTGTAATGTTTTGTCAATTCAAAGACAGGGTCACCAAAACCATAAAACCAGCTAAAATGATGCACTAACCTTTTACAATCTCCATCAGATGACACTCCTAGGACATTATGTTAGACAATGCATGCATTTTTAGTTCTATCAAGTTCATATTTATATCCAAAAACAGCGTTTTACTATGGCATTGATGTTGAGGAAATCGTTTCCCTCCAATAACCGGCAGTCAAGTCAGCACCACAAATTAAATAATTAAAATTAGAAAACATTGGTAAAATATTATATTGTCATTTAAAGAATTATAGATTTACATCTCTTGAACGCAATCAACTTGCCAGATTTAAAAATAACCTTACTGGGAAATCACACTTTGCAATAATCTGAGCACTGCGCCCAGAAAAATACGCGTTGCGATACAGACTAGCCGTCATGTTGGGGAGATCTAAAATCGAAAATACTATGTAAATAATCCATTACCTTTGATTCTCTTCATCAGATGTCACTTCCAGGTATCACAGGTCCATAACGAATGTAGTTTTGTTCAAAAAAGCTCATCATTTATGTCCAAAAATCTCCGTCTTGTTAGCACATGATCTAAGCCCGCCGGACTTCACTTCATGAACGAGGGGAAAAAATATATTTACGTTCGTTCAAACATGTCAAACGTTGTATAGCATAAATCATTAGGGCCTTTTTTAACCAGAACATGAATAATATTCAAGGTGGACGAATGCATTCTCTTTTATAACGTATTGGAACGAGGGTACCCAACATGAACTCGCGCGCCAGGTGTCTAATGGGCCATCATCGTTCCATGGCTCTTGTTCGGTCAGATCTCCCTCCAGAAGACTCAAAACACTTTGTAAAGGCTGGTGACATCTAGTGGAAGCAATAGGAAGTGCCAAAATATTCCTCAGCCCCTGTGTTTTTCAATGGCATAGGTTTAAAGGTAATACAACACATCAGGTATCCACTTCCTGTCAGAAAATGTCTCAGGGTTTTGCCTGCCAAATGAGTTCTGTTATACTCACAGACACCATTCAAACAGTTTTAGAAACTTTAGAGTGTTTTCTATCCATATATAATAAGTATATGCATATTCTAGTTACTGGGTAGGATTAGTAACCAGATTAAATCGGGTACATTTTTTTATCCAGCCGTGCAAATACTGCCCCCTAGCCCTAACAGGTTAAAACGCTTGGACCACCTACTCCTACTAAAGTGTTAAACAAATCAAAATATATATTATATTTGAGATTCTTCAAAGTAGCCACCCTTTGTGCATTGATGACAGCTTTGCACACTCTTGGCATTCTCTCAACCAGCTTCATGAGGAATCCATTTCAATTAACAGGTGTGCCTTGTTAAAAGTATATTTGTGGAATTTCTTTCCTTCTTAATGAGTTTGAGCCAATCAGTTGTGTTGTGACAAGGTAGGGGTGGTATACAGAAGATAGCCCTATTTGGTAAAAGACCAAGTCCATATTATGGCAAGAACTGCTCAAATAAGCAAAGAGAAATGACAGTCCATTATTACTTTAAGACATGAAGGTCAGTCAATACGGAAAATTTGAACTTTGAAAGTTTCTTCAATTGTAGTCGCAAAAATCATCAAGCGCTATGATGAAACTGGCTCTCCACAGGAAAGGAAGACCCAAAGCTACCTCTGCTGCAGAGGATAAGTTCATTAGAGTTGCTAGCCTCAGATTGCAGCCCAAATAAATGCTTCACGGAGTTCAAGTAACAGACAAATCAACTGTTCAGAGGAGACCGTGTGAATCCGGCCTTCATGGTCGAATTGCTGAAAAGAAACCACTACTAAAGGACACCAATAAGAGGAAGAGACTTGCTTGGGCCAAGAAACATGAGCAATGGACATTAGAACGGTGGAAATCTGTTGTTTGGTCTGATGAGTCCAAATTTGAGATTTTTGCTTCCAACTGCCGTGTCTTTTTGAGACGCAGAGTAGGTGAACGGATGACCTCCGCATGTGTGGTTCCCACCGTGAAGCTTGGGGGAGGAGGTGTGATGGTGTGGAGGTGCTTTGCAGGTGACACTGTCAGTGATTTATTTAGAATTCAAGGCACACTTAACCAGCATAGCTACCACAGCTTTCTGCAGCAATACGCCATCCCATATCATTTGCGCTTAGTGGGACTATCATTTGTTTTTCAACAGGACAATGACCCAATACACCTCCGGGCTGTGTATGGGCTATTTGACCAAGAAGGAGAGTGAATTGAGTGCTGCATCAGATGACCTAGCCTCTACAATCACCCGACCTCAAACCAAATGAGATGGTTTGGGATGAGGTGGAAAAGCAGCCAACAACTGCTCAGCATATGTGGGAACTCCTTCAAGACTGTTGGAAAAGCATTCCAGGTGAAGGTGGTTGAGAGAATGCCAAGAGTGTGCAAAACTGTCATCAAGGCAATGGGTGGCTACAAAATATATTTGGATTTGTTTAACCCTTTTTGGTTACAACATAACGTGTTATTTTATAGTTTTTATTTCTTGAATCAGTAGGGGTGACCAAACTGTTGACTGGTACTGTATGCCCATTCATTCAGACCCCCCCAAGCCACTGCACTGCTCAACCTTTCACAGCATAGCAGATACTGGATAATGAGAGGAGAAATGTTTTGAAAGAAAACAGAGGAAAACAGAGGAGTGATAAAGTTGACCAAACATTTCTTATCATTAATTATTCAACATTACTTGCACTATTTATTTACTTGCACTGTCTTGGCATAAGTTCAACCTTGAGGCTTGGATGCATATAATTAGTGTGTAAATGAATAATTCACAGTGTTAACCACACAGCCATAAGTAATCAATCAGTCACCATTTGTATTGGCATTGTTCACTCTATAACTAATGGCACCAGGTTAACACAGGAATATCAGATGGTTCTGATTTACACAGCATGTCAATGGTGAGATCAATACAGGGTCTGTTTGAACAGACCATCATTTGGCCCTAAGGGAGGAAAGGAATTCAACGAGTGTTACAGGGTAGGGAGAGAGAGTGAGAATGGCAGAGAAGAAGATGAAGGGTCAATTTAGAGATGTCAGTTGCAGGTGAGGGACTGAAGAGGAGAGTGCAACCCCAAAGCTTCTCACATCTGATCCTCTCCTCAAACGAGCAGCAGAGCAGCAGGTAGCCATAACCTCAGCCCTCTGGGCAGGTAAGCCCACTGAGAGAAAAAACACAGAACAAGTCTAATTGGGTGGAACTCACTGGGAGATAGACAAGTTTGATTAGAGCAGACTCCGAAGCTGACCTTGTGGCACTGAGCAGACTGTTACATTGCTTGTTCTCTCTCTGTTCCTTTATTGTTGTTTAGGGAGGCTTGCTGCTATTGCAGCATTTCACGTCATGGCCAGGGCAGTCTAAATGTGAGGCTATATTGTAGCTGTTTGATTTAAAGGTTGTGGGGAAGGAAGGGAATACACAAGGTAATGGCCCCAATAGCAATAACCCATCTACTGTAGGTATAGACGGGACTGGGCCTATTATAGCAGCTTGGCATGGAGCAAGGGAAATTGTTTGGATGCCTTGTACTTTAACAACAAGCTTTGACGGCTATGGTAGGATTTTACACTAGTATAAGCTGCACACTTCAGAATCCATGATAGGTGTCGAAAACATTTTACGTATTGTAAAAGTTCAGAGTTCAATAGAAAGTAGCGAGGGAGGAATTCAGAGTGATGTCAGAACAAGGTCAAAGGTGAGGGTTCATTGGTAAAGCTAATTTGGTAGATTGGAATGAAGGAGAGGTACAGTATTGAGGGATGTACATGCAGCTAAAACCCTATGGATTATGGTCAGGAAATACTTCATAATCGGTTATGATTCATGAATTCTTAGGCTCTTAGGCTTAATCTTTAACCTGTTGAGGGTAGGGGGCAGTATTTGCACGGCCGGATGAAAAACGTACCCGATTTAATCTGGTTATTACTACTGCCCAGAAACTAGAATATGCATATGATTATTGGCTTTGGATAGAAAACACCATAAAGTTTCTAAAACTGTTTGAATGGTGTCTGTGAGTATAACAGAACTCATATAGCAGGCAAAAACCTGAGAAGATTCTGTACAGGAAGTGCCCTCTGACCATTCCTTGGGCTTCTTGACTCTTTTTATTGAAAACTTAGGATCTTTGCTGTAACGTGACACTTCCTACGGCTCCCATAGGCTCTCAGAACCCGGGAAAAAGCTGAATGACGTCATTGCAGCCCCTGGCTGAAAAACATTAGCGCCTTTGGTAAGTGGTCTATCAGAGGATAATGGGACTGAGGCGCGTGCACGAGGTGACCCCATGTTTTTATTTTCTCTCTCTTTGTACCAAAACAGGGTTTCCCGGTTAGAATATTATCGCTTTTTTACGAGAAAAATGGCATAAAAATTGATTTTAAACAGCGGTTGACATGCTTCGAAGTACGGTAATGGAATATTTAGACATTTTTTGTCACGAAACGCGTCGGGCGCGTCACCCTTCTTTACACTTCGGATAGTGTCTTGAACGCACAAACAAAACAGAGGATATTTGAACATAACTATGGATTATTTTGAACCAAACCAACATTTGTTATTGAAGTAGAAGTCCTGGGAGTGCATTCTGATGAAGAACAGCAAAGGTAATAACATTTTTCTTATAGTAAATCTGACTTTGGTGAGGGCTAAACTTGGTGGGTGTCTAAATAGCTAGCCCTGTGATGCCGGGCTATCTACTCAGAATATTGCAAAATGTGCTTTCACCAAAAAGCTATTTTAAAATCGGACATAGCGAGTGCATACAGGAGTTCTGTATCTATAATTCTTAAAATAATTGTTATGTTTTTTGTGAACGTTTATCGTGAGTAATTTAGTAAATTCACCGGAAGTATGCTAGTTCTGAACGTCACATGCTAATGTAAAAAGCTGTTTTTTGATATAAATATGAACTTGATTGAACAAAACATGCATGTATTGTATAACATAATGTCCTAGGGTTGTCATCTGATGAAGATCATCAAAGGTTAGTGCTGCATTTAGCTGTGGTTTGGGTTTATGTGACATTATATGCTAGCTTGAAAAATGGGTGTCTGATTATTTCTGGCTGGGTACTCTGCTGACATAATCTAATGTTTTGCTTTCGTTGTAAAGCCTTTTTGAAATCGGACAGTGTGGTTAGATTAATGAGAGTCTTGTCTTTAAAATGGTGTAAAATAGTCATATGTTTGAGAAATTGAAGTAATAGCATTTCTAAGGTATTTGAATATCGCGCCACGGGATTACACTGTCTGTTGCGTAGGTGGGACGATTTCGTCCCACCTTCCCTAGAGAGGTTAATCTTTATGAAGGAGAAGAGGCTATGGATGGACCCATCTGCCAGTGGGGTTATTGATGACTATCTGATGTTATACTATGTATGAAACCAGTGTCATGACATGGCCCTTTTTGGGTGTAGGTCGTGCCCCCCCCCACTCTCTCACGCTCTCTCCTAACCCAGGTTTTATTATCTCAGGTCATATATACCTGGTCATGCAGAAAGAGAGGGAGAGAGCCTATGGAGAACAAAGAGTTTCTCTTTAGAAACTCCTAATCCCCAAAATGGGAGAATTAAACAATATTTCCACTTTTGGGAATGTGGGAATGGTCCACGGTCACTTAATTTGGTGATCTCATGAAGGACAGGAAACACATAACGGTAACTCTTAAAGTGTACATTTCCCAGCTGTCAGGTTTACATCTAAATATTGTGAAACGTATGTGATTAACCTGTTAGGGCTAGGGGGCAGTATTGACACGGCTGGATAAAAAACATACCCGATTTAATCTGGTTACCACTCCTACCCAGTAACTAGAATATGCATATACTTATTACATATGGATAGAAAACACCCTAAAGTTTCTAAAACTGTTTGAAGGGTGTCTGTGAGTATAACAGAACTCAAATGGCAGGTCAAAACCTGAGAGATTCCTTTACAGGAAGTGGCCTGTCTGACCATTTCTTGAACTTCTTTTCCATCTCTATCTTTTACTAAGGATCTCTGCTCTAACGTGACACTTCCCACGTCGTCCATAGGCGCTCAGAGCCCGGGAAAAAACAGAATGTCGTCATTCCAGCCCCAGGCTGAAACACATTATTGCCTTTCTCAAGTGGCCGATCAAGGGACTCTGGGCTTATGCGCGTGACCCGACCGCCCCCGCCTTTGTGATTTTTTCCTCTGTTTGCCGAAAAGGAGATTCCCTGTCGGAATATTATCGCTTTTCTACGAGAAAAATGGCGTAAAAATTGATTTTAAACAGCGGTTGACATGCTTCGAAGTACGGTAATGGAATATTTAGAATTTTATTGTCACGAATTGCGCCATGCGCGCGACACTTCTTTACCATTTCGGATAGTGTCTGGAACGCACTAACAAAACGCCGCTATTCGGATATAACGATGGATTATTTTGGACCAAACCAACATTTGTTATTGAAGTAGCAGTCCTGGGTGTGCATTCTGACGAAGACAACAAAAGGTAATCAAACTTTTATAATAGTAAATATGATTATGGTGAGTGCTAAACTTGCCGGGTGTCTAAATAGCGAGCCCGTGATGCCTGGGCTATGTACTTAGAATATTGCAAAATGTGCTTTCACCAAAAAGCTATTTTAAAATCGGACATATCGAGTGCATAGAGGAGGTCTGTATCTATAATTCTTAAAATAATTGTTATGCTTTTTGTGAACGTTTATCGTGAGTAATTTAGTAAAATGTTAGCGAATTCCCCGGAAGTTTGCGGGGGGTATGCTAGTTCTGAACGTCACATGCTAATGTAAAAAGCTGGTTTTTGATATAAATATGAACTTGATTGAACAAAACATGCATGTATTGTATAACATAATGTCCTAGGATTGTCATCTGATGAAGATCATCAAAGGTGAGTGCTGCATTTAGCTGTCTTCTGGGTTTTGGTGACATTATATGCTGGCTTGAAAAATGGGTGTCTGATTATTTCTGGCTTGGTACTCTGCTGACATAATCTAATGTTTTGCTTTCGTTGTAAAGCCTTTTTGAAATCGGACAGTGTGGTTAGATTAACGAGAGTCTTGTCTTTAAATAGCTGTAAAATAGTCATATGTTTGAGAAATTGAAGTAATAGGATTTTTAAGGTTTTGAAAATCGCGCCACAGGCTGCAAGTGGCTGTTACGCAAGTGACGCAAGCGTCCCACCTAGCCCATAGAGGTTAAACATGAAACAATTTGTGAAAAGATGTAATGTGATGTTAACCTTCTACATGAGAGTTTGGATTTTCATGTAAAGATTACCTAGTCAGTGGCCACGCCAACGTGAGCATAGACATTACGTCGGCGTCATGGAACCGCCCTTTTCTATTGAAATGTATAAAACCACCCTTGACGAAATGTACATTTCATGCCAAAGAGACCCTCCGTAAGCCGGAGGTCTCAAATGGTTAAGACCACGCAAACCACGGTGTAAGCTTAGGTTGCAAATGGTTAAAAAACTCGGAGACTATCGATCACTACAGAACAAGAGTAAATCTTAGACTATAATTACTAGTCTGCAACTAGAAATTACCTAAGTCTAGAACAAGAATACCGACAACAGCCGAAGAAATCTATCCTATGAGAACTTTTCCGAATGGTACTTTGAAGTATTCATTCTAACCACCTACAACCAGGAAAGACATCGTGACTTCTGGGAAAGTGAACCAGAGACTCTGATGAACCCTACAGGACGATCGAGGATTTCAACAGAGAAGACAACAACGGGCGTCAATATATAAATTGCAATTATTCTCGAATGAGTGGCCATTCATGTGCAAAGGATTAGCATTTCAATGAATATAGTTATAGACTGTGTAGTGAATCCATTTAGTCTTTCCCGCTCTTTCTCAGTCCCAACCCTTTTCCTTATGTCTACCAAGCCGTCATATTGGCTTAGCCCACTAGGGACTTTTCTATCATTGTTAGTAACCAATATCTACTGTTTGTTTGTTATGTATTTCTGTGATTATTTAGTTAGTAAATAAATAATTACGCCAATTTGTATATTGCGGATTCATTATGGAAACTAGGCTTCGTGCAGATAACCAAGAATTTTACGATGTTTGGAATGAGACTAATGAGGTAATGATTAATAATTAATTAATAGAAGAATAATTGATCAGATATTAAAATATCTGAAGAGTTATATTCTGAAAATTATAACTTTCTAATCAACATCTTCCATGGTGCACCTACTTCCTAGTTAATTCAAGTTTACATTATTATTTTAATCACGTAATAATAATTACACAGATAATTGATTTGATAAATTAACAGTCTGCACATTTATTGATAGTCCAGACATGACACCAATAATATTGCTAGGTAGTCTTTTTTAACATCACACCAATTGTTAGAGAAATAACAGGTGCAAACTTTGCACAGATGCAGGAAATATAGCAAATGTGGCCTCCAGATATCCCTGCCCATGAAATATGGCCCATTTTTTTCTGTGTTAACTTCATGTTCTGTAATGGAAGATATTTACAGCAGTCCCAGGGTAATACAGTATCTCAGGGACACAGCAAGGATACATCACTGTTCATTTATTGACGCTGACAGGCCACATCATTACGTAAGAAGTATCAGGTTTAAGATATGACCCAGATGCAGACAGTGTCGAAGAAACAAAAATGTATTTATAAAACAGGGGCTGGCATACGACAGGTCAAAGTCAGGCAGGGGTCCATAATCCAAAGAGGGTGCAAACGTACCAGAACAGCAGGCAGTCAGTCTCAGGGTCAGGGGAGGCAGGGGTCAATATTCCAGTAAGGTGGGGTAAAGTACAAAACGGCAGGCAGGCTCAGGGTCAGGGCTGGCGGAAGGTCAAACAGGAGACAACGGGCTGTGAGACATGGGTTTAACTCTGGACACATGAAAGGTAGGATATACTGTATACGAAGGGTGCGGGGCAACAGAAGACGAACAGCAGAGGGGCTAATGATTTTGGAGATGGGAAACGGGCCGATAAATCGGGGGGGGGTAGTTTGCGGGATTCCACCAAGAGGGGCAGATCCTGAGTGGACAGCCATACCTTTTGCCCGAGACGATATCGGGGAGCCGGGGTCCGGTGGCAATCTGCTTGTCGTCGATACCTGGAGGTGGTCTTGAGGAGGGCCGACCGGGCTCTCCTCCAGGTACGACAAAAGCGGCGGGCAAACGTGCAACAGAAGGTATGCCAACCTCTTCTTCCTGCTCAGGGAATAGCGGGGGCTGATACCCCAGGGAACACTCAAAATGTGATAGGCCCGTAGCAGAGCAAGGAAGGGTGTTGCGGGCGTATTCGACCCACGCTATTGGGAACTGGGAACAGCTGGGAACACCTCACGAACATGCTTCCCTATTCCCCGGATGAGTGCCAATGCCAGGCATGAGGTGGGTAGGATGGTCTCGGGTTCCAGGGTAGTAACCATGAGGCTATAGCAGCGTGACAGCGCATCCAGCTTGACATTCTTGGATCCTGGCCGCTATGAGAGGGAGAAGTTGAACCAGGTGAAAAGCAGGACCCACCTAGCTTGCCTGGAATTGAGGCGCTTGGCGGTGTTGAGATATTTGGCGTTAGGTAAGCCTCGGGTTCTCTCAGCAATGGAGCCGTCGGGGACTTCCAGGATACCTCGGCGACCTCGGTGGTCAAGGTGATGAGCAAGTCGAGATCCATCGGTAGTTCCCAGGCTGCAAGCTCGTCCTTAACTTCCTCTGATACTCTGTGTAGGAACGTGTCAAACAGCGCTTCCGGGTTCCAAGCACTCTCAGCTGCCAACATGTGGAAATCCACCTCATAGCCTGCCACTCTACAGGAGTCTTGGCATAGCTGGAGCAGCTTGCAAGCAGCCTCTCTCCCAGACAACGGAGAATAAAACACGTTCCGAACTTCCTCCATCAACTCCTCCAGACCGAGGCAGACAACGGATTGTTGCTCCCACACTGCCGTGGCCCAGGTGAGTCCCCTCCCGGACATCAGCGTAATGGCTTATGCTATCCTCGAGAGGTCCGAGGGGAACGAAGAAGGTTTGCGGCTCAAAAATGAGGGAGCACTGGGAGAGAAAAGTCTGGCAGGTCCCGGAATCGCCATCATAGTGCTCCGGAGGAGGTAAGCGGGGTTCTCGGAACACTGGGGTTACCAGGGAGGTGACACTGCTAATAGTTGAGTTACTCAGAGGCTGGGAAGTTGCCGTTGTGGTAGGCTGCCTGACAGACAAGCCTCAAAATTGCTCCAGCAATGCGTTTGGAACCCTTCCATAAGACCGCAAAACAACTTCTCGAGCTATCCAATGGTGGCTCCTTGGGAGGAGATGGCGTTGCGGAGCTGGTCCGAGTCTGTTACGTCAGTCATGGCCAGTTTTTACTGTCACGTTTAAGGTATGACCCAGATGCAGACAGTGTCGGGAAACAAAAGATTATTTCTAAAACAGGGACAAGCAAACGACAGTTTAAGACAGGCAGGGGTCAGAGAGGATGCAAAGGGACCAGAACGGCTTGCTGTCTCAGGGTCAGGGCAGGCAGGAGTCAATAATCCAGTAAAGTGGGGTAAGGTACAAAATGGCATAAAGGCTCAGGGCAGGCAGAAGGTCAAAACCGGGAAGGGCTAGATAACAGGAGCAAGAAACAGGCAGGAGCAGGGGAACAAACGTGGGTAGGTTTCACGAACAAAACGAACTGGCAACAGACAAACAGAGAACACAGGTATAAATACACAGGGGATAATGGGGAAGATGGGCGACACCTGGAGGGGGGTGGAGACAACCACAAAGACAGGTGAAACAGATCAGGGTGTGACAAGAAACAATCGTGTCGACATGGTTTAGAGGCCTGAGAGAGACACAGAGAGACAGAAAGAGACAGAAACAGAGAGAGAGAGACAGAAAGAGAGAGCACGAGAGAGAGAGAGAGAGAGAGATACAGCAGTTTTTAACTGTGTGTCCAGTGTTTGAAAAAGTATTGGTGGCGGTTAAACTCTCTGGTATCATTGGGATGCTTAGCATCCCACCTCGACAACAGCCAGTGAAATTGCAGGGCCCAAAATTCAAACAACAGAAATCCCATAATTAAAATTCCTCAAACATACAAGTATTATACATCATTTTAAAGATAAACTTCTTGTTAATCCAACCACATTGTCCGATTTCAAAAAGGCTTTACGATGAAAGCACACCATGTGATTATGTTAGGACAGCGCCTAGCCACAAGAAACCATACAGACATTTTCCAGCCAAGGAGAGGACTCACAAAAGTCAGAAATAGTGATTAAATTAATCACTTACCTTTGATGATCTTCATCTGGTGGCACTCCCATGACTCCATGTTACACAATAAATGTTTGTTTTGTTCGATAATGTCACCTCTTTAGGTCTAAAAACCTCAGTTTTGTTGGTGCGTTTAGTTCAGTAATCCAAAGGCACAAAGCACACTCTCAACATCCAGACAAAAAGTCAAAAAAGTACAGCATAAGTTCATTGAAACATGTCAAACGATGTTTAAAATCAATCCTCAGGTTGTTTTTGTCATAAATAATCAATAATATTTCAACTGGACAAAAGTTTCGTCAATAGAAAAGGAGAAACAAGAAAGGCACGCTCCCGATCACACGCTGGACTCATGTCTGGAAATTTCCACTGTCCACTCATTGAAAGTGCTGTATCTACCTCATTTTTCAGAGTAAAAGCCTGAAACAATGCCTAAAGACTGGTCACATGTAGAAGAAGCCATAGAGATCGTGAACTGGGTCCTAAGTCTTTGTATGGTGGATAGGCTTTCAATGGAAAAACAGCCTTTCAAAATAATAGTACTTCCTGGATGGACTTTCCTCAGGTTTTCACCTGCCATTTCAGTTCTGTTATACTCACAGACATTATTTTAACAGTTTCGGAAACTTTGGAGTGTTTTCTATGCAAATCTACCAATTATATGCATATCCTAGCTTCTGGGCCTGAGTAGCAGGCAGTTTAATTTGGGCACGCTTTTCATCCAAAATTCTGAATGCTGCCCCCTACCCTAGTGAAGTTAAATCAGCAGCCAGCATTTGGGTGTTGGCCTGCTTGACCTCAGTGTTGGGTAATCTTCATGCCTCTACCATCCTACCAAAGATTAGACATTTCAGATACATGGCTCTGATGTTGGGTGACTGGGACTCAAAGTGCACTGCTCAAAGTGTAGAGGGAAAGTAATGCACCAGAGAAGATGAAAAATATCCAAACACATACACATACATGCACACAAATAAACAAGTTTTAGAAAACCTGGAAAAAGTACAAAAAAATCTAAGCAGATTACATTCTAAACCAAAAGCAAAAAACATGGGCTTATGTGCAGATTTGAAAACTGCTGTGGATTATTGTATATTCAGGTGGTTGGCCATTGGTGTTATTTTACGAAGGAAATAAAAAGCTCAGAATACAATTCCACATGATGTAAAGTGATATGTTCATTCGAATATTGACATCTGCATAAAAGCAGTGATTTTGGGACATGTTTTTGGTCTCATTACATCGATGTAAAAGAGAGCACTGCTTTACATTCAGGTATAGCACTGAGATGAGGGACCATTGAGTTCAGGTATGGATAGGCTCAACAATGGAGCTAAATGCTGTAATCCTCTGTACAAGCTCAAACTACATAACATTAAATGTTTGCCAATCAAATTTGACAGCCAATGAGTCTTTAGGGTAATGTTCCAAGTTTCAAAGGATTACTGTGCTGTGTGAGAACAATTTGGCTGCTATTTGTCTTTTTGTCCTTGCTTTTAAGATTAGAGTATAATACCACTGGAGCCCCCGATACAAAAAACACAACTGACTGACTATGAGCTATTATGACCAGCCTATAGCTACCTCTACATGTTCATCATCAGAAATGCTTGTCTTGGCTCATATTATGAGAAAATTAGAGGAAGTGTCAGGCTCTGAAGAGGAAGTGCACATTGTCTCTGAATGTCCCTGCTAAGGGCGCTAACTTAGCCCACAGGAAAGGGTACAGCATGTTACTGTTCCAATAACGCTTATAAAATTGTGGTGTCTCTCAGTCCAAACTGTTTCAGAATGCATACAGCACCCTGCCTTAACCCAGCCCAACTGTAGCTCATGAATATGGATGAGAAACACTTAACCTCTATGGGTCATTCATTCAGCTCATCATAATATCTGAGAAAAAGCTGAAGAAAAGATGCTCCACTTCTGCTGCACATGAATAGTGATTTTGCAGCTGCCTGATCACGTCAGTGTTGAGCACAGGTTTGACTGTTAAACAGTGAGGCAGGCTTTGCATGTAAAGAAAGAAGGAAGCCGACTGGTACTGAGCAGGATTTGTAATGCCCCCATTCTAGGTCTATGGTTCTGTTCTAGCTATACAGTTCAAGTAAATTCCTTATGTAGCTAATTTAACTAAGAGTGTTGTAATGTGAATGGCTGGTCTTTTAGTTAGCTGAGGAGTTAACGTATCTCCCCACAGAGACCACCAGTGGAACTTATGAGAGAGACAGATGATTTACAGCAGGTTTCCCAGCCCTATCACAGCTCTATCCCCTAGCCACCTCTCTTCTCTCTCCATCCAATCAATTAAAGGGCTTTGTCTCTTCAATCGCCTGGCACTCTCCCCAAGTGTTTTGGCTCATCCACTCAGGTACTGTAGTGTATCAGTGTTTTAAAACGCCACAGGGATTAAGGCCTGTGTGTGGTTTTCTGCTTGTCTATATAGTGGTTTGATTATCTGCACCGGAGACATTACACAGATTACACAATCAGTGTTGATGTTTTGCATTATATTCATGTCAGACCTATGGCTCAAGCTGATGATGAAAGTCATGGATTTCCTGTTTATGTTATTTCAGTCAGTTTGTGTGTGCATAGTTAATGCCTTGAACGTCACTGATCTGCTTGGGAGAGAGGATTGGATAGTGTCAGCAAGCTAGTTGAGGACCCACAGCCACACATATACTACCGTTCAAAAGTTTGGGGTTGCTAAGAAAATAACATCAAATTGATCAGAAATACAACGTAGACATTGTTAATGTTGTAAATTACAATTGTAGCTGGAAACGGAATATCTACATAGGCGTACAGAGGCCCATTATCAGCAACCATCACTCCTGTGTTCCAATGGCACGTTGTGTTAGCTAACCCAAGTTTATCATTTTAAAAGGCTAATTGATCATTAGAAAACCCTTTTGCAGTTATGTTAGCACTTTGAAAACTGTTGTTCTGATTAAAGAAGCAATAAAACTGTCCTTTCAACTATACTGCTCAAAAAAATAAAGTGAACACTTAAACAACACATCCTAGATCTGAATGAAAGAAATAATCTTATTAAATACTTTTTTCTTTACATAGTTGAATGTGCTGACAAATAAATCACACAAAAATAATCAATGGAAATCCAATTTATCAACCCATGGAGGTCTGGATTTGGAGTCACACTCAAAATTAAAGTGGAAAACCACACTACAGGCTGATCCAACTTTGATGTAATGTCCTTAAAACAAGTCAAAATGAGACTCAGTAGTGTGTGTGGCCTCCATGTGCCTGTATGACCTCCCTACAACGCCTGGGCATGCTCCTGATGAGGTGGCGGATGGTCTCCTGAGGGATCTCCTCCCAGACCTGGACTAAAGCATCCGCCAACCCCTGGACAGTCTGTGGTGCAACGTGGCGTTGGTGGATGGAGCGAGACATGATGTCCCAGATGTGTTCAATTGGATTCAGGTCTGGGCCAGTCCATAGCATCCATGCCTTCCTCTTGCAGGAACTGCTGACACACTCCAGCCACATGAGGTCTAGCATTGTCTTGCATTAGGAGGAACCCAGGGCCAACCGCACCAGCATATGGTCTCACAAGGGGTCTGAGGATCTCATCTCGGTACCTAATGGCAGTCAGGCTACCTCTGGCGAGCACATGGAGGGCTGTGCGGCCCCCCAAAGAAATGCCACCCCACACCATGACTGACCCACCGCCAAACCGGTCATGCTGGAGGATGTTGCAGGCAGCAGAACATTCTCCACGGCGTCTCCAGACTCACGTCTGTCACGTGCTCAGTGTGAACCTGCTTTCATCTGTGAAGAGCACAGGGCGCCAGTGGCGAATTTGCCAATCTTGGTGTTCTCTGGCAAATGCCAAACGTCCTGCACGGTGTTGGGCTGTAAGCACAACCCCCATCTGTGGACGTCGGGCCCTCATACCACCCTCATGGAGTCTGTTTCTGACCGTTTGAGCAGACACATGCACATTTGTGGCCTGCTGGAGGTCATTTTGCAGGGCTCTGGCAGTGCTTCTCCTGCTCCTCCTTGCACAAAGGCGGAGGTAGCGGTCCTGCTGCTGGGTTGTTGCCCTCCTACGGCCTCCTCCACGTCTCCTGATGTACTGGCCTGTCTCCTGGTAGCGCCTCCATGCTCTGGACACTACGCTGACAGACACAGCAAACCTTCTTGCCGCAGCTCGCATTGATGTGCCATCCTGGATGAGCTGCACTACCTGAGCCACTTGTGTGGGTTGTAGACTCCGTCTCATGCTACCACTAGAGTGAAAGCACCGCCAGCATTCAAAAGTGACCAAAACATCAGCCAGGAAGCATAGGAACTGAGAAGTGGTCTGTGGTCCCCACCTGCAGAACCACTCCTTTATTGGGGGTGTCTTGCTAATTGCCAATAATTTCCACCTGTTGTCTATTCCATTTGCACAACAGCATGTGAAATGTATTGTCAATCAGTGTTGCTTCCTAAGTGGACAGTTTGATTTCACAGAAGTGTGATTGACTTGGAGTTACATTGTGTTGTTTAAGTGTTCCCTTTATTTTTTTGAGCAGTGTAGTTGAGTATCTGGAGCATCAGCATTTTTGCGTTCGATTACAGGCTCAAAAGGACTAGAAACAAAGACCTTTCTTCTGGAACTTATCAGTCTATTCTTGTTCTGAGAAATGAATGCTATTCCATGCGAGAAATTGCCAAGAAACAGAAGTTCTCGTATAGCGCTGTGTACTACTCCCTTCACAGAACTGCGAAAACTGGCTCTTACCAGAATAGAAAGAGGAGTGGGAGGCCCCGGTGCACAACTGAGCAAGAGGACAAGTGCATTAGAGTGTCTAGTTTGAGAAACAGATGCCTCACAAGTCCTCAACTGGCAGCTTGATTAAATAGTACCCGCAAAACACCGGTCTCAACGTCAACAGTGAAGAGGCGACTCCGGGATGCTGGCCTTCTAGGCAGTACATCGCAGCACTGTAAAAATAGCAACTTAACCAATTACTTAATCATAGTTATTCTGTGAGTTGGGTGGACTTCAGAAAGACAACAAATTGAGCTAAACAAACTTTGCACACAGTGAGCTGAATGTATAAAAATGTGTTGTGTTGAATTACAAATTCATGTTTGCCTTTGGAAGGCAACACTGTATGCTGGTTTAGCTATTTGCACAAATGTTGAGCTAACTCACAATCCTATTGTAGCTTGTTGCCTTACAATTGTATGTTGAATCAACAAACTCTGATCGAAATGAGCTGAATATGAACAAGCTTCTTGAGTAAAAACACAAACGTGTTTGCTCAAAACCATTCAATATCATATTTCCCAGCAAGCTTTTTTTTCAGAATTTTCAAAAATATTTGTTTCAGTAACTGTGTTTTTGCAATTACAGTACATTGATTGGTTGATTAATTTAAGGCTACAGAAACATAAATAACATACATCTTTCTGAACTAATCCAATCTGTTAGTAGTTGGTCTTTTGCACCCGTGACTGAAATGGCTGTTCAAGTTTATAGGATTTAAGTACTCTCAATAATCAATCTTCCCTACTCTGGCAGTTATTCTCAATGTAGGTTGCGGGTGATTAAAAGTTCCAGTTGTTGGATATCCTCACTCTGGCTGGATTCCAATAGGAATTACACTGCCCTTTGCAAGCCAGCATAATGTGACTTGCAGGCTTGCCGTGGCCTGAAAACCAGAATTTCAGATCACTGCGTTAGGGTGTAACTAGGCCCTCAAAGAAAGGCCTTAGGATATATGTAAAGTTTTGTCATAAAGAGTTACATTGTACGTTGAATCAACTTTTTAAAATATTTTTACAGTGAGGGACCTGTAGAGGCAGAGGAAAGGAGAGTGGTCTAAATAACATGGAGCCTTATCCTGAGGCATTAAGCAACCTTTTCTGTGGCACCAAGGACTCAGTGGGCACGCTGTATGAGGCGACCTTTATCATGAGCGCACTTACTGTGGTCTTAATTAAAGAGAATGTATATAGAGCATAGTCACACAATCACCCACACACAGACACACACATACACACACACACACACACACACACACACTGACACATACCACCACCTACCCTCACTAAATGGCCCCCTTCTCCACATGTCCAGAAATTCAATCAGTTCTGCCTTAACCTGCAATAACCGACAACTACATAGAAGTTTCATTGTTTTTATTTAGGCGTGTTGCAGGTATAACTGCGTTGGAGCTGTCAAATCAGCAAGCGGCTCCTGGCATTATACCTATTGCGGATATTGCCATTGGATGTGCCGAGTTGGATTAGTAATAATCCCATGCAGCCTTGTTACAAATTGGAACACTGGAATGTGTGTTGTAATCTACACCTCGATTAGGCTGATATTAATCACTATTATTTTGTTGAAAGATTTTAAATGTCAGTGCCATTACTTCTATATAGTCTACACTTTCTCGTTCTGAACTTCTTCTAATGCAAATGGGATGCGTGTGGCTTCGTGACAATGACCACACGAGCAGCCACTCTGATTTGACAGCTCTTAATGCAAAACACCAGCTGTGCGGGTCCAGCTACCACTGGTTAACGCGTGACATGATTGAATCTAGGCTTAGATCTGTATTTTCACTTTGTCCCTCTCAATGTTCTACCTATTTCCCTCCAACTGGTATCACTGTGGAGGTAGAGAGTGAGGTATGCAGGACCAAAGCAGTTAAGATGTGCAGGATAGCTGAGCGGGAGAATCAGTTCACAACTAAAGTATGTGGACGTCCTTACCTGGCACGATCAATATGGCAGGTAAAGGGCGAAGAGAGCTGTATGTAAATCTAACGGAGGTCAAATCGATCTACCGCACACACACAAACACAAAACACACTCACAGATGGCACAGGCATGCAGACGCTCCCTTACAAGATTCTCTCTTGTTCTCGATTTCTCAACTCGATAACAATCTATTTAGTTTACAATAATTATAATGAATAATCAATTACTACAGTAAGAATATGTTCAGTGAGCAATTTGAAATCCAAACAGAGCATGCAGATAGCTGAAATACATCTTAAAAGCGCTTTGAGACCTTGTGAGAAAAGTAAGCCCATTTCATGGCCCATTTCTATAAAGCATGCAGATAAGGACTAACTCAACGTTGAAGCACATGCACTTGGATAGGGCCATAGAAACGTATAAAGCAGAATACACTGCTGTGCACATTGCGAGGCCATGCCTGTTGATTAAAAGAGCCGGGCTATTGTTAATGATATGAGCCACTCCATCTGCTCCCTAGTGGGCATCTCTCAGGAATGAGATGAGGAGGATGTTCAGGTTTGTATACGGCATATTAAGCTGACATGTTATAGCTCCAGTAGCATGGTGCTATCCAGACCCATACAGTATAGGGGTTCTAACATGCAAGATCATAGTGTGCTGCAAATGCTTTGTTAGAGATTGCCTTCCAAGAGTTTGATCTGGTACCAGGTATAACCTTTTTAGGATCCATGTAAAACCCTTTCCACAGAGGGTTCTACATAGAACCCAAAAGAGTTCTACCTGGAATGAAAAAGGGTCAGCCGAAGAATCCTTATGGAACCCTTTTTTCTAAGAGTGTGTAGACTCTCAGTTTTGCTGTGCAGTGATGTGCTGGGTTGACTGTGCAGTGATGTGCTGCGTGTTTAAGTTTTGGTTGGTGTGGTTGGTTGTTCTGTGCTACCTGGCTGCCTGGTGCTAATGCACTGCAGTGGCTCTTTAGTATTCCTCTCCTGCCGTCTGAGAAGGGTCTCCTCTGGGACTGGCGTGGAGTGGCGGGGAAGAGATGCAGCCAGTGCCCATCTCGGCCACCGCTCCCTACCGCCCTCCATACATTCTATTAATAAGCCCTGCGCACAGAGTCTGTGGCAGGCAGCAGACAGGGCCATGCAGGGGACACAATCAGAGCGCCGGGCCAGGCTGGAGGGGGGACAGGGCATGTAATCCAAAAAGTATTGATTGGAGGACTGGGCCTCTCTGTGTGTCAGAAAGTGATAGGGGTTGCTGACTGTAGGACCCACAGAGGATGAATACAGAGCAAGGCCAAGAGACAGTTAACTATTCTGTTAGGTGTGTTGTCTAAGGTGTATGTGTGCGTCCGTCAGCATTCCTGCTTGCCTGCATGCATGCATGTCTACTGCCCCTCTGTATTCCCCTAAAGTGAAATAACACCTCCTAATATCGAAATCACACTGATTTGTTTTAATTTCTATGAGGTTCTCTGTGTGATATGATACATATTTATCAAGATAAAGAATACACACAATTTTGAATATTTGGTTCCATTTGTCATTGCCAGCACAGACCCTCTCCACACAAAGCCTGTATAGGTCCACCTAAACAGAGCGTTTTTCCTGGCTCTAGCAACTATGAGTACTAACGTAATTAAATCCTGTACAATGAATCATTTCTCCAAGCTAACATCATTTATTTACAAACAACACATTCATACTCATCGAAATCCAATCATTTCTCTCCTCCTGTTAAAACAAACTGTCTCTCTCATTTTGAAAGTAAATGAGAAAGTACATTTTCAGTGTGGCTAATGTCTGTGTTTTGCAAACATTTATATTCATAGAAAGAACAAATCTAAAACCCCTCGCCCCCATTTTAATCAACATCTCTCCTTTAATGATTCTATTTTGTATAATGTGTGTTTCTCTGTTAACTGTTGTTGTGCTGTCTGTTTGTTGCAGGTGATGGGAACCCCAAGGAGAGCAGTCCCTTCATCAACAGCAGCAGTGCCAGCGACGTGGAGAAGAGCCAGCAGTACAATGGCAAGAATATGGCCCTGTTTGAGGTCTGTAACACAGGGCTCCCTAACACTGCTTACCTATAATTACACAATAATTAAATACTGTAATGACTTTGTTCCATTCGTTTGGAACAACCACCTACAGTATATACGAAGCCTTGCTTGCTCAGGCACCAGGTGGTTTGAATTCTTTGAAATAAGTACTGGTTTCTCAGTTGTCAATACAGCTTAGAGGACTGTAAAATGAGGGCTGATATGATGTCTGTCCACCTGTCCCTGTGTACTGTAGGAGGAGATGGACAACAGTCCCATGGTGTCGTCCATACTCAGCAGTCTGGCCAACTACTCCAACCTGCCTCAGGGCAGCAAAGAGCACGAGGAGGCCGAGAACGAGGAGGGGGCGGCTCCATCCAAAAAAAAACCTGCTGTCAAGGTACTTCATCTAATCTAAACTAAAGTCTGGTCCTAAACATAAACATTAGCTGGAGTTTGAATTGATCTGATGCGGCAGAGTATGTCCCTTCCAGGCCACCATTGTCCACCTGACAAGGTGGAGGATTAAGCTGATTAAGAACGGACAGGAGGGTTACTGATGACGCTGTCAGCCATGTTTAGGCCTGGACAGGATGTCATTGATGGCTGTGCGTGCTGCCCTTTTCCTTCCCTGACGTTACACATCAGTTTGGTAATTTATAGGACCTGAGCAGGATCCACATTACCCCTGTTACCCAGCATGTGTGCAGTGGAGCATAATCCTGATACAAGAAGCTACTCTCTAGGCCTGTCTTGTTACACTGGTCTGAGTCAGGTTACTGTATCATTCACTTCCACTCCTTTTCTTGTAATCCACATCCTAATTTGACAGCTCCCTCCAGCCAAGAGGCCACAAGAGGCTGGTATTATGAGAGAATATTAGGATGCGGTATTATGAAATAACACATATGGAATCATGTAGTAACCAAAAAAGTGTTATATTATGTTTTATTTTATATTTGAGATTCTTCAAAGTAGACACCCCTGGCACGGATAACAGCTTTGTACACTCTTGGCATTCTCTCAACCAGCTTCATGAGGTAGTCTCCTGGAATGCATTTCAATTAACAGGTGTGCCTTGTTAAAAGTTAATTTGTGGAATTTATTTCCTTCTTAATGTGTATGAGCCAATCAGTTGTGTTATGACCAGGTAGGGGTGGTATACAGAAGAAAGCCCTATTTGGTAAAAGACCAAGTCCATATTATGGAAAGAACAGCTCAAATAAGCAAAGAGAAACAACAGTCCATCATTACTTTAAGACATGAAGGTAAGTCAATACGGAAAATTTCAAGAACTTTGAAAGTTTCTTCAATTGCAGTCGCTAAAACCATCAAGCACTAGGACTGCCACCCCTCAGTAAAAGGCACATGACAGCCTGCTTGGAGTTTTCCAAATGGCACCTAAAGGACTCTCAGACCATAAGAAACAAGATTCTCTGGTCTGATGAAAACAAGATTGAACTCTTTGGCCTGAATGCCAAGCGTCACGTCTGGAGGAAATCTGGCACCATCCCTATGGGGAAACATTGTGGTGGCAGTATCATATGGTGGGGATGTTTTTCAGTGGCAGGGACTGGGTGACTAGTCAGGATCAAGGGAAAGATGAACGGAGCAAAGTACAGAGAGATCCTTGATGAAAACCTGCTCCAGAGCACTCAGGACCTCAGACTAGGGCAAAGGTTCACCTTCCAACAGGACAATGACCCTGAGCACACAGCCAAGACAATGCAAGAGTGGCTTCGGGACAAGTCTCTGAATGCCCTTGAGTGGCCCAGCCAGAGCCCGGACTTGAACCCAATCGAACATCTCTGGAGAGACCTGAAAATAGCTGTGCAGCGTTGCTCCCCATCCAACCTGAGCTTGAGAGGATCTGTAGAGAAGAATGAGAGAAACTCCCAAAATACAGGTGTGCCAAGCTTGTAGCATCCTACCCAAAAACACTTGAGACTGTAATCACTGCCAAAGGTGCTTCAACAAAGTACTGAGTAAAGGGTCTGAATGCTTATGTAAATGTGATATTTCTGTTTTTTATTTTTAATAAAATTGCTTCAATTAAAAACAAAAATGTTACAAGGTCAGTAAAATGTCGACTAAGTGATGTCCTATGGGAGATCCAATCCCATATAACTCAATAGCTGAAAGCCATGTCTAATCAATTGAAGAGTTTGAGAAGTACATGTTCTCCTCTATACATATCTAGACAGACAGGCCCACATTAAGAAAATAATTAGATGGTCCTTCTCCCTGGTAACAGAACAATTGCTAGTCATTACCTAAATGAGCTGACAGAGATAGAGGATTTGTACAACCTCAGCCAGTATCCTAGAGCCACCTCCACTTGCGTGAATAGAAGATTGAAAGTAAGTGTCCACTAATATGATATCACACATCTGGATTATTTTAACTCCATGTAGTGAGACACCGAGGAATCTCTGTTGCCTGAATTTCAGCTTTATGCCTCAGAAGCAAAAAAGCCTTCAATCATGGAGCGCCACAAACGTATCTCCTGCCCAAAATAACGAGGAGAAGGAGGAGAAAGTGTTATCTTTCTGCTGCCATTGAAATAGGTTAATGTGGGAGGAAATGTCCCCATTTTGACTGAACAAAGAGCTTGTCATTCTCTCTTCATATGATTACTGTCTTTTTGTGATGGGATAGAGGAGGGCTTGTGAGTTTCGAATGAGTATGATGAGTATATGAGTATGATGAGTGCAGTATGAATCGGTACTGTATCCACTCAACCCAGATGCCGGAGCCGGTCACTAGAGGAATTTGTTTTGTTTCACTAAGGGTGTGGGGTACATTACTGTACTTGTATAAAGTTTGTACTGCCATACCACAGTTAAACATTTTCATATTTAATCAGTATTGATTTGTGTTTGTTCTCCAGGCACCATCGCTGGGCACTCTGATGGGGGTGTACCTGCCCTGCATCCAGAATATCTTTGGTGTGATCTTGTTCCTGCGGATGACCTGGATGGTGGGCATCGGAGGGGTCTTTGGCTCCTTCATCATCGTCTTCATGTGCTGCTCCACGGTGAGTCACAGCTCTGGACCATATTCTTTTCACTCTCTCTCTCCTGTTCTCCTCCTTCTTTTTTCTTCCCCTCAAACTCTCTCTCTCTTTCCTTGTTTCCCTTTCCCTGTGAAAGCTCTTTTTCTCTTTCGCCCTTCCATCCACTTTGCCTCTCCCCTGTCCTCTATCCTCTCTCCATCATTGTTAGAATGGGCACTGTGCCAGCCAGAGCAGAAAGAGAGGCACGTTCGCAGCACTGATAAGGATATACTCAACTCCACTTCCATTTGAATTATGTTTGATGTCCCAAAGCTCTCCTAGTTGAGTAAATCCTAGTTTAATCCTATTTTGACCTGAGGTAGCCCTGAAAGCTTTACAGAATACATTTACTATTCATCCCTTAACTTACTTACATAAATAGCTTCTTTTTTTAAGTGTTGTATACCCAAGTATATTTTCAGATTCCATCACATTTCGGTTCACAGTAATTTCATCATTTTCTACTGAAAATAATTATTTAACCCATAAGAACTGTAACTTAAATTTCATAATGCATTTAGAATGCATTTATCCAAACAGTGTTCCTTTTGGTTTGCGCCCCAAGAGACTGAAAGCTATAGCCTTAGTACTTAGTACTAGCCTTGAGAGCTATCTTCCCCATGAGCCAATCCCCAAACACTAGATGACTGCCCTTACCCACGTCTGTCACTGATCCAGTGACAAATGAAGGCTAGCTAGCGCTCTGAGCTGCTATCAGCTCAATGACTGCCGATTAGAATGTCAGCTGCAGCACTGACCCTGAAGGCAGATATAGCCTGTCCCGAACTGATCAAAGACAACATCAAACCCCAACAACTCTGATTCAGCAGTGAGCTCAGGACTATAAAGAACTGCTTCTTGGGGCAATACATAAAGGTGGTGACCAGTTGGACCTCTGTTCCAGTCCCACCCCAGGGATAGTAGAGGGCTGTGTGTGTAGCTGTGTGTAGCTGTGTGTAAAGCCTGCTCTTTGTTCTGCAGTCTGTGGAAATGTATGTTGAGATCCATCAGATGTGTTAGATAGAAAAGACAGCAGGATGGGAGAAGTGCCTGAGCTATCTTATTATAAGAGATGTGTGTGTTTCCCAACCCAACACTGATTTGCCACTTCATGTATTTCGTGTCTTGTTATGCTTTGTACATGGTGATCAGTTCACATCACCATCAATTTACACATATCATTTATCCTCACTTAATAAGGGGTCACTTGATCTCAGTTCTGTGCCAAAGAGCATGACTTAAATAGCAGAATAGATCAAAATGTCATACCCTCTAAATTGTTGTTACCCAAAATTACAACCAACTAATTGCAGCATTACCACAAAAATGGAAGAGGCAAGTGGAAGGGGGAAAAAGTAAGGAACTTCTGTAGTCCCTGCATTAAAGACCAAAAATGGTTAAAGAAATTTGTGATAAATAAAAATATATACCAGTTTCATTTAAGGACCAAAAAATTGACAGAGATGCCATCTAAATTGCAAAATATTTGGGAAGAGATGTACTGATTCCTTGGCACATGGTTTATGAATTGACACACAAAACGACACCGGATTCAAAACTTTTTCCATTTAAATCGTTATACAAAATTCTTGTTTATCTTTCATTTACAATCTGTAGAAACTATTAGAAAGGTTCAGTACTTTTGTGAAGCATCACAGCACAGTTTAAAAATATATGGCAAATAGAAATCCAAAATGGACGGTGTTAAGCAATAGATGGGAGTGGTTGAAAGGAGCTGAAGGGTGAGACTAATAACAACAAGATAACAAATGTAAAAAATACTGGGTCTGTAAAATGTGTATATGTTCAGAACTTTTGTGAAATAGCACAGTTACAAATAGAAATCAACTGGATGGACATCAGAAATAGAGGAAGGACAGGACTAACAACAAACAAAATATAATTATTGTAAAATAGATTGTGTCTGTAAAATGTGTATAGTATGTATAAACTGAAGGTAGAAGCCTAAGTGTTATTGTTATTTAGTTTACTCCGATTGGGGGAGGGGTGGTAGGGTTTGCGGGGAATAATAAAGGTATATTCTAAAAATAGTGTGTATGTGTATATATGTACGTGTATGTATGTGTATATACAGTTAAAGTTGGAAGTTTACATACACCTTAGCCAAATACATTTCAACTCAGTTTTTCACAATTCCTGACATTTATTCCTAGTAAATATTCCCTGTCTTAGGCCAGTTAGGATCACCACTTTATTTTAAGAATGTGAAATGTCAGAATAATAGTGGAGAGAATGATTTATATCACCTTTTATTTTTTTCATCATATTCCCAGTGGGTCAGAAGTCGACATACACTCAATTAGTATTTGGTAGAATTGCCTTTAAATTGTTGACTCATTTGCGAACAAGCTTTAACTTCCTGACTGATGTCTTGAGATATTGCTTCAATATATCCACATCATTTTCTTTCCTCGTGATGTAATCTATTTTGTGAAGTGCACCAGTCCCTCCTGCAGAAAAGTATGATCACAACATGATGCTACCACCCCCATGCTTCACGGTTGGGATGATGTTCTTTGGCTTGCAAGCCTCCCCTTTTTTCCTCCAAACATAACGATGGTCATTATGGCCAAACAGTTCTATCTTTGTTTCATCAGACCAGAGGACATTTCTCCAAAAAGTACGATCTTTGTCCCCATGTGCAGTTGCAATCCGTAGTCTGGCTTTTTTATGGCAGTTTTGGAGCAGTGGCTTCTTCCTTGCTGAGCGGCCTTTCAGGTTATGTCGATATAGGACTTGTTTTACTGTGGATATAGATATACTTTTGTACCTGTTTCCTCCAGCATCTTCACAATGTCCTTTGCTGTTGTTCTGGGATTGATTTGCACTTTTCGCAACAAAGTACGTTCATCTCTAGGAGACAGAACGCGTCTCCTTCCTGAGCGGTATGATGGCTGAGTGGTCCCAAGGTGTTTATACTTGCGTACTGTTGTTTGTACAGATGAACGTGGTACCTTCAGGCATTTGGAAATTGCTCCCAAGGATGAACCAGACTTGAGAAGGTTTTCTTCTGAGGTCTTGGCTGATTTCTCTTGATTTTCCCATGATGTCAAGCAAAGAGGCACTGAGTTTTTGATTGAGCTCAGTCATCTCTCTCTCTATCGCGTTTGTTATGTCACACTATTTTTGTCTCTCCGTGACTTCTTCTCTCTCCCTCTGTCCTGAGATCTGTTTTCTTCAGTGTCTCTCTGTATCCATCTCTTTCCCTTCCTCCTGATATCTTGTTCTCTCTCCGTTCGACTCTTCCCTGATCTGTTCAGTATTTGTCTCTATCTAGCCATCTCTTTCTCTCCCCATGACTAGCGCTATCTTTCTTTGGCTAACTACCCCCCCCCCCCCCCCCCTCTCTTAATGATTGCCTCTCTCTAATACCATCCCTCATGCTCTACCTCCTTTTTTTTTACTCTGTCCTTCTTGCCCTCTTCCTGACACAACTTTCTCTCTCTTCTGTCTTCTTTATTTACTGTCACCTTTCCCCTCTCACAGGCACCCTTCTACTCCTCTCATTCTCTATCTCTCATGATTCCATTCTTACGAGCCTAATTCTCCCTCCTTTTCCCACCTCTCTCCCTATCTGTCCCTTTCATTCTCTCTCCACTCTCCATTCTCACCTCCCTTCCTGCCCTCTCTGTCTTCCTGCCTCTCCCCCTCTCTCTCTCCTCATTGTCATTCTGCCTTGTGGTTTTGTGAAATGCCCTACCTGCACTGAGCTTTAGCGGAGATGGTTGGTCTGCCTGCTCAAACATATTAATTATTAATCCTTTATTTAGCTGATGCCCTTTTCTCCACTGGGGCTTTGGGACCCAGCAGAAAGGGCAGATTAAATAAGCAACACAGATTGGGTATACATAAACCACTGATCCAGAGTCAGCTATTTTTTCACCCATCGAACGGGTATGGTTATTTGGAGGTAGTGTCATCTGATCCTAGATCTGTGGTTAAGGGAAACTTTTATGTCAAGTCTGCAGATTATTCACCTTAGATATAAATACTGAAACTATTGATTGCTGTGATCTCTATATTTTTTTTTCATCAAGGATGTTGATGAGATTGATGAGGCGTCATTTTAGATCAAGGTTGCATTGTGTATGTTGTCATGATCGATCATCAGCCAAATAGCTAAGAAACTGTTTGGAACCATCCTCCCAAAGTTCATATTCATACGGAACTTTGGCATAAGGATGGAGCATCACAGACAATATATTATTAAGGTCAGGCACCACAGGCTAAAATTACAATTTTGAGATTTTGGGGTATTTTGGTCCATTAATATTAGTATTTTCAAAAAGTAGAAGTAAAAATGTCAAAAAGTTGATGAAAGTGTTTATTTTTGTTACTTTTTTATACTACTCTCATAAAAATGTATTGAAGTGTCACCACCTGTAAATGGACATACTTGCATAATTTCAAAGCTCACTACATTGAATCACACATCATTTCATAGAGAATGTTACAAACTCATTATGTAGTAACTTCGTTTGGAGAGATGGTGATTGGGTCTAAATAGGTGTTTGGCATTTGGTAGTCTAAATTCAGTGTACTTATCTTTTAACTGCCATTTTCCAAAAGGCAGACTCTTCCCACATGCCAACTCATTTTTCTCAGCCTCAGAACCATCTGCATTCATCAAATGTTGTGTATTTATCATTAGACATGTTCTCCAGACTTACACTTAGGGAATTGTTGATATGATGTCAAAGTTCTATTCTAGAATACATTTTCTTTAAAAAAAAAGCACCCAAAGTGCAATTTACATACCTTTCTTTTGTATTATACAGATAGAAAGATGAACAATGTAATTATCCACAACCTCCTATGTGTAAATCCTGGAGTGTCTTAACAAAATTAAACCAAAAGGCTGACATCATCCATGGTGCAGAAAAATGTATTTGCATGCTATGCAAATACTGTAGATGCATATTTCATGAGATGTAATTTCATATTTTAATACAATATTTCAGAAGAATTGTAATACAAAAAAGTATTATATTTGTGTCCACATTCAACTGGTTTAAAGGTGACTGTGATATGATTAAAGTGGTATAATTACCCTATTAGGGTGTGGTGCCTTGCCTTTAACTGTTTAACTAAGAATCAGCACTCTGCATCTGAGGGCTAAAATAGATGTAACTGCTCCATTTAAAATAGTGTTCTCTCCCCTCTGTCTCCTCTCAGACCATGCTGACAGCTATCTCCATGAGTGCCATCGCAACAAATGGAGTGGTGCCAGGTGAGTGTGTATCACAGGCACACCTTGGTGCGTGCATGAATGGAAGGTCTGGGTGACGCATAGCAATCTTGTTGTTTTTTTCCAACCGGTTAGGTTTTCACATCTGATATTGCTCTGGTCTGTGATAGGACAGTTAATGCTAGCATGGCTAAATCAGAACCACACTGTACTAGCACCCCTTCTATCATCTGTACAAAGTATGAAAGTGTTGAAGTGTGAAAGTGTGAAACAACAGAAACCTTTCTATTTCTATTTGGAAACTCAAACTATTCTGTGCCTATCCATAGAGTCATGATATTGTATAGAAAGGCTAAGGCTTTTTTCCTGATAAGCTCTATCTAACATGCCTAAGCAATGTCCATGCAGCACTATATTTCTGTTGACAAACTACTACTTCTGCATATTCAAGCCCGAAGTCTTTAGACTTATGTGCAGACCTGGGGTTTATCATTGAATACAATGTTGCAGAGATCGAGCCAAAGAGGAATGCCAATGGTTGTGTTTGTGTCTTTCAGCTGGAGGCTCCTACTACATGATCTCCCGTTCCCTTGGCCCTGAGTTTGGCGGAGCTGTCGGAATTTGCTTCTATCTGGGAACTACTTTTGCAGGTGCAATGTACATCCTTGGAGCCATCGAACTTCTGCTGGTAAGGAAAGATGATTGCTATTATTTTATCGTTTTGTTTGCTATCTGTTTTGTTTCCCCCTGTGCCTTGTGTCCGGCGTTTTATTTTGGGGGCGAGACCACATGCAACATTGATGAATGCAGGAGGAAGATGTTTGTTCTTCTTTCTACAGATTGTGGTGCAATAGATTATGCCAAAACATATCCATTAAATACAATCAATTTAGTTTATATCTTTTCATTTTAGACAAATATGAAAAGTTGTTACAATTCCTGATAACATTTCAATTATAATTGATTAATCCAGCAATCTGTCACACTCACAGCAAACTGTTAATTTGTTAGTGCCTTGTCTGTGCCATTATCATGATATAAAAGCAATCCATTATCCATTACATTTATATGATTTCTCCAATGTTTGAGATAATGTCTGATTTCTATTCCTACACCCTCTCACTCACTCCCTGCTTCCTTTTTTCTCCTCATCCTTTTCTGTCGCTCGCTCCCACTCTCCCTCCATCCTCGGCCCACCATCTGTCATTTTTAACACACCCTTTCTCTCCCTCCATCCTATTCTTACTCTCTTTTCTTTTCCTCTCTCCTTTTCCCTCCACTTCCCTTTCTCTCTCTCCCTCCATCTTTCCCTTCTCCAGATCTACATCCTCCCCCAGGCAGCCATTTTTAAGATGGAGGGTCTGGAGGGGGCTGATATGGAGGCAGCGATGCTGAACAACATGCGTGTATACGGCACCATTGTGCTCAGTTTCATGGCCACGGTGGTATTTGTGGGGGTCAAATATGTCAACAAGCTGGCTCTGGTCTTCCTGGCCTGCGTCATTCTGTCCATCCTGGCTGTCTATGCTGGGGTCATCAAGACGGCCTTTGAACCCCCTGTTTTCCCGTAAGTTTGACCTGACTGAGCCTTGTGGTGGTGCATGCTGGTGTCCTTTACATGCTCTCCCATACACATTGGTGCTTCCAAAACTTTTTCCTGCTGTTGCTCACTTACACCCAAACCAGACAATGACCCTCAACATGGGGGCCCCTCAGGGGTGCGTGCAAAGTCCCCTCCTGTACTCCCTGTTCACTCACGACTGCATGGCCGCACACGACTCCAACACCATCATTAAGTTTGCTGACGACACAACAGTGGTTGAGCTGATCGCCAACGACGATGAGACGGCCTAGACAGAGAAGGTTAGTGACCTGGCAGTGTGGTACCAGGACAACAACCTCACCATTAACATCAGCAAGACAAAGGAGCTGATCGTGGACTAAAGGAAACGGAGGGCCGAGCACACCCCCATCCACATTGATGGGCTGTAGTGGAGCATGTTGAGAGCTTCAAGTCCCTCAGAGTCCATATCACTAAGGTCCACACACACCAACGCAGTCGTGAAGAAGGCACGACAAAGCCTCTTCCCCTTCAGGAGGACTGAAAAGATTCAGCAAGTTATACAGCTGCACCATCAAAGAAAGGTCCTAAAAATTGTCTCCAGCTACCCAAGTCATAGTCTGTTCTTTCTGCTACTGCACGGCAAGCAGTACCAATGCACCAAGTCCGGAATCAACAGGACCCTCAACAGCTTCCAACCCCAAGCCATAAGACTGTCAAATCGTTAACAAATTATAGCTACCCAGACTATCTGCATTGACCCTTTTTGCACTAACTCTTTTAACTCATCACATATGCTGCTGCTACTAATGTTTATCATCTATCCTGTTGCCTAGTCGCCTTATTCCTACCTATGTGTACATATCTACCTCAAACACCTCGTACCCATGCACATCCACTCGTTACTCGAACGTGTGTTTATTTCCAAGTTATCTTTATTCATTGTGTATTTACATTACATTACATTTAAGTCATTTAGCAGACGCTCTTATCCAGAGCGACTTACAAATTGGTGCATTCACCTTATGATATCCAGTGGAACAACCACTTTACAATAGTGCATCTAAATCTTTTAAGGGGGGGGTTAGAAGGATTACTTTATCCTATCCTAGGTATTCCTTAAAGAGGTGGGGTTTCAGGTGTCTCCGGAAGGTGGTGATTGACTATTTATTCCTCATGTTATTATTTTTCTATTATTTAAACATTTTCTCTCTGTGTTGTTGGGAAGGGCCCGTAAGTAAGCATTTCACTGTTAGTCTACACCTGTTGTTTACGAAGCATGAGGCAAATAACATTTTATTTGTTTGGATTTCAACGACATGTTGCTTGTGCGAGCGTTCCAAAATAAATTGACTTGCTATTCAATCATTTCATCCACACTCCTTGCGCGCGTCTGCAGAGCCGGGCGCTAAAATGTGAATGAAGAGATAGCATAACTGTCAGATGTAGTTCAAGGAAGCAGGAGAGGTAGAGTCAAGCGCAGAAGACAGTAAATTCTTGAACAGGATCGGTAGGATGGTCAGTTTTACGAGGGTATGTTTGGCAGCATGAGTGAAGGATGCTTTGTTGCGAAATAGGAAGCCAAGTCTAGATTTAACTTTGGATTGGAGATGTTTGATGTGAGTCTGGAAGGTGAGTTTACAGTCTAACCAGACACCTAGGTATTTATAGTTACATAATACATATTACATAACATAATAAAACTATAATATTATGCTCTTTTGAAATAAAATGTATTAATTTTTTTATGCTTCTAAAGTTAATTTCTTTGTGATGTTGTATAAAACCTGAATAGTGGTGTTTTTTGTCTTTTACAGTAACATAAACTAAATCGTTTTTTTCGTATTCTAATATTCTAACCTTCATAATGTATGTATGACGTATTTATTTGACTGTTTTGACATTGGCTCAGAATGCATTGCTCGATGCCCAGCTTTTCTAGAGTTAATAGTCAGAATAGAGAAACACACAAGTTCTTCAAAGATCCAGAAAAAAAGGATCATATGCATTTCAAGTGAAATAACCCAAAGTTCATCTCCCAGGACAAATTAGCTAGCAATAGCAAGCTAGCAAAATGTCAATGAATGTTTCATGTGTGTTCGACATGCCCCCAAATTAATTAAATTGGTTTTGATATTTTAACCTGCGTGTTACCAACTTCGGGTCCTTCCACATCATGGTTTGCATTTTCAACATCATAATCAAATAGACTATGTTAATATCGACAAACAGAACATAAATCCATCCCTACCTTGTACCCGGTATCTAAGGTTTGGCTTGACAATCTTCGAATGTCATTACACTTTTTGGTGTTTTGTAATATATACCTTGATTGGTATATATTGTAAAAAAATATATACGTGTGTCGGTACACTGAAAAGAGCATAACCAGTAGAAAACATTGACTTAAAGCATCAACTCCAATTTAATCCTGCCATTATAGATAAACAAGCTCACTTCAGTTTATACTAAAAGACCGGAATCGCATGAATAACATGCCATCCTGTCAGTGCTGCTTAAATAAAAGAATCCACCAAAAAATATTTAGGTATTTGATAGTCAGTTGATTCAGCCTACATACATGTACAGCCTACATCAAATGGTGTGACCGGTGCACAGTTTGGATGCTGGAATTATATTTTGGACAAACGTGCACAGCTATCTTACAGGACTCATTTGAAGTAGCCTAATCAGATTAAAACATTGTGACTTAATATAAAGTTAATTGACAAATATGTAGGCTGTATTGAAGCGTTAGGTTCTAGGTGCGCGAGGAATAGCCACTCGGAATTGGAAAAGAGGCAGAGTGCGTGTTAAACTTTCCTGAATAACTGGGCCTGCTGGTATCATATGTGGCCACATTATTATAGGATGACTTGGAAGAATGGTGAACCGCAACAGACAGCTCATCTCAGTATCGTAATTAAAAATACAGCCAGACTGGCCTTCCACTGTGCATTTCTATACTGTATAAACTGTCGGGAGTAGACCCGCAACTGATCCAAATGTAAGGATTGGAATGAAACATTCAAATGACAGGGCTTTTGCGCCATTATTCAAATGACATTTTCATTGCCGTTTACAGCCTAGTGTCGAATTTTGTACTCACTTGAAAACAATAATGGAATTATTAATTGCGTTGTGGTGTTGTCTATATCATTTTATTGTCCCTAAACAAAATCAATAGGGAAGCTTTTTGAGCTGCCTGTCTCACTGTTCTTTCATGCATAATGACACACCTGGCCTCTTCCCTGCTTATCAACAATTCCTTCTAGTTCTTGTGGATTTACAGTATATATAAAATTGGTGCAGCTTAAATGATTTTATGTGTGGTATGATTGCTAGTTAGCCTATTGCAGATCTGGACAAACAATCCACCTACCACTATTGCCACTATGAATGGTGGATAGAGGACAAGATAGACTATATTGACATGTGGTATAGTTAGCATAGTGCATAAGGGAAGCAGATGAGGAAATTTGCCGAAGATGGAATCAATTATATAGTAAAGCCTCCAAAATAGTGAATGTAAACCAGGGGAAAAATGCACTACCCTCCCATGCCTAATAAAAAACACACTCAATTCTCCCAAAAGCTAAAAGAAAACCCACCTATTTTGGACCTCCCTCCACCCTAGTAACTGAGTGTAAAAAACATTAAGAACACATGCCTAATATTGAGTTGCACCCTTTTTTGGCCCATGTTGACTCCAATGTTTCCCACAGTTGTGTCAAGTTGGCTGGATGTCCTTTTGGTGGTGAACCATTCTTGATACTCATGGGAAAGTGAAAAACCCAGCAGCGTTGCAGTTCTTGATACAAACCGGTGCGTTTTGCACCTACTACGTACCATAACCCATTCAGAGGCCCTTAAATCTTTTGTCTTGCTCAATCACCCACTGAATGGCATACAGACACAATCAGTCTCTCAATTATCTCAAGGTTTAAACATCCTTCTTTATCATGTCTCCTCCCCTTCATCTGTGCTGATTGAAGTGAATTTAACAAGTGACATCAATAAGGGATAATAGCTTTCATCTGGATTCATCTGGTCAGTCTATGTGATGGAAAGAGCAGATTCATAATGTTTTGTACACTCAGTATAGATGACTGCGTTGTAGAGGACAGCACTCTTAACAAAGAAGGTTGGGATGGTCATCATGACAGGGCTGAAGTTGGTTCCTTGATTGGTAAAGATGTACCAGGCCACTGTGGCATAGGGCATCCAGCATGCCAAAAACGAGATGACCATGACGTTCACTTACTTCTCTGAACTCTGAGTGGTCTCTGACTCCCCCCTCCCACAGTAATTTTCAAACTGTCCCTTAAAGATCGAATCCGCATTAGGGGAAACAGTGCCACTTTTCACCCCAGTGTATTTGTTATTATTTTTGTTTTGTTTATGAAAACAGAAGAGAGGAGCATTCGGCAGCGTGGTAAAATAAATTGCTGTGCATATTCTGCTGTCCTAGTGCAATGATGTCTGAGGGGGGGGGAAACAATATTTGTTGTTTGCAGTAACTTCTTTGTTGTTGTAATATCCCAAACGGACATAGATATTTCACCAGTTAAGGATTCCAGCTTTAAAGCTTTCGGAGCTTTACAAACCAAAAACAAAACCATGATGACCTTGTTTCTAGCCATAAGCTCAAAGCAACCAGCAGATTTTGATTTGTTTATTTAATGTTTACTTCCTTCACTCAATCAAGCCATGTGCCTTGCATATTTATGTTGATTTATGTTGTGCTTTCCCCAACCTCTAAATAAATAAGGAGCTAATGATTATGTCATGTCTGTCCTCCCCCTACAGCGTGTGTATCCTGGGGAACCGCACTCTGATCTCCAAGGGATTTGACGTTTGTGCCAAGGTCATTGAGCAGGACAACGGCACAGTCACCACCAAACTGTGGAAGATTTTCTGTGACTCCGAGTTCCTCAATGCTACCTGTGACGAATACTTTGCAAACAACAATGTTTCTGAGATCCAGGGTATCCCAGGGGTCAGCAGTGGTATACTGGCTGGTAAGAGGTGCCCATTCAGAACGTATTGTAATCGAATGTAGTCTGAAGTAGAGCGATGTACTGGTACTCCACAAAAGGTATGTAATTGTTATAATGTGCATCTCTATCTCTCTACTCTCTCTGTCTCGCTCTCTCTCTTTCTCTATTCTCTCTCTCTATTGTCTCTCTCTCTCTACTCTCTCTCTCACACAGAGAATCTGTTTGGTTACTACCTGGAGAAGGGAGATTTCTTAGAGAAGCGGGGGATATCTGCCATGCAGGATCCTGAAGCTATCATCACCAACTCCAACCGTTACGTCCTGGCTGACATCACCAGCTTCTTCACCCTGCTGGTGGGGATCTACTTCCCCTCCGTCACAGGTTAGTCACTACTGGGTAACAGGTCAGTCACTGGGTCAAGGGTCAGGGGTCACTGCTGGGGACCGACTAGGTCAAGCTTATCCCAAAAGGACAGGATTTTGTTTCAGGCAAGCAGTAACCTGATTTTTCTAATAACCTATATTAAGTTATTATAATTACATTTAAAGATCTTACCTTATGAATTCAAAGTAAATACCAGATCAAAAGCACCACTCCTAGACCCAAGGAAACCAGCGAGAAACATTATTCCTGTTGTAATATCCACTTCATGGTGACAAATAGTGCCGTGAGAGTCTCTCTACAGGCCCAAATGCAGAGAGAGAGAGAGAGAGAGAGAGAGAGAGAGAAATACATTCCACAACCGATGACACAAGAGGAGCTGAATAGGGCGAAATGAGAGGAAGTAGAATTTCTGCCAAAAACCACATCAGCAGAAATTCTGGGGAATACATGAGTCACATTCCCACTATCATCCCAATGGCACAACAGCTGAATAAAATGCCCATTGTGTATGAACATTTGCTCTGTGACATACAGTATAGTATTATCAGTACTCATGTTTTGTGAGAGCTGCTCCTGGTTTGTTGAACACAGCACCAGTTTGCTGGATCATTTTTAAAAACACAGTTGCTACAAGTAAATAATAAGTTTTGTTAAGGTCTTTTATCAAAAATTCTATTAGTTTTTTTGTTGTGCCTCCACTTTTTCACTTGTGAAAATGTGCACCACATAATTCCAAAAAGCACTTCCTAGCACAGTATAATGAAAAAAGTAAAACGTGTGAAACAGAGGACAAGCCATTTCACATCAAGTGTGAAGGATGGGAATTGGTCCTGTTTAATCCTGTTTATATCTGTTCCTCTGCCTCCCAGGCATCATGGCTGGCTCCAACCGCTCTGGAGACCTGCGTGACGCCCAGAAATCCATCCCCATAGGCACCATAGCAGCCATCACCACTACTTCAATAGTGTGTATCCTTTACTTAAGCCATAAGGCGTGAGGGGGTGTGGTAGATGGCCACGCCTTTCAGCCAGTCAGCATTCAGGGCTCGAACCACCTGGTTTATAATTAAGCAATAAAGCCCGAGGGGGTGTAGTATATGGCCAACATACCACGGCTAAGGGCTGTTCTTATGCACGAGGCAACGCAGAGTGTCTGGACACAGCCCTTAGCCTATGGTATATTGGCCATATATCACAAACACCCAAGGTGCCGTATTGCTATTATAAACCGTTTACCAATGTAATTAGAGCAGTAAAAATAAGTGTTTTGTCATACCTGTGGTATACGGTCTGACATACCACGGCTGTCAGCATTCAGGGCTCGAACCACCCGTTTTATAATACAGTATATACAGTGCATTCGGAAAGTATTCACACACCTTGACTTTTTCCACATTTTGTTACCCGACATCCTTATTCTAAAATTGATTAAATACTTTTTTCACCTCATCAATCTACACACAATACCCAATAATGACGAAGCAAAAACAGGTTTTTAGACAATTTTGCAAGTTTATTACAAATAAAAACATAAATATTACATTTACATAAGTATTCAGACCCTTTACTCAGCACTTTGTTTGAAGAACTTTTGGCAGCGATTATAGCCTCGAGTCTTCTTGGGTATGAAGCTACAAGCTTGGCACACCTGTATTTGGGGAGTTTCTCCCATTCTTCTCTGAAGATCCTCTCAAAACCTGTCAGGTTGGTTGGGGAGCGTCGCTGCACAGTAATTTTCAGGTCTCTCCAGAGATGTTCGATCGGCTTCAAGTCCGGGCTCTGGCTGGGCCACTCAAGGACATTCAGAGACTTGTCCCGAAGCCACTCCTGTGTTGTCTTGACTGTGTGCTTAGGATCGTTATCCTATTGGAAGGTGAACCGTCGCCCCAGTCTGAGGTACTGAGCGCTCTGGAGCAGATTTTCATCAAGGATCTCTCTTTACTTTGCTCCATTCATCTTTCCCACGATCCTGCCTAGTCTCCCAGTCCCTACCGCTGAAAAATATCCAACAGCATGATACTGCCACCACCATGCTTCACCGTAGGGATGGTGCCAGGTTTCCTCCAGATGTGACGCTTGTCATTCAGGCCAAAGAGTTCAATCTTGGTTTCATCCGAACAGAGAATCTTGTTTCTCATAGTCTGAGAGTGCTTTAGGTGCCTTTTGGCAAATTCCAAGCAGACTGTAATGTGCCTTTTACTGAGGAGTGGCTTCCATCTGGCCACTCTACCATAAAGGCGTGATTGGTGGAGTGCTGCAGGTTGTCTTTCTGGAAGGTTATCCCATCTCCACAGAGGGACACTGTAGGTCTGTCAGAGTGACCATCAGGTTCTTGGTCACCTCCCTGACCAAGGCCCTTCTCCCCCGATTGCTCAGTTTGGCCGGGCGGACAGCTATTGGAGTCTTGGTGGTTCCAAACTTCTTCCATTAAAGAATGATGGAGGCCAATGTGTTCTTGGGGACCTTCAATGTTGCCTACATTTTTTTGGTACCCTTCCCCAGATCTGTGCCTCGAGACAATCCTGTCTCGGAGCTCTATGGACAATTCCTTCAATCTCATGGCCTGATTTTGGCTCTGACATGCACTGTCAACTTTGGGACCTTATATAGACAGGTGTGTGCCTTTCCAAATCATGTCCAATCAATTGAATTTACCACAGGTGGACTCCAATCAAGTTATAGAAACATAACATCTCAAGGATGATCAACGGAAACAGGATGCACTTGAGCTAAATTTTGGGTCTCATAGCAAAGAGTCTGAATATTATGTTAATTCTGTTTTTTATTTGTAATACATTTGCAAAAATTTCAAAAAACCTGTTTCCGCTTTGTCATTATGGGGCATTGTGTGTAGCTTGATGACGAAACATTTTTATATAATCCATTTTAGAATAAGGCGGTAACGTAACAAAATGTGGAAAAAGTCAAGGGGTCTGAACACTTTCTGAATGCACTGTACTACCCCTGGCAGTTCTACTGAAAGCGGAGCTGTCCATGGTTCTGAAACATGGTCCACTGCCAGTATTACTGAAGCGGTGCTGTCCATTGTGCTGAAATCTGATTTGTACTTTCTCAGGGACTGCTGACGATAATACGCTGGAATATTAACTATACTTTGTTTGAATGTTTGAATAAACAATATGAAGCATTTGATCCTTTATTTAGGTTTAGATTTCTTTGAGCTTTTGTAAATGCTCAGCTAACTTTGTTTGGGAGACAGTCTGCAGGTGTATTCCTTCACTGCTTCTCTCAGACATGTCTGCAGTGGTCCTGTTTGGGGCCTGTATTGAAGGGGTGGTCCTAAGGGACAAGTGAGTCATTAGTATTCTCCTAATCATCCACTGCCTTCATTATTACTATACAGTGCCTAGTGAAAGTCTACAACCTCTTGCACAGTCTTCCCATTTTTCTGCCTTAAATTAAAACTTAAAAGGGTATACATTTGATTTTTTTTATAGATCTACACAACCTACTCCACATTTTCAAAGCTTTCTCCAAATTATTAATAATAAAGATAATAATAAATGTCTTGATTGCATACGTTTTCACACCGTAGAGAAAATACTTGATAGAAGCAGCTTTGGCAGCCATTACAGATGTGAATCATTTTGAATAAGATTTTACCAACCTTGCACAACTCTAAGTGCAATGTATCCATTGTTTTTGTTTAAATTGATCATGCTCAGTAAATTTGGTTGTGAATCATTGATGGACAGCAATATTCAAACCTTGTCTCTGATTTTGATGTAGATTAAAGTGAGGACTGAGACTGGACCATTCAGGAAACCTCACCACCTCTTGGAAAGACATTCTGGTGTGACATTGGCATTAAAATGTGTATAATTGTCTTGCTAAAAAATAAAACTCTGTCCCAGGGTTAGGTAAGTTATTACCTGGGCTTTGCTCCATATTAACTCTGGGGCATGAAGACATACGCAATCAGTACATCAATCCCTTTTTAGATGTAATTTTAAGGCAGCAAAATGTGAAAACTGCGCAAGGAGTGTGTAAACTTTCACTAGCGACTGTAACTAGCACACTCCCACTAATTGTCTATGTAACCAGATACAAAACATAGAATAACAAATAACTTTCAAAACACTGAGAATCCAAAAAACAGTTGTGTACACTGAATGTATGATGCAATGGAAGAGGTCAGTTGTTATAGCAAAAACATTAATTGAAAAAGGCAACTTAGAAATCTATCACTGTGACCTCAGGTTTGGTGAGGGGGTGAACGGTAACCTTGTGATTGGTACGTTGGCTTGGCCATCACCATGGGTCATCGTGATTGGATCCTTCTTCTCCACCTGTGGGGCGGGGCTTCAGAGTTTGACTGGAGCGCCACGCCTCCTGCAGGCCATTTCTCGCGATAGCGTCATCCCTTTCCTTAAAGTGAGTACATACACACACACACACACACACACACACACACACACACACACACACACACACACACACACACACACACACACACACACACACACACACACACACACACACACACACACACACACACATTCGTATAAAGGCAAATAAAACACACTTTTACAACCACGTTAGCACAGCTATTTCTTGGAGTGGTCAATCAGCGAACACGCACACACAACATTGGTAATGATCTGTATAGTAAATTTACTGTATACTATTACCAGAACCACAGCTACTACTGTTTTAATACCACATAGAGAATGTATCTGTTTGTTCCCAGCAATGTAAGTCCACTCTTCAAATACCTCTCAAGTATGTAGGAGCTAGCAGTGATTACTTATGCATGGCCCTACTATAGTCCAGGCTCAGGTTGACTTGCTGTGATGGAAGCTGTCTTTACCCCCCTGCCAAACCCACCATCTGCAGCTTGTGGATAGATAGTGATTAATCACCCTGCAGCAGGGACCAGTGTGACCTGAATGAGAGAAAAGGAGACACTGGAACTCCTACAGTCCACTCAACTTTTTACTACAATGTGCTGTGATTTAGGTTCAGGTGTGTGTGTGTGCATGCTTTCATGCATGTGTGTTATTTTGACATTTTATTTAACCTTTATTTAACTAGGCAAGTCAGTTAAGAACAAATTCTTATTTACAATGACAGCATACCCCGGCCAAACCCTAACCCAATTGCGCACCGCCCTATGGGACTCCCAATCACCGCCTGTTGTGAAACAGCCTGGAATCAAACCAGGCTCTGTAGTGACACCTCTACCACTGAGATGCAGTGCCTTAGACCGCTGCGCCACTCGGGATAGTTAATAGTTCATTGTATCTCACTGTTGTGTGTTGTCTGTAGGTGTTTGGGCATGGCAAGGCCAACGGAGAGCCTACCTGGGCCCTGCTTCTCACAGCTAGTATCTGTGAGATTGGCATAATCATCGCCTCTCTGGACGCTGTTGCCCCCATCCTCTCCATGTAAGACAATCCCACATCTAATATTAATTTTGCTTTACCTTAAACACACTATGGAGATGGTTATGTCTTGGTAGCAAGTACAGCTGTTCTGACTGAGTTCTTATTTCTGTCTGTGTAGGTTCTTCTTGATGTGCTACATGTTTGTCAACCTGGCCTGTGCCCTGCAGACTCTACTGAGAACCCCCAACTGGAGGCCTCGCTTCAAGTTCTACCACTGGTGAGTTGAAAAACTCAACATAGCAGACATAGCTCTAGATCTTAGCTGTGGGATCATCACCAAAGAGTTCTAATATTCTTAGGTGTGAAACAGTCTACTATAGGATTTATGTCTGGCACCGGATATCTGGCCAGGCCAAGTAGGTTTCTGTTAGGAAGCTGTTATTTACCTGAGTAGTCTGCCAGAGACACTGTGGGAATCTGGAGCCTGTCTTAGCCTATATTAATCCTCTATTGGCCAGACCACAACAACAGCAGACAGAGAGACAAGATTTCCTGTCTCCAATCTCTGGCCATTATTATGATCAGTAAGTAGTGTGACTCTAGCAGCAACAAACAACAGACTGAGGATGTGACTTCCTGTTCTTCTGCCCCACAGGGCTCTCTCCTTCCTGGGCATGAGCTTGTGTCTGTCACTCATGTTCATCTGTTCCTGGTACTACGCCATTGTTGCCATGGTGATCGCTACCTGCATCTACAAATACATTGAGTTCGCTGGGTGAGTGAGCTTCCAGTCCTTGGACTACGAAGGAAAGAAAAATTGCAACTAAGAAATAATATATCCCTTCAAATGGGTTTTTCCCAGAGCCAAGACCCATAACAGACTTGGCGTCTAGAGAGAAAAGTTGTCTTTCTCCGTTTTCTTAGCAATTTATCCTGATTCTGTTCAGAGGGTTATAAAGTTGTATTAACTTAGTCACACTGATTAATGTGGCTGCTTTGAGAAAAACAGGGAGTCTATATTGATGTACCAGCACTTGTGTTATTCTCACACATGCGCTATCCAAAAATAAATTTGAATGAAATATAAATCAAACTGGAGATTTTCAAATAAAATGGTTAAACACTGTTGGGATATTCTTGTATTCATTAGTAACTCAGTGAACATTTCAGTTCATTAATGGTTGATTGAATCAAACTCTCTGCTCGGTGGTGTGTGACAGGGCGGAGAAGGAATGGGGAGATGGTATACGTGGCATCTCGCTCAGCGCCGCTCGCTTCGCCCTCATGAGGCTGGAGGAGGGACCGCCTCACACCAAGAACTGGAGGTCAGTGACTCACAAAGGAGGCTAAATGCCATCTACTCACATCTATAAAATAGACTTCTATTATTGCACAAGCTTTATTCATCATCTGTACCATACTGAACTCAATGGAAATGTACAGTTCCAGTCAAAAGTTTGGACACACCTACTCATTCAAGGGTTTTTATTTATTTTTACTATTTTTTACATTGTAAAATAATAGTGAAGACATCAAAACTATGAAATAACACATGGAAACATGTAGCAACCAAAAAAGTGTTAAACAAATCAAAATATATTTTATATTTGAGATTCTTCAAAGTAGCCACCCTTTGCCTTGATGACAGCTTTGCACACTCTTGGCATTCTCTCAACCAGCTTCACCTGGAACGCTTTTCCAACAGTCTTGCCGGAGTTCTCACATATGCTGAGCACTTGTTGGCTGCTTTTCCTTCACTCTGCCGTCCAACACATCCAAACCATCTCAATTGGGTTGAGGTTGGGTGATTTAAAGTGGCTAGTGATACATCTAATACATCAAGATGGCAAGATGCAGTAGATGGTATAGCGTACAGTATATACATATCCTGTAAACATTATCTAATATAAATAATATAAAGTGACAAGTGATAAATTGATTACATCAATTTTCCCATTATTAAAGTGGCTTGAGTTGAGTCAGTATGTTGGCAGCACCCACTCAATGTTAGTGATGGCTGTTTAACAGTCTGATGGCCTTGAGATAGAAGCTGTTTTTCAGTCTCTCGGTTCCAGCTTTGATGCACCTGTACTGACCTCACCTTCTGGATGTTAGCGGGGTGAACAGGCAGTGGCTCGGGTGGTTGCTGTCCTTGATGATCTTTTTGGCCTTCCTGTGACATCGGGTGGTGTAGGTGTCTTGGAGGGCAGGTAGTTTGCACCTGGTGATGCGTTGTGCAGACCTCACTACCCTCTGGAGAGCCTTCCGGTTATGGGCGGAGCAGCTGCCGTACCAGGCGGTGATACAGCCTGACAGGATGCTCTCGATTGTGCATCAGTAAAAGTTTGTGAGTGTTTTTGGTGACAAGCTGAATTTCTTCAGCTTCCTGAGGTTGAAGAGGCGCTACTGCACCTTCTTCACCACGCTGTCTGTGTGGGTGGACCATTATAGTTTGTCCGTGATGTGTACGCGAGGAATTTAAAACTCTCCACCCTCTCCACTACTGTCCCGTCAATGTAGATAGGGGGCTGCTCCCTCTGCTGTTTCCTGAAGTCCACGATCAACTCTTTTGTTTTGTTGACATCGAGTGCGAGGTTATTTTCCTGACACCACACTCCGAGGGCCCTTACCTCCTCCCTATAGGCTGTCTCGTCGTCGTTGGTAATCAAGCTGTAGTGTCGTCTGCAAACTTGATGATTGAGTTGGATGCGTGCATGGCCACGCAGTCATGGGTGAACAGGGAGTACAAGGAGAGGGCTGAGAACGCATCCTTGTGGGGACCCAGTGTTGAGGATCAGCGGGGTGGAGATGTTGTTACCTACCCTCACCACCTGGGGGCGGCCCGTCAGGAAGTCCAGGACCCAGTTGTACAGGGCACGGTCGAGACCCAGGGTCTCGAGCTTAATGACGAGTTTGGAGGGTACTATGGTGTTAAATGCTGAGCTGTAATCGATGAACAGCATTCTTACATAGGTGGAACGCGAAGCGAGGCGGCCATCTTTGTCGGCGCCGGAAGTAGTTGGGTAAATTTTGGCCCATTCCTCCTGACAAAGCTGATGTAACTGAGTCAGGTTTGTAGGCCTCCTTGCTCGCACACACTTTTTCAGTTCTGCTCACAAATGTTCTATAGGATTGAGGTCAGGACTTTGTGATGGCCACTCCAATACCTTGACTTTGTTGTCCTTAAGCCATTTTGCCACAACTTTGGAAGTATGCTTGGGGTCATTGTCCATTTGGAAGACCCATTTGCAATGTCTTCAGATGTTGCTTCAATATATCCACATAGTTTTCCTGCCTCATGATGCCATCTATTTTGTGAAGTGCACCTGTCCCTCCTGCAGAAAAGCATCCCCACAACATGGGGATGCTGCCACCCCCGTTCTTCACGGTTGGGATGGTGTTCTTCGGCTTGCTAGCCTCCCCCTTTTTCCTCCAAACATAACAATGGTCATTATGGCCAAACAGTTCTATTTTTGTTTCATCAGACCAGAGGAAATTTTTCCCAAAAGTATGATCTTTGTCCACACGTGCAGTTGCAAACCATAGTCTGGCTTTTTTATGGCGGTTTTGGAGCAGTGGCTTCTTTCTTGCTGAGCGGCCTTTCAGGTTATGTCGATATAGGACTCGTTTTACTGAGTATATAGATACTTTTGTACCTGTTTCCGCCAGCATCTTCACAAGGTCCTTTGCTTTTGTTCTGGGATTGATTTGCACTTTTTGCACCAAATTACGTTAATCTCTAAGAGACAGAACGCGTCTCCTTCCTGAACGGTATGACGGCTGCTTGGTCCCATGGTGTTAATACTTGCGTTCTATTGTTTGTACAGATGAACGTGGTACCTTCAGGCGTTTGGAAATTGCTCCCAAGGATGAACCAGACTTGTGGAGGTCTACAAATTTTTTTCTGAGGTCTTGGCTGATTTATTTAGATTTTCCCATGATGTCAAGCAAATCATGTCAATTAGCCTATCAGAAGCTTCTAAAGCCATCCACATTTTCTTGAATTTTACAAGCTGTTTAAAGGCACAGTCAACTTAGTGTATGTAAACTTCTCACCCACTGGAATTGTGATATTGTGAATTATAAATTAAATAATCTGCCTGTAAACAATTGTTGGAATAATTACTTCTGTCATGCACAAAGTAGATGTCCTAACCGACTTGCCAAAACTATAGTTTGTTAACAAGAAATTTGTGGAGTGGTTGAAAAACTAGTTTTAATGACTCCAACATAAGTGTATGTAAACTTCCAACTTTAACTGTATGAAACTGTGCACTTGTATCTGCCCGATTGAGGCATCGAAACTAAACAGTTTAAACGTAATTTGTTCTACTGTTCACCTTATTATTTATGAGAATACATTTCATAACATGCAAGTATTGTTTAATAATTACAGATCCAATAAAATACGATTCCCGATTAAACTGTACAACGTATTTGAGGGGTTCTTTTGCAAAAACAGATATCTCTGTTTGTATTTATTATCCTAAATCTTTTTATTTATTTTTTATTTTTGTGTGCACTCCAGGTAACTCTTCATATATAATATGTGAGAGGTAATATTTCCATTTATTTTACACAATGGTGTCAATTTCAAAGCGTTTCTCAAGTTTCATCCTTCTGCCATCGGAGTCGCAGTTTCTCATTTCTCCAGGTTATGTGCATATGTATGGGTCAAAGTGTCCATGGAGGACCGCACATTCTTCCTTCAAGTTAGTTTTTTTTATAAGTCCCAAAGTTTGCTTCTTCTTTTGTGCCTACGCAACATTTATAAATGAGGCCTCAGGTCATCTGATGCAACACTCCATCATTCTCCTTCTTGGTCAATGTTGGGTCATTGTCCCGTTGAAAAATAAATGATAGTCCCACTAAGCGCAAACCTGATGGGATGGCGTATCACTGTAGAATGCTGTGGTAGCCATGCTGGTTAAGTGTGCCTTGAATTCTAAATAAATCACTAAATGTGTCACCAGAAAAACACCCCCACACCATCACACCTCCTCCATGCTTCATGGTTGGAACAACACATGCGGAGATCATCCGTTCACCTACTCAGCATCTCACAAAGACACGATGGTTGGAACCAAAAATAAAACATTTGGATTCATCAGACCAAAGGACAGATTTCCACTGGTCTAATGTCCAATGCTCATGTTTCTTTGCCCAAGCAAGTATCTTCTTATTATTGGTGTCCTTTAGTAGTGGTTTCCTTGCAGCAATTTGCCCATGAAGGCCTGATTCACACAGTCTCCTCTGAACAGTTGATGTTGAGATGTGTCTGTTACTTGAACTCTGTGAAGCATTTATTTGGGCTGCAATCTGAGGCTGGTAAATCTAATGAACTTATCCTCTGCAGCAGAGGTAGCTTTGGGTCATCCTTTCCTGTGGCGGTTCTAATGAGAGACAGTTTCATCATAGCGCTTAATGGTTTTTGCGACTGTACTTGAAGAAACTTTAAAAGTTCTTCAAATTTTCCATAGTAACTGACCATGTTTTAATGGACTGTCGTTTCTATTTGCTTAATTGAGCTGTTCTTTGCCATAATATGGACTTGGTATTTTACCAAATAGGGCTGTCTTCTGTATACCACCCCTACCTTGTCACAACACAACTGATTGGCTCTAACGCATTAAGAAGGAAAGAAATGGCACATATTAACTTTTAACAAAGAACACCAGGTAATTACATCATGAAGCTGATTGAGAGCATGTCAAGAATGTGGAAAGCTGTCATCAAGGCAAAGGGTGGCTACTTTGAAGAATCTCAAATATAAAATATATTTTGATTTGTTCAACACTTTTTTGCTTACTACATGATTCCATATGTGTTATACCATACTTTTGATGTCTTCACTATTATTCTACATGGTAGAAAATAGTACAAATAAACAAAAACTCTTGAATGAGTAGGTGTCTAAACTTTCGATTGGTACTGTATTTGTTTGTAGGTAACACATGCATATTCAAGTATGTTCAAAAACAGACATTACATCAACAGGCCATGTCTATCCCATGTTTTCTGTTGGTTTCTAGCTTTAGTTACTTTCTCTGTAAGTCTAAATGTGACTGAATTTGATAATCCTGCTGGTTAGGCCTCAGATCATGGTCCTGGTGAGCATGGATGCAGAACATAATGTAGAGCAGCCCCGTCTGCTGTCCCTGACCAATCAGCTGAAAGCAGGAAAAGGCCTGACCATTGTGGGCACCTCGGTGGTGGGCACATACCTCAGCAACCATGCAGAGGCCCAGCAGGCAGACCAGGTCAGTACTGTCTGAGACACACACACAGACACAGACACATATACACACACACTGATGAATCATTGATTAATAATTTATAACACCCTGTTCTCTGCCCCTGCCCCTCTCCCACTGTGTGCTCCAGGTTCTGAGGAGGCTGATGGAGACCGAGAAGGTGAAGGGTTTCTCCCAGGTGGTGATCTCCTCCAACCTGAGGGACGGAACCTCCCACCTGATCCAGGTCGGGGGGCTGGGAGGCTTGAAGCACAACACTGTGCTGGTCAGCTGGCCACGCACCTGGAAACAGGCTGAGGACAACCTGCGCTTCAGGAACTTCATCGGTGAGTTAAAGAAGTGGTCAGAGAAGTGGTCAGAGAAGATTTTCCATACGCTAACTATGCTTTGGATGGTTTTGTATGTTATCATCATTATATGCAAACTCCTGTTCAATCTATTTGTAGAGGTGGTTAGGGAGACGACTGCAGCCAGCATGGCCCTGCTGGTCCCTAAGAACATTGCTGCTTACCCGTCCAACGGAGAGCGCTTCACTGAAGGCCACATTGATGTGTGGTGGATCGTCCATGATGGAGGCATGCTGATGCTGCTGCCCTTCCTTCTGCGCCAGCACAAGGTGGGAACCAATGGCCCTATTTGGATCCCATTTGGGGATTTGGAGAGATAGTACATGCCACTGGGCACAGATGTCAATTCAACGTCTATTCCACGTTGTTTCAACTGAATTTCATTGCAATAACGTGGAAACAATGTTGATTCAACCAGTGTGTGCCCATTGGGATGTTTTTCAGTGTTGGTTATTGAGATATCAGTCATAGACTTCCATGTGTTGACAGGTGTGGAGGAAGTGTAAGATGCGCATCTTCACCGTGGCCCAGATGGACGACAACAGCATCCAAATGAAGAAAGACCTGATCACCTTCCTGTATCACCTGCGTATCGATGCTGAGGTCGAGGTGGTGGAAATGGTGAGAGACAAAAATGAAAAACTATTATATGCTCTATAAATGGATTTATTGGTGAGAGTAATAGCAGTTCAGTCGAATACTGTGCATTGACATATGTATATATGTATACATGTATATATGATATATGTATATATGTATAGTGAGGGAAAAAAGTATTTGATCCCCTGCTGATTTTGTACGTTTGCCCACTGACAAAGAAATGATCAGTCTATAATTTTAATGGTAGGTTTATTTTAACAGTGAGAGACAGAATAACAACAAAAAATCCAGAAAAACGCATGTCAAAAATGTTATAAATTGATTTGCATTTTAATGAGGGAAATAAGTATTTGACCCCCGTCTCAATCAGAAAGATTTCTGGCTCCCAGGTGTCTTTTAAATAGGTAACGAGCTGAGATTAGGAGCACACTCTTAAAGGGAGTGCTCCTAATCTCAGCTTGTTACCTGTATAAAAGACACCTGTCCACAGAAGCAATCAATCAGATTCCAAACTCTCCACCATGGCAAAGACCAAAGAGCTCTCCAAGGATGTCAGGGACAAGATTGTAGACCTACACAAGGCTGGAATGGGCTACAAGACCCTCGTCAAGCAGCTTGGTGAGAAGGTGACAGCAGTTGGTGTGATTATTTCCAAATGGAAGAAACACAAAAGAACTGTCAATCTCCCTCGGCCTAGGGCTCCATGCAAGATCTCACCTCGTGGAGTTGCAATGATCATGAGAACGGTGAGGAATCAGCCAGAACTACACGGGAGGATCTTGTCAATGATCGCAAGGCAGCTGGGACCATAGTCACCAAGAAAACAATTGGTACCACACTACACCGTGAAGGACTGAAATCCTGCAGCGCACGCAAGGTCCCCCCTGCTCAAGAAAGCACATATACATGCCCGTCTGAAGTTTGCCAATGAACATCTGAATGATTCAGAGGACATCTGGGTGAAAGTGTTGTGGTCAGATGAGAGCAAAATGGAGCTCTTTGGCATCAACTCAACTCGCCGTGTTTGGAGGAGGAGGAATGCTGCCTATGACACCAAGAACACCATCCTCATCGTCAAACATGGAGGTGGAAACATTATGCTTTGGGGGAGTTTTTCTGCTAAGGGGACAGGACAACTTCACCGCATCAAAAAAACGGGCCATGTACCGTCAAATCTTGGGTGAGAACCTCCTTCCCTCAGCCAGGGCATTGAAAATGGGTCGTGGATGGGTATTCCAGCATGACAATGATCCAAAACACACGGCCAAGGCAACAAAGGAGTGGCTCAAGAAGAAGCACACTAAGGTCCTGGAGTGGCCTAGCCAGTCTCCAGACCTTAATCCCATAGAAAATCTGTGGAGGGAGCTGAAGGTTCGAGATGCCAAACGTCAGCCTCGAAACCTTAATGACTTGGAGAAGATCTGCAAAGAGGAGTGGGACAAAATCCCTCCTGAGATGTGTGCAAACCTGGTGGCCAACTACAAGAAATGTTTGACCTCTGTGATTGCCAACAAGGGTTTTGCCACCAAGTACTAAGTCATGTTTTGCAGAGGGGTCAAATACTTATTTCCCTCATTAAAATGCAAATCAGTTTATAACATTTTTGACATGCGTTTTTCTGGTTGTTTTTGTTGTTATTCTGTCTCTCACTGTTCAAATAAACCTACCATTAAAATTATAGACTGATCATTTCTTTGTCAGTGGGCAAATGTACAAAATCAGCAGGGGATCAAATACTTTTTTCCCTCACTGTATTCTGTATACTTCTGGCCCTTCTTTGGACACTGTGTTAACAACCCTCCAGACGAGCTTCAATGACATACAACTCTCCTTCCGTGGCCTCCATCTGCTCTTAAATACAAGTAAAACTAAATGCATGCTGTTCAACCAATCGCTGCCCGTACCTGCCCACCCGTCCAGCATCATTACTCTGGACGGTTCTTACTTAGAAAATGTGGACAACTACAAATACCTAGGTGTCTGTTTAGACTGTAAGCTCTCCTTCCAGACTCACATCAAACATCTCCAATCCAAAGTTAATTCTAGAATTGGCTTCCTATTTCGCAACAAAGCATCCTTCACTCATGCTGCCAAACATACTCTCGTAAAACTGACCATCCTACCGATCCTCGACTTTGGCGATGTAATTTACAAAATAGCCTCCAATACCCTACTCAATAAACTGGATGCAGTCTATCACAGTGCCATCCATTTTGTCACCAAAGCCCCATATACTACCCACCACTGCGACCTGTACGCTCTCGTTGGCTGGCCCTCGCTTTATACTCGTCACCATACCCACTGGCTCCAGGTCATCTACAAGACCCTGCTAGGTAAAGTCCCCCCTTATCTCAGCTCGTTGGTCACCATAGCAGCACCCACCTGTAGCACGCGCTCCAGCAGGTATATCTCTCTGGTCACCCCCAAAGCCAATTCCTCCTTTGGCCGTCTCGCCTTCCAGTTCTCTGCTGCCAATGACTGGAACGAACTACAAAAATCTCTGAAACTGGAAACACTTATCTCCCTCACTAGCTTTAAGCACCAGCTGTCAGAGCAGCTCACAGATCACTGCACCTGTACATAGCCCATCTATAATTTAGCCCAAACAACTACTGCTTCCCCTACTGTATTTATTCATTTATTTATTTTGCTCCTTTGCACCCCATTATTTCTATTTCTACTTTGCACTTTCTTCCACTACAAATCTACCATTCCAGTGTTTTACTTGCTATATTGTATTTACTTCACCACCATGGCCTTTTTTGCCTTTACCTCCCTTATCTCACCTCATTTGCTCACTTTGTATATAGACTTATTTTTATTCTGTATTATTGACTGTATGTTTGTTTTACTCCATGTGTAACTCTGTGTTGTTGTATGTGTCGATCTGCTTTGCTTTATCTTGGCCAGGTCGCAATTGTAAATGAGAACTTGTTCTCAACTTGCCTACCTGGTTAAATAAAGGTAAAATAAAATACAAAATAAAAAATATATGTTTTAACACCCATGTCCCTTTTTAGCATGACAGTGACATCTCAGCCTATACATATGAGAAGACTTTAGTGATGGAGCAGCGCTCACAGATCCTCAAACAGATGCACCTCACCAAAAACGAGATGGAGAGAGAGGTAAGCCCTGACACATCCCACGTAATATGTACAGTATACCTCATACATAGGTAACTGAATATGATTTTATATTATCAGTGTAGTAGTTAGCGATCACCAAACAAAGCCCATAGGGTCCAAAAAAAGCTCCTATGTAGTTTATCTAACACCTGTCATTACCAGCCATCATCACTCACTCAATTTTAAATGCCAGCAACAGGGCAAGGCAGCGTGTGAATGATTATAACTACTGAGCTGGTTTTAAAATATAATCTCTGTGTCTGCACTTGCCCAGTTTGATCTGTCTCATTAATCAAGAAAGCAGACTAAGCAACAATAACATATCAGGGAATCTAAGATACCCCGTGAGGATTTACAGAACAACCTGTGTGATCTTACAATGACTTCCCCACTTTCCCACAAAGAAGTCTTCATTCTATAATGTCATGCATTTCTAAAAAATCTACTTAAAAACACATGCTATAGATTTATATGCATCAAATCTGCTTTGTGTTGAGCAAATTATAATATTTCAAGTGTTGACATTTCTTTTATGTGATTTTCTTCAGTGTTGTAACAGACACCCTCATATCTCAACTCAAACTCTCATGTTTGAACTCATTTTATCTGTTAAAAGTTAAAATCCCTTGTTGCTTTGACTACCACAGATCCAGAGCATCACTGATTCATCCCGTGGTTCTATCCGTCGTAAGAACCCGCATAACCTGCGGTCTCAGCAGAGCAGTGAGGAGCCGGCTGGAGTCAGCGTGGAAGAGAAACCGGAGGAGGAGGTACAGCAGTGTCATCTTACCTAACTCACTGACAGTGGCGGTCGGTGCCGTTTAAGATTAGAGAAGAGCATGCCCTTGTTTCTATTGCAGCATATTGGATGACTGTCATTCATATTTCATTCTCCCAGTTCAATGTAACAGCGACAGGTTTAGGCTACTACATGATACTGAAATTTTCCCTATCATAATGTTGCTACAACCAAGCCTATGAATGAAAGTTTGCAACTTAGGTGCACACTGGCCAAGAGAAAAATGTGCCTGCATCTAGCTGATCCAGAGTGTAATCATTAGTCCAACAGTTGCAAACGAGAGTTTCTATTGGACAAATTCAGGCATGTTTATCCCCATTTCGTTCTGTTTGCTTCCGTTTAAGAAACGTTTTTTAACAGAATCGGTGGAATGAATACACGCGTAAACACGTTTCACTTTCATATTAGCCACATTGTGTTCCTTCTCGCATCTATGCACTCTCCTCCTCTCACCTTTTCCCTTTGCTTGTGGACTTCAATGCACAACACATCAGCTGTATGTGACCAGGTGAACAACCTTTCCAAGCCAAACCATATCCGCTACACACAGCCTAGATCGTTGTCACCATATTAGCTAATGTAACGTTATAGTCAACATAGCTAATAGAACTAATGAAACAATCATGAAGCAATGTTCCAGTTTACATTCAGTAAGAAGTTTAGCACTTACACCGGCGGGCCCCGGTGGCAATAAATTAGTAAAACCAAAAGCTTACCTTGGAAGAGTTCCAGTGTTGTGTTGGATAGTCATAGCCAGCTAGCTAACATAACAGCCCTCTCTTTGAGCAGAGTGTTTGAGTAGGCTAAACTAGCTAGTTGTATTTTGCTAGCTAGTTTAGACATAATTTTGGAATAAATCAATTAGTTCCTAACTGTTCAACTATATTCTTTCTCTATCTTTGAGTCAACTACTCACCACATTTTATGCACTGCACTGCTAGCTAGCTGTAGCTTATGCTTTCAGTTCTAGATTCATTCTCTGAGCCTTTGATTGGGTGGATTGGGTCAGTTCATGCTGCAAGAGCTCTGATAGGTTGGAGGACGTCCTACGGAAGTTGACATAATTGCTGTATAAGTCTATGGTAGGGGGTCAGAACCAATGTACCCAGAGGAGGAACTAGCTGACCTTCGTCTACACCATGGTGCTACCCTACAGAGTGCTGTTGAGGCTCATGTAGACATTCATTGCAAAACAGTGTGTTTTAATCAATTATTTGGTGATGTGAATATATTTAGTATAGTTTTATCTAAAAAGGAATTTAAAAAATAAAGTTTTCCAATTTTTATTTGTATTAAATTCACTGAGGAGGATGGCATTCCCCTTTCTCCTCTGAGGAGCCTCCACTGCTCTTTGATAACCCTTTGAAGTATAATAATATAATTTAATAATATATGCCATTTAGCAGACCCTTTTATCCAAATCGACTTACATCCATGCGTGGATACATTTTACATATGGGTGGTCCTGGGAATCAAACCTTCTATCCTGGTGTTGTAAGTGCCATTCTCAGCCAACTGAGCTGCAGAAGATTATTCTATCAGTCCTTCATACTGCTGTTTAAACTTCTTATTTCTCACCATCTTTCACATCCACTGCATTTTTCTTTATTCTACTGTCTATCCTCTTTCTCATCTTTAGGCCTACTGCATTACCTAATCCTCTGTCCTCTGTCCTCTGTCAAAATGCCAATTCTCTCACTTTGACATTGTCCTCCGGCGTGTAGCATTTTAAGGGGACCTTTTCCTCTGCAGCATAAAGAAGGGATATGACAGAGCAGCATCTTACATACTTGCTTAGCTAAAATGACCCAATTGTGCTTTCAACTTACTGCCTAGTGGTGGTCTGGTGTTTTTGATGTGTCACCCCAACCGACAGATGTCTCTTTCTTTCCTTCACCCTCTCACGTTGTCGTGCGGTGCCCTTCTCTTAGTCTGTGGCTGTCTCCCGCCCTAAACAGGTGCAGCTGATCCACAATAAGAACGCTACCCCCACCAGCCCCACGTCCCCCATCACGCCTGCAGGGGGAGTTGCCACCCCCGGGTCGGAGGTGCAGATGACCTGGACAGACAAGGCTGAGCACCAGGCCGCAGCAGCCCACCCAGAGCAGGGCGGGATCAAAGACATCTTCAACATGAAGCCGTAAGTCTGCTTTCACTTTCACTTTCAATCACATTGTGCCCAAAGGCTTATGTGGACATCAGCTACTTCTAAAGTAAACAGAAGATAAGGAGAAAGTATTTATAGGTTGTTGCTGTTGGGGAGTGGCAGTGGTTTAAAGCTAGTTTCAGAAGTAATGGGCCAAAAGTTTGAAAGGCTTTTAGTGTCATTCACACAGCACAACTTTTCAATGTATCTTCAGTATTGTAAAGAGTCATCTTTGCATTGTCATTCTCTTCTTACCATGCTGCAGGGAGTGGGAGAGCCTGTAAGTATTATATTGTCATGAGGTTTAAATTTCTTTCATGCAAAAATAGCAGTAATGACACAACATCCACCCTGTACTGTATTCCTTCCTCACCTGTCTGTCCCATTAGGAACCAGTCCAACGTGAGGCGCATGCACACAGCTCTGAGGCTCAACGAGGTCATCATGAAGAAGTCCAAGGATGCCAAACTGGTTCTGCTGAACATGCCCGGACCACCCAAGAACCGCATGGGAGAGGAAAACTGTATCCTATCACTTCTTTGGCACGATGTATCATATTATAGCCTACCGTATTATATGATATTATATTATAACATTATGTGGCTTATACTGTCATTTAAGTAAGTGAAACCAAAGGGCTATACAAGATAGCAAATAGCTAGCATGAAGAGGCTATGAACGCCAGTTGAGAAAACTTGCATATTCCTTAACTCTAATCATCTGTCAGATATGGAGTTCCTCGAGGTCCTCACCGAGGGTCTCAACCGGGTCCTCCTAGTACGTGGGGGTGGACGCGAGGTCATCACCATCTACTCCTGAGAAAACAACCTCAAATCATAACAACAACCCCCCACCACCCACTCACCTAGCACCTTAATGGTTTATGGCCCCTGCTTCCATTCTCCCTACACTTTTACTCCCATCACATCCCTCATATCCCACTAACACCCCTCCCCAGACACACACACATACACACTCATAACATATCAGCTCACTTTGCACCACGTAGATAGTATATATTCTGATTGGTAGACCCAATGTTTTTGTTCTGTTTGTCCTTGTGTTTTATTTTACCTGTCTGTCAATATTGTTGCTTTTCTTCTTCTTTTTGTAGGGATGTGGGTTACTTGCAAGAGAGGGGTTGATATCTTCTCATTGCTGGTCTATTTTATTTTTTGCTTTTATTTATTAATCTGTTCATGTATTTAGAGGATACACTTCATAACTTTTTCTCTTTTTGTTGTTATGCATTAGTTTTTTAAATGTAATTTACGATATGATGTGTTGAGGGAAGGGGATGGGATGGGTTGAGAATTCATCAATCATCATCAGCATGTCTTCCTATGAATTTTCACCTTGGGGACGAATCCTGAGCAGCAGCACAGTCTATATCAATTTGAAGGAAGGAAAGATAACTGCATGCATAGGCACAGCACACAGTGACGTGTGGAGGACACAGACAAACTGCTACTAGGATGTTGTTGTCAGGGTTGAGGTCAATGTCATACCAGTCAGTTCATAGATGGGAGTTGAAATGTAATCAATTAATTGAATGAATTACATTTGTCATTGAACTCACTGAATTCTGATGGTTGGTGTTGACCCAAAGTTGATTACTGTAAATAGTGTGCTTTGTCCTGTCATGTAATACATACTATTACCAGCTGATGCTCCTCCTGATCAGTGACTAGTGCTGACAAGACCTTTAGGTGGCATAAACTATTGTTATTACAGTTTAACAACTGTAAGGAGAAACCCTGAAAATGTATTGATATAAAGTAGATATGGATGTCAAGAAACTACTGTGTTATAATCTAAAACAAAAGTCCATGTGTTTGAAACTATCATACCAAATGGCAACAATTTCAATATATTACCATGTAGTCTACATTAGAAAATGTAAATTGCTAATTTAGAGACACTCATAAATATATAATGTTTGTGATACACTGATATATTTTAGTAAATACCTCTGTTTTTCTTTATCATCATTTGGTTTACACTAATTCCAGTCTAGAAATGTGAATTCTACAATTCTTGCCAAATACAAATATACAAATTGTGCCATAGGACAATAAATAACTTTTTGATACAAACTTATTTTTAGTACAAAGGCAAAACTGTGTAGTAAATGAACAAACTATGCTTTAGATGGAAATTAGCAGTGAAACTACAACTGGTTTGAGTGGATAGTTTTGAACCAATCGCAAATCTTCACAACCTTGGACTAGAATGGGAAGAAACCATTTATTTTCATTGTGGCACAGCTATTTATTTGCTAAATATATGACTGTGAACCCCTATGTTCTGCATATTTACAAGGGTATGTCTAAAGAATCAACCCTGGAATAATGCATGAATCATATTAATTATTTTTGTAAACAAATATTATACAGATATATGTACATACAGGTAGACCTCATATTTGCAAGTATTTAACATGCTAGTTTCTGTGCACTGGATGGCACTGTTGAACACGTGATAGAAACATAGGATATATGATATACATTTGTATGATATTGTTTTCAGAAGAAAATTATTTAATTAAATTTACTGAATAGTTTACGTAAAAACAATATATTTTGTGTGTGATGTACACTGTATTCTGTGAAGGATATTCTTTATCTAACATATTATGACATATTATAGATGTTCTAAAATTTTAAAAGCTGCTATTCTGGTTAATGTGTAAATATTGAACCAAAAACAAAAATGTTAAGAAATCTATAAATCAGACTGGGGACTAGGAAGAGTATACAGGGTTCGAGTTACTTGGGTAGCAAGGCAGGGATGTTTGACACTAGTCAGTGGTTTTCAACACTGTCCTTGAGGTTCAACAGTCAGCTCCAGTTTGCTCCATCAAATCACATAGTTCATGAAGTTATTGACCTGGACATGACACTGTTTTCTTTGTGAAAAAATATGAAAGAAATCATAGCTGACATTAGTCAATCAACATCTCCACTGAGCATTGTTTAGTTGAAGAAAATGTAGATTCATGCCACAAAACAATATTTTGAACTTGTTATTGAAGGGCAGGTCTAAGGGCAGATGAAAATATAAACTATCCTTCATGGAGTTTATTTGAGATATTATTAAATATTCAGTTGTTACCCAAATATTTTTTAAAGTATGCTGAAGTCAGTGAGGGGACAGACCTATTTAGGTGTTTGGCTGGTCCCATAGATACCAGTAAGACACTCCGGGTTTGTTGACAGCTCTAAGCTGAGGGAGAGGTGATGAGGTCTGGGGTTAGATAGTGGTAGATAGTTATCCTCAGTCAGCACACTTTTAAGTGGCACACAAATACTACAGAAAAACAAAATAATATCATCTTGGAAATATTTAACTATACAATCTATATAAGTATTGAAGTAAAATAAAAAATACTATAATGTATATACAGTAACTGGACATATGAATATGATATGACTTGTTTAAAAGTTGACGGTTGAAAACAATATCTATTTATATTCCTGTTGGCATGATATTTGTAACAGTAGTTTCATATGGTATCCTTTTAGACAGGAGTTGGTTAGTTGTCATGGAGGACAAGACACTTAGCACACAGTTGTCACTTTTCTTCTCACTCAACTGTTTTTTTTTTTTTATAAATGAATGCATGAAGAAAATTGTCCAAAGTTTATCTTTTGAGTTCAAAATAGGTAGTTGATATGTCTCAGATATCCCAGACCTAGAGCAAGAGCTGGAACATTGTTTATATTGTGGGAGGCAACCTGTCTGCCTAGGGAAACTAGTAATTGAGTCAATATGTTTGGCCTCAGTCATCATTTAACTACAGAAAACATGAAAAGATATGGAGATTTGGAACTGTGGAATATGATTTGAGTGTTAAAACTCTGGTATATATGCAATACAAACCTACTGTAAACCTAAAACACAAGACATTTCTTGGACATACACTGCCGTTCAAAAGTTTGGGGTCACTAAGAAATGTCCTTGTTTCTGAAAGAAATGCAATTTTTTTTGTTCATTAAAATAACATAAAATTGATCTAAATACAGTGTAGACATTGTTAATGTTGTAAATTACTATTGTAGCTGGAAATGGCTGATTTTTTATGGAATGTCTACATAGGCGTTCAGAGGCCCATTATCAGCAACCATCATTCCTGTGTTCCAATGGCACATTGTGTTAGCTAATCCAAGTTTATCGTTTTAAAAGGCTAATTGATCATTAAAAAACCCATTTGCAATTATGTTAGCACAGCTGAAAACTGTTGTTCTGATTAAGGGAGCAATAAAACTGGCCTTCTTTCGACAAGTTGAGTATCTGGAACATAAGCATTTGTGCGTTCGATTACAGGCTCAAAATGGCCAGAAACAAAGAACTTTCTTCTGAAACTCGTCAGTCTATTCTTATTCTGAGAAACGAATACTATTCCATGCGAGAAATTGCCAAGAACCTGAAGATCTCGTACAGCGCTGTGTACTACTCCCTTCACAGAACAGCGCAAACTGGCTCTAACCAGAATAGAAAGAGGAGTGGGAGGCCCCGGTGCACAACTGAGCAAGAGGACAAGTACATTAGAGTGTCTAGTTTGAGAAACAGACGCCTCACAAGTCCTCAACTGGCAGCTTCATTAAATAGTACCCACAAAACACTAGTCTCATCGTCAACAGTGAAGAGGCGACTCTGAGATGCTGGCCTTCTAGGCAGAGTTGCAAATAAAAAGCCATATCTCAGACTGGCCAATAAAAAGAAAATATTAAGATGGGCAAGAACACAGACACTGGACAGAGGAACTCTGCCTAGAAGGCCAGCATCCCGGAGTCACCTCTTCACTGTTGATGTTGAGACTGGTGTTTTGCGGGATTCTCCAGATTCTAAACTAGTCTAAAGAAGGCCAGTTTTATTGCTTCTTTAGTCAGGACAACAGTTTGAGCTGTGCTATCATAATTGCAAAAGGGATTTCTAATGATCAATTAGCCTTTTAAAATTATAAACTTTGATTAGCTAACACAATGTGCCATTGGAACACAGGAGTGATGGTTGCTGATAATGGGCCTCTGTACGCCAAAGTAGATAATTACATAAAATAATCTGCTGTTTCCAGCTACAATAGTCATTTACAACATTAACAATGTCTACACTGTATTTCTGATCAATTTTATGTTATTTTAATGGACAAACATTTTGCTTTTCTTTCAAAAACAAGGACATTTCTAAGTGACCCCAAATGTTTGAACGGTAGTGTATAGATTTATTGGAAAGTGATATTTTGTCAGAATAGGAGTTCAGCTGTGTCCATCCCCATATCAACAGTTTGACATGGATGAAAAATGTTGTCCGGCCTTGGGAGTACACTAATGAGCCTACTATTATTGCATGAGGACGATGTTTAAATTGCTGCATTCTTCTGAATCAAGTAGATCCATCCATTTTTGTGTGTGGGGTTATTGGGTACATGAGATGGCAAGCGCTGGAGCTGTAGAACTATAGAGCTTAAATATCTATGGTTGGAAAATGACTGTGTGTTGGCACACGGATGTATGTTGTGCAGATAATGTGTATGTTTGGCTACAGCATGGCACTTAGATATGTAGTTTCTAAAGACATAAGATTTCCCCTATAACCTACCAATCTACGGATCCACCAGCTTGACTGTGGTAGTTATTAATATTATCAAAGACAACAAAACCATGTCTTCCACCATTGGCAGCGGTCAGAGAGACCTTTACAGAATGGTTTCATATTCCCATGTTTGATGATTCTATCTCTAGAAGTGAGAGGGATGTCAGTGACAGAATTGTTGCAGAAAAGCTGCCATTCTTCAGGTGTTTCCAAAGTATCATGTCCCAATATACATTAGAATCCTTCCCTATAGCAAAAAAAGATGTCAGATAATTTACATCCATTTTTTAACAGGGTGTGAAAAGGGCTCTCGAATCCATGTATTCTTACCATGTTACATTGGACCTTGCCTTGCTGACTACATTGAAACTATGAGATATGTAAGTGTTAATCAGGAATGCACTTCTGTTTAGAACCCTGTAAAATAACTTGACCAATTTAATTAGACCACCGCTTAAATAATGTAGAATCCAACATGTTATATTGCTGCGAGGCTATTTGTGTCAGTCCAAAGCAGATACAGGCATTGCACTGTGATAGTTCTAGCGCATATTTGCACAAATGTGAATAATTGTGATTTGTTCAACGCATGCAAGTAATGTACACTGAGTGTACAAAACATGAAGAATATTCGGCATGGCGTCGAAAGTGTTCCACAAGGATGCTGGCCAACGTTGACACCAATGCTTCCCACAGTTATGTCAAGTTGGCTGGATGTCCTTTGGGTGGTGGACCATTTTTGAAACACACAGGAAACTGTTTAGCGTGATAAACCCAGCATCGTTGCAGTTCTTGACACAAAACGGTGTGCCTGGTACCTTCTACCATACCCTGTTCAAAGGCACTTAAATCTTTTGTCTTGGCCATTCACCCTCTGAATGGCACACATACACAATCCATGTCTCAATTGTCCTAAGGCTTAAAAATCATACTTTAGCCTGTGTCCTCTCCTTCATCTACACTGATTGAAGTGAAATCAATAAGGGATCATAGCTTTCACCTGGATTCACCTGGTCACACTATGTCATGGAAAGAGCAGGTGTTCTTAATGTTTTGTCCACTCAGTGCATACTACAGTTTGATTCTGCAATGTAATATTCATTTATTTATTTTACAATTTAGACAAAGAATTTGGCCACAAGTATTTCATTAACAGTGTGAAACTAATCACAGGGGTCATATAAATACAATGGTCCTACTGAGCATATTTTCTCAGTAGGCCTACCTGTTTATACATGTTGATTTAGATTGAAAATGTATTATTATGCAATTATTTAACTACAACACAGATTATTTGCCCCCCAAAACAATTATGTTAGGTTGCATATGCCAGCTGCTTCCAGTGTAGTGTGATCATTAAAGTCACAAGGGAAATAAAACTTAAATTAATCATAACCCTTGTGAAGGGCTATTCAGTCCAAGGAAATCTAGACACATAATTATTTTTGGAGAACCTTCCTCCATATCTGTATCTCAAATGACACCCTTTATTTGCAATTATGTGCATATTTGTACTTGTTCAAAATGTGTGCACTATATTTTTAATGGGGTGTTATTTGAAATATACCCCATGCTCCCATTTTATGTACTAATTCCAACTGCTGTACTTCACAACCACCCCATATTCTTCTAAAATAGCAATTGTTTTCCATACAGATCGATTCTTGATTAAGCAAGGAACGTTTTTGTTGTTTTCACTGAGGAAGATACATAGTGTGAGGGGGATTTTGTAGCTTTTACTGAGAATGTGTTCAGTATTCTGGTTCCCTCAGACTTTAGAACCTAGTATATGCATGTAGGTGTGTCGTTTTCATGACAGTAAAGTAAACCTCAACACATTGTATTAATGTTGAATAAGCCTCCTTTTTTTAGAAGGTAGAATTTTTGTGCAACCCTCATGATTCCTTCATCATCTCGAGAAGTGTGAGCACTTAATGTGAGCAAGAAAAAAAAAACAAGAGCTAGTGTTTCTAAATCTTCACTTATGATACTGTATTTATACTTGGTCCATAGGAGCATTGTAACGCATTTTTAAAGGTAGAAATTGATGTAGATCTAAAGATAGCTATATTGATTAGTAGGTGTTTTGTGTTTACAATTTTATGTTCACTCTCCTAGCAACAAAAGTAATGATGTAGAGTAAAAATGTAGTGGCGTGTTCAGGTGTGTGTGTGTGTGTGTGTGTGTGTGTGTGTGTGTGTGTGTGTGTGTGTGTGTGTGTGTGTGTGTGTGTGTGTGTATGCATGTGGATGTGCGTGTGCGTGTATGTGTGCGTGTGTGTGCATGTATTTGTGTTAGAGATGATGGTGTATGTACCTGTAAGGAAAGGATAAAGACATAACATCTGTAAATACATCAATAACAACCAAAGTAGAACTTAGATGTTTAATTTGTGTGTCAATGCAAGTTGAATATTTTACAGATATAGACATATGTATTATCTATTGTGTTCAATAAGGATATATAAACAGTTGTTTTACCATGTTGTTTTACCATGTCAAAGGCTTATACATCAACAATGGTTAATGTTTCCCTTAAAACCATTTTATAGATTTGTCTGTACAAAATGCAATAAACTAAAGTAATTTTATTACAACTTTGCTTGCAGGTATATTCTTTGTTTATTATCAAACTATTGAGGGTCTCACTAAACACAAAAAAATGCTCATCTTTAGTCCAGTGACATTTAGTAGACAGAGAAATACTTTGACTTGTGCTATGTGCAGTGATCTATATCTGTCTATATTAGTTACTATGCTGTTACTAAGCAGTAATGTATTACAAAAGTGTTATGCTACAACGCCTAATAGGAAGTGCACATGCGCACTATTGGGCTGGGGGCCGTATTTTCCTTTTTGATTCATTTATTAATCTTTTTTTTCAACATTTTTCTTTTGTTTAATTTGTTAAATTGTTTTAGTTTTTTTATAATACAAAATTATCAACAACTTACATTGCTACATCAAACATGTCTAACAAAACAAAACACAGGTATGAACAAAAAAAATACTAAATACATACAAAAAAATAAAATATATTAAAAAATAAAATAAAGAAAAAAGAACCACAATTCTAGTGCAATTGTATTCACTCTGAGAAAATCTCATTATAATGATTCAGGAAGATGTTATTATTTTTGTTATTCACTAGGGATAATGTCTTAACAAGATGATTAATTCAATCAAAAATATTTGTAATTTTGGTATAGAATTCTGAAATCTTTGTTTGTGTATAAAGTATTTAGCAACAAGAATAAAACAATTCACAATCCTTTCAATGGTCTTGTTATCATTGCAATAATAACATATTATATCCTTCATGTCAAAAACATGGGTAGTGTTCAAAATGGAAAATAAGTATTCTGCAAGGTTATCCCAAAATTCTATCACAGATCTACATTCATAGAACAAATGAGTCAGATTTTCACATTCTTTTTCACAGAAAACGCAGATATCATCAATAGCCACAAATTTGGACAACATGGATATATCTTATGTAGAATTTTAAAGTGCACTTCCTTAAATTTGTTTGGTATACAATATTTGTAAGGCATTTTTAAGGGCCGGGGGCTGTAGGACATGAGTGGTTCTTACTAAACTACACTAATTGTACTCCCGTCTCCTGCATGGTAATTTTCTCCACAACACACATATTACAGTGACGACGAGTTGATTAAGCTTCTTAAACGGACATTGCTTGAAGGGAAGAATGTTGCGTGAGTAATGAAACTCATTATCATTATGTAAATCGTCAGTTATTTGTTTCCCCCTAGTAGAAGACTGCTTATTCTAAGCGCTGCTAGCGGGCACAGTGTTCCAGGAGCTGCCAAGTAGCAAGCCTACTGGAGTCCAGAATAGCGACACTGCCCGCAGGTAGATAAAGTAAGAACTTTCATTGAACCTATTGAAAATAGGCGATCTCAGCGGAGAAATATTGTAAAAATAAAAAAGACGAAAAAGAGGAAACGTAACAATGTGTGTATATTATTACAAATGTGCAAAGAATGATAAATTGCAGAAACTTCTGAAATGGATAAAGTGAAGAATTAGATGAACATTCTGAAAATGAAGGAATACAAATCAAATCAAGTCATACTTTATTTGTCACATGCGCCGAATATAACATGTGTAGACCTTACCGTGAAATGCTAACTTACAAGCGCTTAACCAACACGACCTACATGGAATGAGGAAACAGAAAAATTAACTGTGACGATGGCAACCATTGGTCGAGTACCAGAGTTGTATATTTTTGCTGTTAATGTAAGTTTTTGTTATTAATTATTATTATTTATTTGTTATTATTATTAGACAGTAGTTACCATATTTGTATAGGTAGCCTTGTTTGTTTATTTTTCTTTTTTTCATTTGGATCCTCTTGAAAACGAGATGGTGCATCTGAAGAGATTTCATCCTGCAAAATCTCAAATAAATAAATAAAATGTAGGCTACACATTTGACATTTGAAATTAAATCGTGAAAGTGTTGTATTTTTGTTGCTGCCTTCTTGGCCAAGTCTCCCTTGAAAAAGAGACTCTGGGTCTCAATGGGCTTTTCCTGGTTAAATAAAGGTTAAGTAAAAAAATATACAAAATTCAACACAAGCTACATTTTTTACCAATTTCCTAGTTGTCTTGAACGCAAGGAAGATGGAGATTTCCGAGGTGTTTTGAACGTGATATGAATGGACAACGAGCAATGACAACATGCTTATGGAATTCTGCCAACAACACCAGCGACAAACACTTTACCAGCGGTCTGAAAAGAGGTAGCTGGGTCAGAAGTTCATTGACTCTTTCCCACGCTAAATACAAAATGTGTAGATAACATTAGCTAGCTCTGAAACGAGTAATTTGGAGACCTTATATTTTCTTTTGAGAACTTATCATTCAGTGAGTGTAAACTAGCTGCATACATTAGCTAGCTAGGAGCTATCTAGTAGCTAACTAGTTGAGCTAACGTTTGAGTGTTTCTACTGCATGCGCACAATACTATTCAGACAGAGAAGAAGCACTTAAGAAAATAAGCACTTTTTTTCTCAATGTGCCATCTCAGGTCTGTACTATGTATAAGCATATGTATATCTTTGTAATCTGAAGATGACATGTTCATCATACCCTCCCTTTGCAACTCTAATTATGACTTGGTGAAAACTTAGATGTTTTTCCTATTAAAAATGAATGGACAGTGAAATAGTATGTGATCTGTCATTTCTATTGCTTTTTCTGAGAGGTATTTAAAATACTTTCAAATATTATATTTTTTTCCCTGAGACCTGTATGCTATTAGCGGATCAACTAATCGAAATCAAGTAATCGACTAACTATAGATAGATAGATAGATAGATAGATAGATAGATAGATAGATAGATAGATAGATAGATAGATAGATTCTAAAATATATATTTTTTTATCTACACACAATCCCCATAATGACAAAGCGAAAAAAAAATGTTTTACATTTTTGCAAATGTATTAAAAATAGAAAACAGAAATACCTTATTTACATAAGTATTCAGACTATTTGCTATGAGACTCGAAATTGAGCGCAGGTGCATCCTGTTTCCATTGATCATCCTTGAGATGTTTCTAACTGTGGTAAATTCAATTGATTGGACATGATTTGGAAAGGATCACGTGTCCATCATTCTTAAATGGAAGAAGTTTGTATCTACAAAGACTCTTCCAAGAGCTGGCTACCTGGCCTAACTGAGCAATCAGGGGTGAAGGGTCTTGGTCAGGGAAGTGACCAAGAACCCAATGGTCACTCTGACAGAGCTCTGGAGTTCCTCTGTGGAGATGGGAGAAGCATGGTGGTGGCAGCATCATGGTGTGGGGATGTTTTTCAGTAGCAGGGATTTGGAGACTAGGCAGGATCGAGGGAAAGATGAACGGAGCAAAGTACAGAGAGATCCTTGATGAAAACCTGCTCCAGAGCGCTCAGGACCTCAGACTGGGGTGAAGGTTCACCTTCCAACAGGACACAGCCAAGACAACACAGGAGTGGCTTCGGGACAAGTCTCTGAAATTCCTTGAGTGACCCAGCCAGAGCCCTGACTTCAACCCGATCGAACATCTCTAGAGAGACCTGAAAATAGCTGGGCAGCAATGCTCCCCATCCAACCTGAAAGGGCTTGAGAGGATCTTCAGAGAAGAATGGGAGAAACTCCCCAAATACACGTGTGCCAAGCTTGTAGCGTCATACCCAAGAAGACTCGATGGTGTAATTGCTGCCAAAGGTGCTTCAACAATGTACTGAGTAAAGGGTCTGAATACTTATGTAAATGTGATATAATTTATTTGTATAAATTAGCAAAGATTTCAAAAAAACTGTTTTTTCTTTGTCATTGTGGGGTAGATTGATGAGGGAAAAAACAAACAATTTAATTAATTTTAGAATAAGGCTGTAACGTAACAAAATGTAGAAAAAGTCAAGTGGTCTGAATACTTTCTGAAGGCACTGTGTATATATATATATATATATATATATATATATATATATATATATATATCTCAGTGGTGGTCAGTGCCGTTTCAAATGAGGGAGGACAACAACAAAAAAATCTGGAGCATGGCCTTATTTCTATTACAGCATATTGGATAACTGTCATTCACATTCCATTCACCCAGATAAATGTAACAGCGATAGCTTTAGGCAACTATATGATACTCAAATTTTCCCTATACCCATCGTGAGGTTGCTACAACCTAGCCTATGAATGAAAGTTTTCAACGTAGGTGCACACAGGTCGAGAGACAAATTTGATGTGACACACAGTGACACATGGACAGACAGTGACATTCAATACCGCAGTCCAACAGTTGCAAAAGAGTTCTATTAAACAAATTCAGGTATGTTTATCCCCGTTTTGTTCCATTTGCTTCTGTTTTAGAAATGTTTTTCAACAGAATCGGAGGAATGAATCACGCATAAACACAGTTCACAGTTTCATAGCAGCCACGTTGTATTACTTCTCGCATCTACGTTATGCGCTCTCCTCCCTTCACCTCTTCCCTTCGAAACCCAACCATTGTCACCATATTAGCTAAAGTAATGTCAGAATCAGCATAGCTAATAGAACTGAGTAAACCAGCTACAATCATGCAGTAACGTTACAGTGTAGTCAGTAAGCAGTTACACAGGCGGCCCCGGTGGCAATAAATTAGTCAAACCAAAAGCTTACCTTGACTTGGAAGAAATCCAGTGTTGTATTGGATAGTAATAGCTAGCTAGCTAACATAGCATCCCTCTGTTTGAGCAGGGTGTTTCAGTAGGCTAAACTAGCTAGCTGCATTTGCTAGCTAAGTAAATGAAAGTGAAAGTGATTTTTTTTTAAGTGAAAGTGAAAAAAACTCTATTTCTCTCTTGCTTCTTCATTTAGGAAGAAATTAATTTGTTCAAAACTATTTAACTATTTTATTTCTCTCTCTTTGAGCCAACTACTCACTACATTTTATGCACTGCAGCGCTAGCTAGCTGTAGATAATGCTTTCAGTACTAGATGAATTCGCTGATCCTTTGATTGGGTGGACAACATGTCAGTTCATGCTCCAAGAGCCCTGACAGGTTGGAGGACGGAAGTTGTCATAATTACTTTGTAAGTCTATGGAAGGGGGTGAGAACCATGAGCCGTTGAAACGTTTGACCCAAGTTAAACAATTTAAAGGCAATGTGATGAAAGAAATAAAAGCTGTAAATCATTCTCTCTACTATTATTCTGACATTTCACATTCTTAAAATAAAGTGGTGATCCTAACTGACCTAAGACAGAGAATTTTTATAGGATTAAATGTCTTGAATTGTGAAAAACAGAGTTTAAATGTATTTGGCTAAAGTGTAAACTTCAGGACTTCAACTATATATACACTGCCGGTCAAAAGTTTTAGAATACCTACTTATTAACGGGTTTTTCTTTATTTTAAAATGTTTCTACATTGTAGAATAATATTGAAGAATTCAAAACTATGAAATAACACATATGGAATCATGTTGTAACCAAAAGCAAGGTGGTAAAAGGACTTAAAATTGCAATTGGCTCAGAACAGGGCAGCACAGCTGGCCCTTGGATGTACACAGAGAGCTAATATTAATAATATGCATGTCAGTCTCTCCTGGCTCAAAGTGGAGGAGAGATTGACTTCATCACTACTTGCATTTATGAGAGGTATTGACATGTTGAACACACCGAGCTGTCTGTCTAAACTACTGGCACACAGCTCGGACACCCATTTATACCTCACAAGACATGCCACAAGAGGTCTCTTCACAGTCCCCAAGTCCAGAACAGACTATGGGAGGCACACAGTACTACATAGAGCCACGACTACATGGAACTCGATTCCACATCAAGTAACTGACACAAGCAGTAAAATTTGATTTAAAAAAACAGATAAAAAAGCACCTTATGGAACAGCGGGGACTGTGAAACAACACAAACATTGGCACAGACATGCACGCACACACACACACACACACACACACACACAATAGACATACACATGGATTTAGTACTGTAGATATGTGGTAGTGCCTGAGGGCACATGGTGTGTTGTGAAATCTGTGAATATATTGTAATGTTTTAAAATTGTATAAACTGCCTTAATTTTGCTGGACCCCAGGAAGAGTAGCTGCTACTTTGGCAGCAGGTAATGGGGATCCATAATAAATGCAATCCTGTCTCGGAGCTCTACGGAAAAATCCTTCGACCTCATGGCTTGGTTTTTGCTCTGACATGCACTGTCAACTCTCGGACCTTATATAGACAGGTGTGTGCCTTTCCAAATCATGTCCAATCAATTGATTTTACCACAGGTGGACTCCAATCAAGTTGTAGAAACATCTCAAGGATGATCAATGGAAACAGGATGCACCTAAGATCAATTTCAAGTCTCATTGCAAAGGGTCTGAATACTTATGTAAATTAAGGTGTTTCTGTTTTTTATTTTCAATAAATTAGCAAGAATCTGTAAAAAAATGTTTTTGCTTTGTTATTATGTGGCATTGTGTGTAGCTGTAATGTAATAATATTGGGGAAAATCAAGGGATCTGAATACTTTTCAAATGCATTGTATATAGTGAAAACAATAGTGGTTCTAAAATGGAACCTTGGCGATCACCGAAGCATACAATTGATTTGTCAGAGGACAAACCATCCACAGAGACGAACTGATATCTTTTCAACAGATAAGCCCTGACTGTTTTCGTGTACGTTTTGAGAGATACAGGATTAAAAAACTTGAGTGTCTCCATTGATCTTAGGTCCTGGCAGTTCTGTGCAGATTCAGGACAACTGAGTTTTGGAGAAATACACAGATTCAAAGAGGAGTCCATAATTTGCTTTCTAATGATCATGATATTTTCGTCGAAGAAATTAATGAATTCATCACTGCTGAAGTGAAGGCCATCCTCTCTTGGGGAATGCTGCATTTTAGTTCGCTTTCTGAGAGTATCCAAAATAAATGTGGGATTGTTTTTATTCTCCTCAATCAGGTTGGAAAAGTAGGTTGATCGAGCAGCAGTGAGGGCTCTTCGATATTGCACGTTACTGTCTTTCCAAGCTAGTCGAAAGACTTCCAGTTTGGTGGAGCGCGAGAATTTATAGCACAGCTTTTGAGTTTCTATTGGACAAATTCAGGTATGTTTATCCCCATTTCGTTCCATTTGCTTCCATTTAACTTACATCTAGGCGTTCCGCTAGCGGAACCCCGTTCCGCCAGCGGAACCCCTAGCCAACAGCCAACGGGATCGCATGGCGCAAAATACAAATAGCTCAAAAATCCAATAATTTACATTTTTCAAACATACGACTATTTTACACCATTTGAAAGATAAACCTCTCCTGAATCCAACCAAGTTGTCCGATTTCAAAAAGGCTTTACAGCGAAAGCAAAACATTACATTATGTTAGGAGAGTACATAGACAAAAATAATCACACAGCCATTTTCCAAGCAAGCATATATGTCAATAAAACCCAAAACACAGCTAAATGAAGCACTAACCTTTGATGATCTTCATCAGATGACACTCCTAGGACATTATGTTATACAATACATGTATGTTTTGTTCAATCAACTTCATATTTATATCCAGAAGCAGCTTTTTACATTGGCGCGTGATGTTCAGAAAATGTATTCCCACCAAAAACTTCCGGTGAATTTACAAAAATACTCATCATAAACGTTGACAAAATACTTAACAATTATTTTAAGAATTATAGATACAGAACTCCTTTATGCAATCGCTGTGTCAGATTTTAAAATAGCTTTTCGGCGAAAGCACATTTTTCAATATTCTGAGTACATAGCTCGCCATCACGGCGACACCCGCCAAGTTCGGAGCAAACTAAACTCAGAATTAGTATTAGAAATATTGTATTTCCTTTGCTGATCTTCGTCAGAATGCACTCCCAGGACTGCTACTTCCACAAGAAATGTTGTTTTTGTTCGAAATAATACATAGTTATGTCCAAATACCTCCGTTTTGTTCATGCGTTCAGGTCACTATCCAAAGGGTAACGCGCGAGCGCATTTCGAGACACAAAAAGTCAAAATGTTCCATTACGTACTTAGAAGCATGTCAAACGCTGTTTAAAATCAATTTTTATGGTATTTTTAACGTAAAATTGCGATAATATACCAACCGGACAATAGTGTATTCATTCAAGGAGGAAAAGAAAAAACCGAGTGCTCGCGGGAATGCACATATCCAATCTCTTTATCCCCAGGCAGACCACTCAGAAACTGAGCTACTATACTCTGCCCAGTGACAGGGGAATGCTCAAAACACTTTCTGAAGGCTTTAGACAGCCAATGGAAGCCTTAGAAAGTGCAACGTGACAGCACAGATACTGTAGTTTCGAAAGGGACTAGAAAGAAGAACTACATTTCTCAGAACTTACACTTCCTGGTTGAATTTTTCTCAGGTTTTTGCCTGCCATATGAGTTCTGTTATACTCACAGACACCATTCGAACAGTTTTAGAAACTTCAGAGTGTTTTCTATCAAAATCTACTAATAATATGCATATTCTCATTTCTGGGCAAGAGTAGTAACCAGTTTAAATCAGGTACGTTTTTTCATCCGGCCGTGAAAATACTGCTCCCTATCCATATCAGGTTAAGAAAAGTTTTTCAACATAATCGGCGGAATGAATATACCCTTGATCACACACAAACAGTTCACTGTCATAGACACATACAAACAGCTTGTTGTATTTCTTCTCGCATCTATGCACTTTCCTCCTCTTACCTTTCTCCTTTGCTTGTGGACTTCAAATACACAACACATTAGCTGTCTGTGACCCGGCGAAAAAAGCTTTCCAAGCCAAACCTTCACATCATAACCTCTACACACAGCCTACATCGTTGTCACCATATTAGCTAAAGTAAAGTCATAGTCAACATAGCTAATCGAACTAACATGTCAGTAAACCCGCTACAATCATGCAGTACAGTGTACAGTCAGTAACAGTTACACCGGCGGACCCCAGTGGCAATAAATTAGTAAAACCAAAAGCTTACCTTGACTTCCAGAGAGAGTTCCAGAGTTGGATAGTCATAGCCAGCTAGCTAACATAGCATCCCTCTGTTTGAGCCAGTTGTTAAAGTAGGCCAAATTAGCTAGCCGCATTTGCTACCGAAGTAAGTGGAAGTAAAAAAGTTTTTATATAAAGCTTGCTCTTTCTTTCCCTCTCTCTTGCTCCTCCTTCATTTTTGAATACCTTTATTTATTCAATACTGTTCAACTACTGTCTTTCTCTCTCTTTGAGTCAACTACTTACCACATCTTATGCACTGCAGTGCTAACTAGCTGTAGCTTATGCTTCCAGTACTATATTTATTCTCTGATCCTTTGATTGGGTGGACAACATGTCAGTTTTTATTTATTTAACCTTTATTTAACTAGGCATGTCAGTTCATGTTGCAAGAGCTCTGATCGGTTGTAGGATGTCCTCCAGAAGTTGTCGTAATTAGTGTGTGAGTCTATAGAAGGGTGTGAGAACCATGATCCTCCTAGGTTTTATATTGAAGTCAATGTATCCAGAGGAAGCTAGTTGTCCTCCGGCTATGACATGGTGCCTCCCTACAGAGTGCTGTTATTAAGTCTACTGTAGACGTTCATTGCAAAACAGTGTGTTTTAATCAATAATCAGTGAATATATTTAGTATAGTTTTATCTAAAAAGGCTAACTTTTGAATGTTTCACTATTTTTATTTTTATGAAATTCACTGAGGAGGATTGGTCTCCCCTTCCTTCTCTGAGGAGCCTCCACTGGTGTTCTCCCCAAAGAATCCAATAGCAGCACTGCGCCACCATGTTCTCTTTGCTTTGCCACCATGTGAAATTTTAAAACTATCGCTCCTTTATCTCAACATCCAGTTTGGAGTCAATAATTAGCCTAGTTATTTCAGGATAAAACACTGTCAATTAGGCAACTAGTGACACAGCAAAAAAAGAAATGTCCTCTCACTGTCAACTGCGTTTATTTTCAGCAAACTTAACAAGTGTAAATATTTGTATGAATACAACAAGATTCAACAACGGAGCCATAAACTGAACAAGTTCCACACATGTGACTAACAGAAATGGAATAATGTGTCCCTGAACAAAGGGGGGGGGGTCAAAATCAAAAGTAACAGTCAGTATCTAGTGTGGCCACCAGCTGCATTAAGTACTGCAGTGCATCTCCTCCTCATAGACTGCACCAGATTTGCCATCATTACTGTGAGATGTTACCCCCCTCTTCCACCAAGGCACCTGCAAGTTCCCTTATATCTCTGGGGGGAATGGCCCTAGCCCTCACCCTCTGATCCAACAGGTCCCAGACGTGCTCAATGGGATTCCTGTCTTGCAGGAAATCACGCGCAGAACGAGCAGTATGGCTGGTGGCATTGTCATGCTGGAGGTCCATCTGCAGTCCTCATGCCTCCTTGCAGCATGCCTAAGGCACATTCACGCAGATGAGCAGGGACCCTGGGCATCTTACTTTTGGTGTTTTTCAGAGTCGGTAGAAAGGCCTCTTTAGTGTCCTAAGTTTTCATAACTGTGACCTTAATTGCCTACCGTCTGTAAGCTGTTAGTGTCTTAACGACCGTTCCACAGGTGCATGTTCATTAATTGTTTATGGTTCATTGAACAAGCATGGGAAACATGGGAAAAGTGTTTAAATGCTTTACAATGAAAATCTGTGAAGTTATTTGGATTTTTAGGAATTATCTTTGAAAGACAGGGTCCTGAAAAAGGGACGTTTATTTTTTTGCTGAGTTTATTTTAGCTACATTATTTTATATTGGGTGTGTTCATAAATTCAATTCTGGAGTGCTTGTGCGCTCAGAGTGTGCTCTGGGCAGTCGCAAATTTAGAGCGTAGTCAGATTGTCCCTTTGCAAATTCAGAGCGTTTTGCTCTTGGAGCGTTCAGAACGCACACTGGACCCTCTGGCAGAGGAGTAAGATAGATTTGAGCGTCTGACCTCACAATGGCAGTGAAGCACCCACGTTAACGGCTAAAGTTGGCTAGCTTACTAGTTACACCCAGACACAAATGAGAGAACACATCACTCTGATCATTTTACTGACCCTAGCAGAGCTGGTTAGGCTGTTTTCATGTTATCTAGAGCGTTGGTAACTGTAACTGTGCAGCTGGCAACAATTTAATACATTTTTTAGGTGACAGGTCATATATGGTGATGCATGTTCGTAAATTATTCTGCGCTCTGGCACACAGACGAGAGTGCTCTGAAATCGGAAAAGATAGCCAGAGTGAATTTACAAACGCACCCATAATTTGAGGCTCTAGATTTCAAGAAATGGCATTTACTCCAGCTTCCCCCCTCCCCATGCTTTACATCAGCACCACCTTGTCAGAAATTAATGGGGAGAACCCTGTATGTTCTGAAACACCTTGCCAGAGACTGGGAGCACTACTTGGAAAGGTTAAAACACTCTTATGGTCGTCTAATATAGTGCTACTCTCTAAAACAGTAGCCCTTACAAAACTTCAGCCCAGGGCTCAATGCTATCAACTAGTCATCCATTATTATGTCTATGTCAGGGTAATGTGTATTTTTGTGTTGGGACATTTGTGTTGTTCTAATTGAATCACAGTACATTAGCGTTAGATAACATGATTGAGTTGAACGTTCCGTTGGAATTTGTCTGTGATCCTTGTCTTGCATGTATGGTTTTCTGCAGAGACAGAGAAATAGCATACCAAGCAATGATGATAAACATGAAACACATAAATAACATAGATGAAGAACTACTTTATACATGTTAGCTCTGCTATAACTTGTGTAGCCTTAAACATTTTGATTGTAACAGCATACTGTCACAATGGGCCAGGCAACTGTAGTTGCCCAGTGACCAATGACCCTAACATATAGTGCCTCCTAGTGTATAAACAAGTTAATATATATAAATAATTAGTTTTTCCTCAAGCGCTTTGGCTAATTTTTTGAAACAGTCTTAACATTCTCTAAACTGTAAGTGCAATTGTCACAACTGTTTTATGGGACATCACAACTCTATTGCATGTCTGCAAAATGTAGTAACTCAACCAAAATATTTAATTTGTGCTTCAAAACCTAGTTATTGTGTCAGTAAATTGACCAACGGCACCAAAATAAAACGTTTTTTTTGTCATCGTGTGAGCCGTACTGGTCAAAATGTTTAGATGTTTTTTCACCATGGCAGTCTACCCTGGAAATGTTTGTTATATACACATTTCAGTTTTGTTCTACTTTTTTGTTGACACTGACTGCTTACTGTACTGTACCAGAACATCAGTTTTGTCTAGCTGAATGCTATTGTGTAGCACACTGAGCTTTTTAGATAGCAATTTCAACAGTAGGTAAAAGTTAACTGGGAAAAGTCAATACTGTGCAATACTGTAGTACACAGAAAAAGGATATGCACATTTGTATGTATACAGTACATTTAGTTTTATAGCAATGTGTTACATGTAAACAGAAAATTCACATTTGCATGTCCATTTTTACATATTTCTTACATGTAAAGTCATATATATTGAACAGAAAATTTGCCACAAGATGACATCCATGCAACAACAAAAAAAACACGCAACAATGAAAAACCTGCGGTAGTTCTGTAAAAAATAAGAATTGTACCTCCTCACACTACGTAACACTACGAGTTCCCATCTTCTTGGTGGACATCCTGTCTCTCTTGTTGGTCTGGCCAGAGATTTGTCAGAGTCACATCTGACGTTTCCCCTTGCGATGCACCGGGGGGAAAATCTCCTTGCGTGGCACAACCATCCCCTGCGGTGAACGCCTGTGATGTCCACACAAGCAGCATTCATGGCATCTAACAGAGACATCTGATCTTGTGCCCGATAGTCATACTTTCCAATGAGATTGCGGCCACGTCTCCTGCCTTTGGCCAGATTGAACCCAGCCTCGTCCACAAAAACAAGAATGTGGGTCACTTCATGTCCTTCCAACTCCATTATTCGCTATATAGTAACACAGAAACAAAATATAGAGTTAGATTTACAGCCTATTCTGGAATCAGACATTTTAGTAAAGTAGAAATGTTTTGTTTTTATGGGTACCTACAACTTCAAGAAGTATATACAGGCATCATTGAAGTACAGTAGAACTCCCTGTACAATATACCATGTGCACACCAATGGTTTACCTGGACATACTGGTACCGCAGCTCCTTCCCTCTGTCACTATTCCTCTCTAGTGGCACCTTGTAGAGTTGTTTCATAGTCATTTGATTTTTTTTTTCGAAACTTCGTCTATAGTGGAAATGCTGACAGAATTGATATTTGCAAAGATATTGTTGTCATTTATGATTGCACTTTGGATCTCTCTTAGCCTGATGGAATTGTTGGCTATGACCACATTGCAAATGTCTTGTGCTTGATGACATGGTCCACAATTGTGGCTCTGATTTCATCAGGGACTCTTATTCTTTGCCTTCTCCCTCCTCCTCCATTAAACACTCAAAACACCATCACTGTATAATGAAACCATGCAAAGTAATGTACTTAAGATGAGATCTGGTGTTTGAAGCTGTAAAGCCAATTTAAGTGTTCTGAAACACACAATGTGTTTTCAAACAGAATAGAAGTTCTCTGAAATATGTTGTTCTTCATTCTGCATATTGGTGTTTAAAACACTTTATCGGGTTTCAGTGCATGTAAAAGGTAACATCAAAGAACAGTGTCTCTCATACATTCAAATAAAAATGCAAAATGGTGTAGGAGCTGTTCTGGCATTCTTTTGTATGATTTTCTTGTGTTGTGTATGTTGCAGTTTCTCAATAGCTTTGGCTCAATTCTCGAATGATAATTCTTTTTTTCAAAACAGTAAGTTCAAATCTCTGAACAATTAGTTTCTTGTTCACACCAGATATATGTATTTCTTATTCATTTAAGCAAATTCAAATCCAATCAAATCAAAGTTTATTTGTCACATGCGCCAAATACAAAAGGTGTTGTAAGTAAGTGAAATGCTTACTTACAGGCTCTAACCAATAGTGCAAAAAAGGTATTAGGTGAACAATAGGTAAGTAAAGAAATAAAACAGTAAAAAGACAGGCTATATACAGTAGCGAGGCTATAAAAGTAGCGAGGCTACATACAGACACCGGTAACTCAGGCTGATTGAGGTAGTATGTACATGTAGATATGGTTAAAGTGACTATGCATATATGATGAACAGAGAGTAGCAGTCGCGTAAAAAAGGGTTGGCGGGTGGTTGGTGGCGGGACACAATGCAGATAGCCCGGTTAGCCAATGTGCGGGAGCACTGGTTGGTCGGCCCAATTGAGGTATTATGTACATGGATGAATAGTTAAAGTAACTATGCATATATGATAAACAGAGAGTAGCAGCAGCGTAAAAAGAAGAATGCAAATAGTCCGGGTAGCCACTTGATTACCTGTTCAGGAGTCTTATGACTTGGGGGTAAAAACTGTTGAGAAGCCTTTTTGTCCAAGACTTGGCACTCTGGTACCGCTTGCCATGAGGTAGTAGAGAGAACAGTCTATGACTGGGGTGGCTGGGGTCTTTGACAATTTTTAGGGCCTTCCTCTGACACCGCCTAGTGTAGAGGTCCTGGATGGCAGGCGGCTTAGCCCCAGTGATGTACTGGGACGTACGCACTACCCTCTGTAGTGCCTTGCGGTCGGATGCCAAGCAATTGCTGTACCAGGCAGAGATGCAACCAGTCAGGATGCTCTCGATGTTGCAGCTGTAGAACCTTTTGAGGATCTCAGGACCGATGCCAAATCTTTTTCGTTTCCTGAGTGGGAATAGGTTTTGTCGTGCCCTCTTCACGACTGTCTTGGTGTGTTTGGACCATTCTAGTTTGTTGTTCATGTGGACACCAAGGAACTTGAAGCTCTCAACCTGCTCCACTACAGCCCCATCAATGAGATTGGGGGCGTGCTCGGTCCTCCTTTTCCTGTAGTCCACAATCATCTCCTTAGTTTTGGTTACGTTGAGGGATAGGTTGTTATTCTGGCCCCACCCGGCCAGGGCTCTGACCTCCTCCCTATAGGCTGTCTCGTCGTTGTCGGTGATCAGGCCTACCACTGTTGTGCCGTCTGCGAACTTAATGATGGTGTTGGAGTCGTGCCTGGCCATGCAGTCGTGGGTGAACAGGGAGTACAGGAGGGGACTGAGCACACCTCTGGGAAGCTCCAGTGTTGAGGATCAGCGTGGCAGATGTGTTGCTACCGACCCTCACCACCTGGGGGCGGCACGTCAGGAAGTCCAGGATCCAGTTGCAGAGGGAGGTATTTAGTCCCAGGGAGGTATTTAGTCCCAGGATCCTTAGCTTAGTGATGAGCTTTGAGGGTACTATGGTGTTGAACGCTGAGCTGTAGTCAATGAATAGCATTCTCACATAAGTGTTCCTTTTGTCCAGGTGTGAAAAGCCAGTGTGGAGTGCAATAGAGATTGGATAATCTGTGGATCTGTTTGGGCGGTATGCAAATAAGAGTGGTTCTAGAGTTTCTGGGATAATGGTGTTGATGTGAGCCATTACCAATCTTTCAAAGCACTTGATGGCTACGGATGTGAGTGCTACGGGTCTGTAGTCATTTAGGCAGGTTGCACGTGTGCAAGAGTAACAAACACCAGATCTCATCTTTGTATGGTTTCATTACACAGTGATGATGTTTTCAGTGTTTTTTATTGTAACAGTGCATTGGATTGAAACCCCCCACCCACAACAAGAACCTCAAAATGAGTATATTTTAATCCAATGTTTTGTGTGACACACACAAATGTGTTCACAGTTTGTGTGTTGAGGAATGTTTATCTGTTTCATTTGAGCTATCTACTGTGGGTTATTATTGTGGTCCTCCATGTTTTACATTGACGTACATCTATACCTTGTGCTATCAGTAAAGGGAGACGTTCTGAGTGTTGCTACTGCATGAGCGCAGTAGGTGTGAGCGTGAGCATGAGCGCTTCAGACAGAGAACAAGCACTTAAGAAAAAATGTTTTTTCACTTTGTGTGATCTCAGGTCTGCACTGTGTATAAGCATACTGTATGTAAAGCAGGAAGTACCAGTGACTCGCTCAATACGGAAGTGGTCAGATGATGCAGATGCTAAACTACAGGACTGTTTTTCTAGCAAAGACTGGAATATGTTCTGGGATTCTTCCGATGGCATTAAGGAGTACACCACATCAGTCACTGGCTTCATCAATAAGTGCATCGATGACTTTGTCCCCACAGTGACCGTACGTACATAGCCCAACCAGAAGCCATGGATTACAGGCAACATCCACAATGAGCTAAATGGTAGACCAGGCACTTTCAGGGAGCGGGACTCTAACCCGGACACTTAAGAAATACCGCTATGACCTCCAACGAACCATCAAACAGGCAAAGCCTCAATTACAGGACTAAGATTGAATCGTACTTCACCGGCTCCAACGCTCGTCGGATGTGGCAGGACGTGCAAACTATTAAGGACTACAAAGGGAAGCACAGCCACGAGCTGCCCAATGATACGTGCCTACCAGACTTCTATGCTCGCTTCGAGACAAGCAACACTGAAGCTGTTCCGGGCGACTGTGTGATCACGCTCTCCATAGCCAATGTGAGTAAGACCTTTAAACAGGTCAACATTCACAAGGCTGCAGGACCAGATGGATTACCAGGACGTGTGCTCCAAGCATGCGCTGACCAACTGGCAAGTGTCTGCGCTGACCAACTGGCAAGTGTCTTCACTGACATTTTCAACCTGTCCCTGACCGAGTTTGTATTACAAACATGTTTAAAGCAGAACACCATAGTCCCTGTGCCCAAGAACACCAAGATAACCTGCCTAAATGACTACCAACCCGTAGCACTCTCGTCTGTAGCCATGAAGTGCTTTGAAAGCCTGGTCATCGCTCACATCAACACCGTTATCCCAGAAACACCAGACCCACTCCAATTTGCATACTGCCCCAACAGATCCACAGATGATGCAGTCTCTATTGCACTCCACACTGCCCTTTCCCACCTGGACAAAAGGAGCACCTACGTGAGAATGCTATTCATTGACTACAGCTCAGCATTCTACACCATAGTGCCCTCAAAGCTCATCACTAAGCTAAGGACCCTGGAACCAATCACCTCCCTCTGCAACTGGATCCTGGACTTCATGACAGGCCACCCCCAGGTAGTAAGAGTAGGTAACAACACATCTGCCATGCTGATCCTCAACACGGGGGCCCCTCAGGGGTGCATGCTCAGTCCCCTCCTGTACTCCCTGTTCACCCATGACTGCATGGCCAAGCACGACTCCAACACCATCATTAAGTTTGCCGACGACACAACAGTGGTAGGCCTGATCACTGACAACGATGAGTCAGCCTATAGGGAAAAGGTCTGGCAGTGTGGAGCCAGAATAACAACCTCTCCCTAAACATGATCAAGACAAAGGAGATGATTGTGGACTACAAGAAAAGGAGGACCGAGCACGCCCCCATTCTCATCGACAGGGCTGTAGTGGAGCAGGTTGAGAACTTCAAGTTCCTTGGTGTCCACATCACCAACAAACTATATTGGTCCAAACACACCAAGACAGCCGTGAAGCAGGCATGACAACGCTTATTCCCCTCAGGAAACTAAAAACATTTGGCATGGGTCCTGAGATCCTCAAAAGTTTCTACTGCTGCACCATCTAGAGCATCCTGACTGGTTGCATCACCGCCTGGTATGGGAAATGCTCGGCTTCCGACCGCAAGACACTACAGAGTGTACCGTGTACGGCTCAGTACATCCCTGGGGCCAAGCTTCCTGCCATCCAGGACCTCTATACAAGGCGGTGTCAGAGGAAGGTCCTAAAAATTGCCAAAGACTCCAGCCACCCTAGTCATAGACTGTTCTCTCTGCTACCGCATGGCAAGCGGTACCGGAGCTCCAAGACTAGGTCCAAAAGGCTTCTTTACAGCTTCTACCCACAAGCCACAAGACTCCTGAACAGCTAATCAAATGGACTCTCGGACTATTTGCATTGCCCCCTCCACCCATTTTTACGCTGTTGCTACTCTCTGTTTATTATCTATGCATAGTCGCTTTACCTCTACCTACATGTACATATTATCTCAACTACCTCAACTAACCTGTGCCCCCGCACATTGACTCTGTACCGGTACCCCCTGTATATAGACTCGCTACTGTTATTTTATTGTTACTCTTTAATTCTTAGTTATTTTTCTATTTTCTTTTCTTATATCTGCTTTATTCGGTGGATGTGACAAATACAATTTCATTCGATTTTTTTATTTGATTTGTATATCTTTGCAATATGAAGATGATATGTTCATCATACCCTCCCTTTGCAACTATAATTATGACTTGGTAAAAACGTTGAAATTTTTCCTATTAAAAGTGAATGGACAGTGAAATAGTATGTTATATGTTGTTTCTGCTGCTTTTTCTGAGAGGTATTTAAAATACTTTCAAATAAGATGATTTTTTTCAGCTAGATAGCTAGATAGCTAGATAGAAAATCAAAATGGCCAGAAACAAAGACGTTTCATCTGTAACTCATCAGTCTTTTCTTGTTCTGAGAAATGAAGGGTATTACATGGGAGAAATTGCCAAGAAACTGAAGATGTCATACAACGCCATCTACTACTCCCTTCACAGAACAGTGCAAACTGGCTCTAACCAGAATCGAAAGAGGAGTGGGAGGCCCCAGTGCACAACTGAGCAAGAGGACAAGTACATTAGAGTGTCTAGTTTGAGAAACAGGCACCTCACAAGTCCTCAACTGGCAGCTTCATTAAATAGTACCCGCAAAACACCAGTCTCAAAGTCAACAGTGAAGAGGCAACTCCGGGATGCTGGCCTTCTAGGCAGAGTTCATCTGTCCAGTGTCTGTTCTTTTGCCCATCTTAATCGTTTATTTTTATTGGCCAGTCTGAAATATGGCTTTTTCTTTGCAACTCTGCCTAGAATGCCTAACACTTACTTATACTCAGGCAGACCTACCCGGAATATACTTTTTCATTTCACTAGCTCCCTAAACTGCAGCTCCTTAAGTTCACTACAAAAATTCCCAACTGTTTCAAATGTTCAAACTCAGTCCTCCCCCATTCACTACATACATTCCCAACTGTTTAAAACTGTCAAACTCAGGCCTCTCCATTCACTACATAAGTTCCCAACTGTTTCAAATGTTCAAACACATTCAACAAGGTCACTACACATCAAACACCAGGACAATTGTATTGCAAACATTTGCTTTACTTCAAAGGATTAGCTGCACTATCATGTTACATAAGCACTCACTCAATAGCGTGAGAACATCCGGACAGGATGACCATAAAAGGGCATAAACACATGACAATAAAAATAGATCATCAATCACTTTTTGACACATGCCATCAACTGTGCATTCTTACTGTGCATGGGAGCATGGGGCGTCATGCACCCCAAAAAACTGAGGGGGCACAAAGTTGGCTGGTGGGTGGAAGTTGGACCATTTTGCATTTTCAAACACCTGGAAACAGCTTTTCCCTGCAATCTAGAGCTCTAATCATTATGCTTAATTCTATGTTATTTTTCTGCATATCTAAGCATACCTCTTTTGCTGTCTGTATCCTACTGACTGGTGGTTATTTTTTCAAGAAACAACATTTATGTGAATCTTATTTTGTACATTTAGCAATTGCTTGCTTTTCTAAAGTCTACCAACCTTCCCAGCAGGCATGCCAGCTACGATAGACAAGCTAGCTACACTAACTTGAATGGTATCTTGAAATTACGTTTTGGTAGCTAGTTGTGAGGTTAGGAGATTGGTAACACATCTGGGCTAGTTTAAGCCAACAGTCATAACATTGCTAGGTGGCTAGGCGTATTACAAAGAAACAATAATAAAAAATGAAACCCAGAAATATAGAGAGATTTTTTTTAAAACAGGACAAATCTGAGGGGGCACATTCCCTCTTATTGGAGCTAAAGGAAATTCTCAATATAAAAAAAGGCAGATAAAAAATATGATATAGGCTTTGATTACTGTTATTATAGTGCTACATTTGGGGCAGTGTGTGAAATAGTTAATTGCGAACATAAATTAAAATATTACAGAAATAGTAGGCCTATTGATTGAATCCTCCATCCATGAGTTTGAGAAAATAGGATTACTGCATTATAGCCTTGTGAAATGACGACCATTAACTGTTGACGGTGCAAGTGCCATATGAAAAACAATGTCTTCTAGTGTTCTTTGTCTATAACAAAAATAGGCCTACACTGTAACATTATCTTAAATAAGACATCTCAGTCTTATACCCCCCCAATAAAATGTGTATAAATACAGTACCTGTCAAAAGTTTGGACACACCTACTCATTCCAGGGTTTCTTTATTTTTACTGTTTTCTACATTGAAAAATAATAGTGAAGACATCAAAACTATGAAATAACACATATGGAATCATGTACTAATCAAAAAAAATGTTAAACAAATCAAAATGTGTTTTCTTGAAAGTAGCCCTCCTTTGATGACACTATTGGCATAGTGTCATGTAGATAATCATTGTACCATCTAAACTGCTGTGAAATATATTTTCCATAACCAAAAATATTGTATTTTCAGCTGTTTGAAGTTGGTGTACAATAACAAAAGTTAAAGACAAAAAAGGAAACTTAAGAATGGGAAGCATAGAAATTGCGCACATAGAACAGATCTACAGCTTCTTAGACTTCCCTTCAATGAGAATGACAGATCTATAACTCACATTTCTATGTGGTTTTGGTCAGGTCGCACATAAAGTTACATATTGCAGCTTTAAGGTAGCTTATTCCTCATTTGCGACCCAGCATTGCAAGTATTTGGTTATGTCATTTTTGAACTAGCAAAATCAGTCCACCAAGCCTAACTGTTGCCTTCTATCCACTGTCCACTTCTGGTCCACTGACATCACCTACTGTATATCAAAGCCCATTAGCCTTACCCTCTGTGTGCATGGTGTGGTTCTAGTTCACTTTAGAGACTGAGTTTGATTAACCTGAGGCTTGTTTATTCACATGAAATCCTACATCCACATTGTTCTCCTCCTTGCTGTTTATCCAACTATTTGCCCAAAATCCCGGCTCTCTTAATAAAGACGCATAACATTCAAGCATGATCACATATGGATTTTATCAACCTTATCCACATACTGTTAAAGCTCCCTAGCAGACTGTATGACAATGCTTCCAACATACAAGAAAGATACATGTTGATACTGATAGGATCAAAATAAATCCAGCGCTGCTCTCTGAACAGTTTTCTCCATTCAAATCTTACCTTAGCATTATAACTGACTGGTGGGCGGCTCCTGACTGGCGGGCGGCTCTGGTGGCTCCGGACTGGCGGGCGGCTCTGGCGGCTCCGGACTGGCGGGCGGCTCTGGCGGCTCCGGACTGGCGGGACCCACTGGAGGCCTAGTCCTGGGAGGTGGCACAGGACGGACCAGGATGGGGAGACCCACTGGAGGCCTAGTCCTGGGAGGTGACACAGGACGGACCAGGATGGGGAGACCCACTGGAGACCTGTTCCGTGGAGCAGGCACAGGACTGACCAGGATGGGGAGACCCACTGGAGGCCTGGTTCGAGAAGGAGGCACAGGATAAACCGGGCTGTGGGGGAGCACTGGAGTTCTGGTACAGACGCTCTTTACCCACACTCCAGGCTGAATGCCCACTTTGGCCCGGCACGGGCGGAGAGCAGGCATTGGGCGAACTGGACCCTCCCAGCGCTCTGGAGACACAGTGCGCAACGCCGGCGCAGGATAACCTGGACCGAGGAGGCGCACTGGAGACCAGACGCGCTGAGCTGGCACCATCTGCCCTGGCTCGATGCCTGCACGCACATGGCACTTGCGGGGGGCTGGTATGTAGCGCACCGGGCTTTGAACGCACACTGGGGACACCGTGCGCTCCACAGCATAACACGGTGTCTTACCAGTACCACGCTGCTTCCGGTAAGAACGGGGAGTTGGCTCAGGTCTACCGCCTGACTCCGCCAATCTCCCCGTGTGCCCCCCCCCCCCCAATTTGTTTTTGGGGGGGCTGCCTCTCGTGTCTGCTGCGCTCCCTTTCCTCATACCAGCGCCTCTCAGCTCTCGCCGCTGTGGGCGGCGATAATCCCCAGCTTGAGCCCATGGTCCACCTTCGTCCAGTAATTCCTCCCATCTCCAGGAATCCTGAACGATCCTCTCCATTTTCTCCAAAGTCCATGAGTCCTTCTCCTGGTGCCTCTCCTTCCTCCACTGCTTGGTCCGTTGTTGGTGGGTAATTCTGTAAGGGCTGTCGTCGGAAGAAGACCAAGGTGCAGCGGAGTTAGTGTTCATCATTGAATATTTAATAAAGAAAGAACACTATACAAACAAAACAAGAAAACCGATAGCCAAACAGTCCTGTCAGGTGCAAAACACTAACAGAAACAATTACCCACAAAACCCAAAGGAAAAACATGCTCCTTATGTGTGACTCCCAATCAGCAACAACGAGCTTCAGCTGTGCCTGATTGGGAGCCACACACGGCCCAAAACAAAGAAATACAAAAACATAGAAAAAGGAACATAGAACGCCCACCCAATGTAACACCCTGGCCTAACCAAAATAAAGAACAAAAACCCCTCTCTATGGCCAGGGCGTTACAAGTTGTCACTTCAACAGCATTTGTGACATGTGAAGTACGTAAATATAAGTTAACACAGTACATTTAATGTAAGGCCATATAAACAAACACATTTGAATTGCACTAAGAAATATGATGAGAGAATACAATACCTACTTTTCCTGATATAGCCAATATTCTGCCACTAATCCAACACTTTCCTCACCCAGAAAATCCACAATGAAGTACATTATGTTGATAAAAAGGAATAAAGAGTTAGTGAAATGAAAATGGCGCTGACAGAGATGGAAGCCTCGCTTCGCGTTCTTAGGAAACAATGCAGTATTTAGTTTTTTTATGTATTATTTCTTACATTGTTACCCCAGGAAATCTTAAGTCTTATTACATACAGCCGGGAAGAACTATTGGATATAAGAGCAACGTCAACTTACCAACATTACGACCAGGAATACGACTTTCCCGAAGCAGATCCTCTCTTCAGACCACCACCCAAGAAAATTGATCTAATCCCAGCAGCTGACCGAAAACAACGGCGACGCAGAAGGGGCAGACGGAGCGGTCTTCTGGTCAGGCTTCGTAAACGGGTACATCGCTCACCGCTCCAGAGTATACTTCTCGCGAATGTCCAGTCTCTTGACAACAATGTAGATGAAATTCAAGCAAGGGTTGCCTTCCAGAGAGACATCAGAGATTGTAACATTCTCTGTTTCACAGAAACATGGCTCTCTCGGGATATGTTGTCGGAATCGGCCCAGCCACTGGGCTTCTCCATGCATCACACCAACAGAGATAAACACCTCTCTGGGAAGAGCAAGGGCGGGGGTGTATGCTTTATAATTAACAACTCACAGTGTGATCATAACAACACACAGGAACTCAAGTCCTACCGAAAAACTGAAAGCACAATCCACCGCATTTAACTATGGAAAGAGGTCTGGTGATATGGCTGAATATTAAAGAGTAGTTATTCCCTCCGCAAGGCAATCAAACAAGAGAAATGCCGGTACAGGGACAAGGTGGAGTCGCAATTCAACGGCTCAGACATGAGAAGTATGTGGCAGGGTCTACAGGAAATCACGGACTACAAAAACAAAAACACAGACGTCACGCTTCCAAGCAAACGAAACACCTTCTTTCCCTGCTTTGAGGATAATACAGTGCCACTGTCGCAGCTCACTAACAAAGACTGTGCCCCCCCCCTCCTTCTCAGTGGCTGATGTGAGTAAAACATTTAAACATGTTAACCCTCGCAAGGCTGCTGGCCCTGATGGCATCCCTAGCCGCGTCCTCAGAGCATGCGCAGACCAGCTGGCTGGTGTGTTTACGGACATTTTAATCGCTCCCTATCCCAGTCTGTTGTCTCCATATGCTTCAAGATGGCTACCATTGTTCCTGTACCCAAGAAGGCAAAGATAACTGAACTAAATGACTACAGCCCCGCAGCACGCACTTCTGTCATCATGAAGTGCTTTGAGGCTAGTCAAGGATCATATCACCGCCACCTTACCGGCCACCCTAGACCCCCTTCAGTTTGCATACCGCCCCAATAGGTCCACATATGACGCAATCGCGATCGCACTATCCCATCCGGACTAAAAGAATACCTATGTAAGAATGCTGTTCATTGACTACATCTCAGCATTCAACACCATAGTACCCTCCAAGCTCATCATCAAGCTGCAAGCCATGGGTCTCGTCCCCTCCCTGTGCAACTGGGTCCTGGACTTTCTGACGGACCACCCCCAGGTGGTGAAGGTAGGAAACAACATCTCCACTTCACTGACCCACAACACTGGGGCCCCACAAGGGTGTGTGCTCAGCCCTCTCCTGTACTCCCTGTTCACCCACGATTGCGTGGCCATGCACGCCTACAACTCAATCATCAAGCTTGTAGATGACACAACAGTAGTGGGCTTGATCACCAACAACGACGAGACAGCCTACAGGGAGGAGGTGAGGGCACTCGGAGTGTGTTGTCAGGAAAACAACCTCCCACTCAACATCAACAAAACAAAGGAGATGATTGTGGACTTCAGGAAAAAGCAGAGGGAGCAACCCCTCTCCACATCGAAGGGTCAGCATTGGAGAAGGTGGAAAGTTTCAAGTTCCTGGGCGTACAATTCACAGGCAAACTGAAATGGTCCATCCATATAGACAGTGTGTGAAGGACCTCGGTGTTACTCTGGACCCTGATCTCTCTTTTGAAGAACATATCAAGACTGTTTTAAGGACAGCTTTTTTCCATCTACGTAACATTGCAAAAATCAGAAACTTTCTGTCCAAAAATTACGCTGAAAAATTAATCCATGCCTTTGTTACTTCTAGGTTGGACTACTGCAATGTTCTACTTTCTGGCTACCCGGATAAAGCACTAAATAAACTTCAGTTAGTGCTAAATACGGCTGCTAGAATCCTGACTAGAACCAAAGAATTTGATCATATTACTCCAGTGCTAGCCTCCCTACACTGGCTTCCTGTTAAGGCAAGGGCTGATTTCAAGGTTTTACTGCTAACCTACAAAGCATTACATGGGCTTGCTCCTACCTATCTTTCAGATTTGGTCCTGCCGTACATACCTACACGTACGCTACGGTCACAAGACGCGGGCCTCCTAATTGTCCCTAGAATTTCTAAGCAAACAGCTGGAGGCAGGGCTTTCTCCTATAGAGCTCCATTTTATGGAATAGTCTGCCTACCCATGTGAGAGACGCAGACTCAGTCTCAACCTTTAAGTCTTTACTGAAGACACATCTCTTCAGTAGGTCCTATGATTAAGTGTAGTCTGGCCCAGGGGTGTGAAGGTCAACGGAAAGGCTGGAGCAACGAACCGCTCTTGCTGTCTCTGCCTGGCCGGTTTCCCCTCTTTCCACTGGGATTCTCTGCCTCTACCCCTATTACGGGGGCTGAGTCACTGGCTTACTGGTGTTCTTCCATGCCATCCCTGGGAGGGGTGCGTCACTTGAGTGGGTTGAGTCACTGATGTGGTCTTCCTGTCTGGGTTCGGCGCCCCCCCTTGGGCTGTGCCGTGGCGGAGATCTTTGTGGGCTATACTCGGCCTTGTCCCGGGATGGTATGTTGGTGGTTGGAGATATCCCTCCAGTGGTGTGGAGGCTGTGCTTTGGCAAAGTGGGTGGGGTTATATCCTACCTGTTTGGCCCTGTCCGGGGGTTTCATCGGATGGGGCCACAGTGTCTCCTGACCACTCCTGTCTCAGCCTCCAGTATTTATTCTGCAGTAGTTTATGTGTCAGGGGGCTAGGGTCAGTCTGTCACATCTGGAGTATTTCTCTTGTCTTTTCTGGTGTCCTGTGTGAATTTAAATATGCTCTCTCTAATTCTCTCTTTCTCTCTGTCTTTCTTTCTCTCTCTCGGAGGACCTGAGCCCTAGGACCATGCCTCAGGACTACCTGGCTTGATGACTCCATGCTGTCCCCAGTTCACCTGGCCGTGCTGCTGCTCCAGTTCCAACTGTTCTGCCTGCAGCTATGGAACCCTGACCTGTTCACCGGACGTGCTACCTGTCCCAGACCTGCTGTACCAGACCTGCTGGAACCCTGACCTATTCACCGGACGTGCTACCTGTCCCAGACCTGCTGTTTTCAACTCTCTAGAGACAGCAGGAGCGGTAGAGATACTCTCAAAGATCGGCTATGAAAAGCCAACTGACACTTACTCTTGTGTTACTGATTTGTTGCACCCTCGACAACTACTATGATTATTATTATTTGACCATGCTGGTCATTTATGAACATTTGAACATCTAGGCCATGTGCTGTTATAATCTCCACCCGGCACAGCCAGAAGAGGACTGGCAACCCCTCATAGGCTGGTTCCTCTCTAGGTTTCTTCCTAGGTTTTGGCCTTTCTAGGGAGTTTTTCCTAGCCACCGTGCTTCTACACCTGCATTGCTTGCTGTTTAGGGTTTTAGGCTGGGTTTCTGTACAGCACTTTGAGATAACAGCTGATGTAAGAAGGGCTATATAAATAAATTTGATTTGGTTTGATTTGAAGAAGGCGCAACAACGCCTCTTCAACCTCAGGAGTCTGAAGAAATTTGGCTTGACACCCAAAACCCTGACAAACTTTTACAGATGCACAATCGAGAGCATCCTGTCAGGCTGTATCACAGCCTGGTATGGCAACTGCACCACCCTCAACCGCAAGGCTCTCCAGAGGGTGGTGCGGTCTGCACAATGCATCCCCGGGGGCAAACTACCTGCCCTTCATGACACGACACCTACAGCACCCGATGACACAGGAAGGCCAAAAAGATCATCAAGGACAACAACCACCCGAGCCACTGCCTGTTCACAACGCTATCATCCAGAAGGTGAGGTCAGTGCAAGGGCATCAAAGCTGGGACCGAGAGATGAAGAAACAAATTCTATCTCAAGGTCATCAGACTGCTAAACAGCAATCATTAACTCAGAGAGGCTGTTGCCCACATTGCGACCCAATCACTGGACACTTTAATAAATGGATCACTTTAAACAATGTCACTTTAAATAATGCAACTTCAATAATGTTTACATATCTTACATTACTCATATCACATGCACACTTCAAGTAGGCAGTTTACATAGACCTTTGCCAATACATTAAACTCAGTTTTTCACAATTCCTGACATTTAATCCTAGTAAACATTCCCTGTCTTAGGTCAGTTAGGATCACCACTTTATTTTAAGAATGTGAAATGTCAGAATGATAGTAGAGAATCATTTATTTCAGCTTTTATTTATTTCATCACATTCCCATTGGGTCAGAAGTTTACATACATTCAATTAGTATTTGGTAGCATTGCCTTTAAATTGTTTAACTTGGGTCAAATGTTTCGGGTAGCCTTCCACAAGCTTCCCACAATAAGTTGGGTGAATTTTGGCCCATTCCTCCTGACAGAGCTGGTGTAACTGAGTCAGGTTTGTAGGCCCCCTTGCTCGCACACGCTTTTTCAGTTCTGACCACAAACTTTCTATGTGACTGAGGTCAGGGCTCTGTGATGGCCACTCCAATACCTTGACTTTGTTGTCCTCAAGCCATTTTGCCACAACTTTGGAAGTATGCTTGGGGTCATTGTCCGTTTGGAAGACCCATTTGCCACCAAGCTTTAACTTCCTGACTGATGTCTTGAGATGTTGCTTCAATATATCCACATAATTCTCCTCCCTCATGATGCCATCTATTTTGTGAAGTGCACCAGTCCCTCCTGCAGCAAAGCACCCCCACAACATGATGCTGCCACAGCCATGCTTCACTATTGGGATGGTGTTTTTCGGCTTGCAAGCCTCCCTTTTTTCCTCCAAACATAACCTATGGTCACGATTGCCAAACAGTTCTATTTTTATTTCATCAGACCAGAGGACATTTCTCCAAAAAGTACGATCTTTGTCCCCATGTGCAGTTGCAAACCGTAATCAGATTTTTTTAATGCTGGTTTTGGAACAGTGGCTTCTTCCTTGCTGAGCGGCCTTTCAGGTTATATCAATAAAGGACTCGTTTTACTGTGGATATAGATACATTTGTACCTGTTTTCTCCAGCATCTTCACAAGGTCCTTTTCTGTTGTTCTGGGATTGATTTTCACTTTTCGCACCAAAGTATGTTCATCTCTAGGAGACAGAACGCGTCTCCTTCCTGAGCGGTATGACGGCTGTGTGGTCCCATGGTGTTAATACTTGCGTACTATTGTTAGTACAGATGAACATGGTACCTTCAGGCATTTGGAAATTGCTCCCAAGGATGAACCAGACATGTGGAGGCCTACCATTTTTTTCTGAGGTCTTGGCTGATTTCTTTTTATTTTCCCATGATGTCAAGCAAGAGGCACTGAGTTTGAAGGTAGGCCCTGAAATACATCCACAGGTACACCTCCAATTGACTCAAATGATGTAAATTAGCCTATCAGAAGCTTCTAAAGCCATGACATAATTTTCTGGAATTTTCCAAGCTTTTTAAAGGCACAGTCAACTTAGTGTATGTACACTTCTGACCCACTGGAATTGTGATACAGTGAATTATAAGTGAAATAATCTGTCTGTAAACAATTGTTGGAAAAATGACTTGTGTCATGCACAAAGTCGATGTCCTAACCGACTTGCCAAAACTATAGTTTGTTGACAAGAAATTTGTGGAGTGGTTGAAAAACGAGTTTTAATGACTCCAACCTAAGTGTATGTAAACTTCCGACTTCAACTGTATACTGTAATTTATACCACCTACTGCACCTTGCCTATGCCGCTCGGCCATCGTTCATCCATATACACTGCTCAAAAAAATAAAGGGAACACTTAAACAACACAATGTAACTCCAAGTCAATCACACTTCTGTGAAATCAAACTGTCCACTTAGGAAGCAACACTGATTGACAATACATTTCACATGCTGTTGTGCAAATGGAATAGACAACAGGTGGAAATTATAGGCAATTAGCAAGACACCCCCAATAAAGGAGTGGTTCTGCAGGTGGGGACCACAGACCACTTCTCAGTTCCTATGCTTCCTAGCTGATGTTTTGGTCACTTTTGAATGCTGGCGGTGCTTTCACTCTAGTGGTAGCATGAGACGGAGTCTACAACCCACACAAGTGGCTCAGGTAGTGCAGCTCATCCAGGATGGCACATCAATGCGAGCTGTGGCAAGAAGGTTTGCTGTGTCTGTCAGCGTAGTGTCCAGAGCATGGAGGCGCTACCAGGAGACAGGCCAGTACATCAGGAGACATGGAGGAGGCCGTAGGAGGGCAACAACCCAGCAGCAGGACCGCTACCTCCGCCTTTGTGCAAGGAGGAGCAGGAGAAGCACTGCCAGAGCCCTGCAAAATGACCTCCAGCAGGCCACAAATGTGCATGTGTCTGCTCAAACGGTCAGAAACAGACTCCATGAGGGTGGTATGAGGGCCCGACGTCCACAGGTGGGGGTTGTGCTTACAGCCCAACACCGTGCAGGACGTTTGGCATTTGCCAGAGAACACCAAGATTGGCAAATTCGCCACTGGCGCCCTGTGCTCTTCACAGATGAAAGCAGGTTCACACTGAGCACGTGACAGACGTGACAGAGTCTGGAGACGCCGTGGAGAACGTTCTGCTGCCTGCAACATCCTCCAGCATGACCGGTTTGGCAGTGGGTCAGTCATGGTGTGGGGTGGCATTTCTTTGGGGGGCTGCACAGCCCTCCATGTGCTCGCCAGAGGTAGCCTGACTGCTATTAGGTACCGAGATGAGATCCTCAGACCCCTTGTGAGACCATATGCTGGTGCGGTTGACCCTGGGTTCCTCCTAATGCAAGACAATGCTAGACCTCATGTGGCTGGAGTGTGTCAGCAGTTCCTGCAAGAGGAAGGCATTGATGCTATGGACTGGCCCGCCCGTTCCCAAGACCTGAATCCAATTGAGCACATCTGGGACATCATGTCTCGCTCCATCCACCAACGCCACGTTGCACCACAGACTGTTCAGGAGTTGGCGGATGCTTTAGTCCAGGTCTGGGAGGAGATCCCTCAGGAGACCATCCGCCACCTCATCAGGAGCATGCCCAGGCGTTGTAGGGAGGTCATACAGGCACGTGGAGGCCACACACACTACTGAGCCTCATTTTGACTTGTTTTAAGGACATTACATCAAAGTTGGATCAGCCTGTAGTGTGATTTTCCACTTTAATTTTGAGTGTGACTCCAAATCCAGACCTCCATGGGTTGATAAATTGGATTTCCATTGATTATTTTTGTGTGATTTTGTTGTCAGCACATTCAACTATGTAAAGAAAAAAGTATTTCATAAGATTATTTCATTCATTCAGATCTAGGATGTGTTATTTTAGTGTTCCCTTTATTTTTTTGAGCAGTATACTTATATGTACATATTCTCATTCACCCCTTTAGATTTGTGTGTAATAGGTAGTTGTTGGGAATTGTTAGATTACTTGTTAGATATTACTGCACGGTCTGAACTAGAAGCACAAGAATTTCGCTACACTCGCATTAACATCTGCGAACCATATGTATGTGACCAATAATATTTGATTTGATTTGATTTGAAAGATAACTTCGATCAATGACCACTACCATGGCACTGTGACATATGGTTTTTGTGTTCTCACCAAATGTTTGTGCCACTAGTGGCAGTGGAACACCTTCCATTTGTCAAGATCTCAGCTAGGTCAGCCACCATGTTTGTTTGTGTTTGTGTCAGTGTGTTAGTCTCCACAGCAGGCATCTTCAAATGTAGTACTGCAACAAAAATGGTCTTCTGTCCTCTCTCCACTCGTATGGCCCTCTGCCAGATCTCTGTGGTCAGTATTCATTTTACAAGTGTTTCTCCTGTGGTATTTGTACATACCAATCAGGGATGAGCTGCATGGCTCCAAGAACAGAGGTTCTGGTTGGTGGTACAGTTTGCAAAGCCCCTTTCCCTCTTTCCAAACGACCTACACAAGCTCACAGCTCTCTCCATCTTGCAACAGGTTTGGTCTGTTCCTTGCCCTTTTTTGTGGTTTGGCTTTTTGGCTGTTCAATTGGCCTGGTCAGACTCTCCTCCAGTCTGTTGACTATTTGAGCTCAGGGACTTTTCACAGATGTACCATCTTCTTGATTGTCTGCAGGTGGTTTTCAAACATGAAAATGCTCCCTTCAGCACCAGTTTCCCCATGTACAGGAGAAACTGACAGAACTCTCTTGCCTTTCATCTCTCAAGCTCATCAAGGCCTCTGGGGGTGTGAGGAAAGATGGAGGGGATCAACGACCTCAAATGTAGGAATCCGCTGCTCACCTCCTGCACCGGGCCGGCAGAAATTCTCATGCCTTTCTCCTCGCTACACCAGGCCATCAGGAGTTACTTGGTGACCCCAGGCAGACCTGGTGCATGTAATCGATGGGGAAACACAGCACCTTGTCACCCGGGAGGTCAGACAGTGGTGTGTTGCCGTGGTGGTCCTCTGGCTGTGTGTGAGCGCAGAATGACGCATCTGTGCACAAGATTAGGTTAGTTGTCTCCTGGTATGTCACTCAGTTGAACCAGTCCCCTCTTTGGGTACATCTTTCACACCCATAGTACCCAGAGTAACATTTGGTGTTTTACATTTACATTTTAGTCATTTAGCAGACGCTCTTATCCAGAGCGACTTACAGTAGTGAATGCATACATTTCATACAATATACTTTTTTTTTTTCTGTGCTGGCCCCCCGTGTTCTTGACCATGGATCTTGCTGGAGCATCACACACAAAGCATTGAACCGTTATTTGGATGTTCCTCCCTCCGTAGTCCAGGCTATTTGCCAAGATCTCAGCTAGGTCAACCACCGTGTCCTCTTGGAACGCAAGGTCCGTTGGCCTCTTCAATCCACAGATAAGTACTATCGTGAAACATTTGGAAGATTGATAGGAAAACCTTAACATGCAAAAGTTAGTTTCAAGTTTCAAGTTAATGTCACATGCACAGTACAGTGAAATGCCTTTCTTCCATGCTCTAAACCCAACAATGCAGTAATCAATAACAATGTAAAACAAAAAAACTATGTAGAACAAAATCAAATAGAAATAAGAAGAACACGATAAAGTAAGTAAGCATACTACACTGCTCAAAAAAATAAGGGGAATACTAAAATAACACATCCTAGATCTGAATGAATGAAATAATCTTATGATATACTTTTTTCTTTACATAGTTGAATGTGCTGACAACAAAATCACACAAAAATAATCAATGGAAATCCAATTTATCAACCCATGGAGGTCTGGATTTGGAGTCACACTCAAAATTAAAGTGGAAAACCACACTACAGGCTGATCCAACTTTGATGTAATGTCCTTAAAACAAGTCAAAATGAGGCTCAGTAGTGTGTGTGGCCTCCACGTGCCTGTATGACCTCCCTACAACGCCTGGGCATGCTCCTGATGAGGTGGCGGATGGTCTCCTGGGGGATCTCCTCCCAGACCTGGACTAAAGCATCCGCCAACTCCTGGACAGTCTGTGGTGCAACGTGGCGTTGGTGGATGGAGCGAAACATGATGTCCCAGATGTGCTCAATTGGATTCAGGTCTGGGGAACGGGCGGGCCAGTCCATAGCATCAATGCCTTCCTCTTGCAGGAACTGCTGACACACTCCAGCCACATGAGGTCTAGCATTGTCTTGCATTAGGAGGAACCCAGGGCCAACCGCACCAGCATATGGTCTCACAAGGGGTCTGAGGATCTCATCTCGGTACCTAATGGCAGTCAGGCTACCTCTGGCGAGCACATGGAGGGCTGTGCTGCCCCCCAAAGAAATGCCACCCCACACCATGACTGACCCACTGCCAAACCGGTCATGCTGGAGGATGTTGCAGGCAGCAGAACGTTCTCCACGGCGTCTGGAGACTCTGTCACGTCTGTCACGTGCTCAGTGTGAACCTACTTTCATCTGTGAAGAGCACAGGGCGCCAGTGGCGAATTTGCCAATCTTGGTGTTCTCTGGCAAATGCCAAACGTCCTGCACGGTGTTGGGCTGTAAGCACAACCCCCACCTGTGGACGTCGGGCCCTCATACCACCCTCATGGAGTCTGTTTCTGACCGTTTGAGCAGACACATGCACATTTGTGGCCTGCTGGAGGTCATTTTGCAGGGCTCTGGCAGTGCTTCTCCTGCTCCTCCTTGCACAAAGGCGGAGGTAGCGGTCCTGCTGCTGGGTTGTTGCCCTCCTACGGGTCTCCTGGTGTACTGGCCTGTCTCCTGGTAGCGCCTCCATGCTCTGGACACTACGCTGACAGACACAGCAAACCTTTTTGCCACAGCTCGTATTGATGTGCCATCTTGGATGAGCTGCACTATCTGAGCCCCTTGTGTGGGTTGTAGACTCCGTCTCATGCTACCACTAGAGTGAAAGCACCGCCAGCATTCAAAAGTGACCAAAACATCAGCCAGGAAGCATAGGAACTGAGAAGTGGTCTGTGGTCCCCACCTGCAGAACCACTCCTTTATTGGGGGTGTCTTGCTAATTGCCTATAATTTCCACCTGTTGTCTATTCCATTTGCACAACAACATGTGAAATTTATTGTCAATCAGTGTTGCTTCCTAAGTGGACAGTTTGATTTCACAGAAGTGTGATTGACTTGGAGTTACATTGTGTTGTTTAAGTGTTCCCTTTATTTTTTTGAGCAGTGTATTATTATCGTAGTCTTTATTTTTATGTTACAGGTGAGACATACCCAGAAAGCTCAACGTCTTGTCAAGTGCTCAAATCTGTACAGCTTCCCCAGAAAAATCATGTAGAGTAGCTCCAACTTACAAGAATGGGTTTACAAGGCAGTGATGAAATGGTTTTATATGAGAACTAATTCAAACATACAATGATATATATTGGATACAGTTACCCATTCAAAACTGATGTTACAAAATCACTTCTCACTGTGTACATTTCAAGGTTTCACAAACATCAACCAACTATCTAGTTAATGTTTCCTCGGACTAACACACTGTTGAGTTTCCTATTTACTAAAGAACAACCATTAAGACAAAACACAAAAAAATTGTAATATAAACTGTGTACATGTCATTCTATACTGAGAACAGGTAAATTCTGAAAGATTTTGATAAGAATTTTTATTCATGGCTCAATTTAGGATACTGTTTATTTTTATTTCACTTAAATTGTATTATTTATGTTGTCTCATACCATGCTGATACACTACCAGCAATGCAAACAGATGTGCCTTTTTGGATCAAGAATACTAATAGGCATGATCAGATCCTCTTTCTTATTCAGGCATCATATAATGCACAGCCACATGCTAATCCATAAACTCCACCAATAACACATTGAAAAAACTTAACATGACTGACTACTGGCAATGAATCAATAAATCAAATGTATTTATAAAGCCCTTTTTACATCAGACGATGTCACAAAGTGCTGTACAGAAACCCAGCCTAAAACCCCAAACAGCAAGCAATGCAGATGTAGAAGCACGGTGGCTAGGAAAAACTCCCTAGAAAGGCCAGAACCTAGGAACAAACCGAGAGGAACCAGGCTCTGAGGGGTGGCCAGTCCTCTTCTGGCTGTGCCGGGTGGAGATTATAACAGAACATGGCCAAGATGTTCAAACGTTCATAAATGACCAGCAGGGTCAGATAATAATCACAGTGGTTGTAGAGGGTGCAACAGGACAGCACCTCAGGATTAAATGTCAGTTGGCTTTTCATAGCCGATCATTCAGAGTTAGAGACACCAGGTGCGGTAGAGAGAGAGTCCAAAACAGCAGGTCCGGGACAAGGTTGCACGTCCAGTGAACAGGTCAGTGTTCCATAGCCGCAGGCAAAACAGCTGAAACTGGAGCAGCAGCATGACCAGGTGGACTGGGGATAGCAAGGAGTCATCAGGCCAAGTAGTCCTGAGGCATGGTCCTAGGGCTTAGGTCCTCCGAGAGGAGAGAGAAAGAAAAGAGAGAATTAGAGGGAGCATACTTAAATTCACACAGGACACCGGATGAGACAGATAACAGACTGACCCTAGCCCCCCGACACAAACTCTGCTTGTAACCCTGATTGTAACCTGACAACACCCATGCAACCAGGCGTCACACACACCCCAAGGGGGTAGAGAGACAGATTACATTCATTGAAGGTAAATCACAATGCACCTAGAATTGGTCTAGGAGACATGTTTTCTGTAGATTTGTCATAGGACAAGTCTTACACTTATATTCAGGCAGACCTTCACTACAAAAATTCCCTACTGTTTCAAATTTTCAAACTCAGGCCTCCCCATTCACAATATAAATTCCCAACTGTTTCAGATGTTCAAACACATTCAACAAAGTCACTACACATCAATCACCATGACATTTTTATTGCAAACATTTGCTTTACCTCAAAGGAACAGCTGCATTATCATGTTACATAAGCGCTCACGCGATAGCTTTAGAACAGCCGGACAGGATGACCATAAAAGGGCATAAACACATGACACTAAAAATATATCAATCACTTTGACACATGCCGTCTACTATATTCTCTCTCACACATACACTGAGATCCAACAACTAGACCCGTCCTCTCTGGAGTTTAACGATCATGCTGAAGTCAGGTGTATACACTGTTCTCATGATATATCATTTTATTGGAGCTTGTGTTGTAAATTTGCAACAAAGATGCTGATTGTGAGGAGTAGTTCCACTCCATGTAATTCAACGAGTAATTAAACTACAGTGCCTTCAGAAAGTATTTATACTCCTTGACTTATTGCACATTGTTGTTACAGCCTGAATTCAAAATGGATTACAGTTTCTCAATTGCTTAGAAACAACTCACCATTTTCTCAAATCTTCACACACAATTTTAAAAGCTCACACCTGGTACAAACATCTAACTTTGCGCTCAGACAACACACACAAGCTGTCAAAAACACAGACTACATGACTGTTTGCTACACTGCTATCAAAATGTTTAGAATAGGTTTTCAGATAAATAATTTGGAACTTCGTAAAATCACAGCACTGACTATCCAGATAACCCTTTCAGGAACAACCTGGCGAGAGAAATTCAAAAGAGTACTGTAATAAATACCTCTTACATTAGTGGATAAGGGAATTCTACTGTATATGCTGTTTTGGTCAAAAACCTGACCTTTGAAATGTTACATTGACAAAACATACAAGGAAGAGTCCATGCACAGTAAAATACCCAATTTCCAAAAGCTTCATTTCCAAATGCAGGAAATGTACAGGTTACTCAGCATCAGCGTTCTCATCACCTTGCCTCAGGTCAGGCCATCAACGTCACACATTATGTTTGCTCTTACCAGACAGCGTGGGAAAAATGCCTTAGAAAACTCTGGATAGACTCCACTGGCACATCACCACAGGCATCCACCATTACCTCCAGGAGGTTTTGCTGTGCATAGGGGTTGCAGTCATACACTCTCCACCGCCATGCTGAGAAAACATTCCTCAATCAGATTCAGAAATGGGGAATGTGCTGGCAAAAAAAGAACGGTGAAGCTGGGGTGGTCAGTGAACCAGTCGCGAACCAGAGCAGCCCGATGTAAACTCACGTTATCCCAAATGACAACATATTGGGCTTGCTCTGGTTGCCCTGGCTCCCCTTCCTGTTGAAGAATGTTATTGTGTAGCGGATCTAGAAATTGAAGGAGTTGTGCCGTGTTGTATGGACTCACTTTGACATGGCGGTGGAGGACGTCACGATTGCTGATGGCTGCACATAGGGTGACGTTGCCTCCCCTCTGGCCAGGAACTTGTATGATGGCACTGTGACCAATGATGTTGCGCCCCCTTTCGTTAGGTTGAACCCTGCCTCGTCGATGATGTACTCCTGTGGGTCAGCCATGGCATCCAGTTCAAATAGTGTCTACAGAAGTAAAGAAAACACACATTTTACTCTACCACAAATACTACTGTACTGGAATGAAAGATTGTATAGTAATGTGTTACAGTAACTGCAGTACACAGTACTGTATTGATATGCTGGAGAGATGGGCCATACTCCATACTGTAAAAATGCTGTGCATTATAGCAATTACCTGCACATATTGGAGTCGTTGCGCCTTAACTCTGATTGAATTCCTTTCAAAAGGCACAGCTGCTTTGTCCTTATGTGGTTCTTCTGAACGATCCGGTCAATGGTGGAAATGTTGATGCTGTCAGTTCCTTGGAAGACTACCTGGTCTGCAACTATATGGGTTTGAATTTCCCTCAAACGGATGGAATTACTGGCAATCACCATATTCACCAGGGCAGTCACCTGTGAGAAGTCTCCACCTAACCTCCATATTCACCAGGGCAGTCTCCTGTTCAGCTGTGAGAAATCTCCACCTAACCTCCATATTCACCAGAGCAGTCTCCTGTTCAGCTGTGAGAAATCTCCGCTTAACCTCCATAATCACCAGGGCAGTCACCTGTTCAGCTGTGAGAAGTCTCCGCCCACCTCCAATAGATGGCCTCCAATTACTGACCTATGGTCATCCATTACTGTGTTAAAAACTACACTGAGAACAAAGTGGAGATTCAGTCTATATGCACTACAACATTACATGTATCACAGTAACAACAAGGAAAATGACCTGTTTTCCCTTCTGAAAGTACGGACAATGGATGCAACCATGTAACGGCTTAGGTTGGGTTGCACTAGCTGTCCAGCTTCTCTCATAGTCCTCCCATGTATGAGCACATGATGAACTAGGGTGGCACAGATTTCATCTGAGATTACTTGTCTTTGTTGTTGTCTTTGTTGTTGTTGTCGTCGTCCTCATCCTCTCCATTGTCTTGCAACTTCAGCATTGTAAGGATCCATTGTTCCAAAGCACATGGACATGCCTCTAAGCCCTATTTATTGATCCTGCAATTCTGATTGGTGTATTAACAATTTTGCGGCTTAGTGTTTGCACTTGGAGAAAGGTGTGCTCTTTGAAGTTTAGGTTGTGATGACTTGAGTTAATTATATTGAGAGCATGTGTTTGCTGAATGAATATATAGTACAATAAATTATTCAAGCTCTGTCAAGTTGGTTGTTGATCATTGCTAAAATATGAAGAGTGATGTGTATTCAGCTTGGTATTAATTGACACATTTTTTTGTTTTGCAGTTTTACTTTATTGCAAACAGGATGCATGTTTTGGAATATTTTTATTCTGTACAAGCTTCCTTATTTTCACTCTGTCAATTAAGTTAGTATTGTGGAGTAACTACAATGTTGTTGATCCATCCTCAGTTCTCATCTCACAGCCATTCAACTCTGTAACTGTTTTAAAGTCACCATTGGCCTCATGCTGAAATCCCTGAGCTGTTTCCTTCCTCTCCGACAACTGAGTTAGGAAGCATGCCTGTATCTTTGTAGTGACTGGGTATATTGATACACCATGCAAAGTGTAATTAATAGCTTTGCTATGCTCAAAGGGATATTCATTCACATTTACGTCATTTAGCAGACCCTCTTATCCAGAGCGACTTACAAATTGGTGCATTCACCTTATGATATCCAGTGGAACAACCACTTTACAATAGTACATCTATATCTTTTTTGGGGGGGAGGGTAGAAGGATTACTTAATCCTATCCCAGGTATTCATTAAAGAGGTGGGCTTTCAGGTGTCTCCGGAAGGTGGTGATTGACTCCGCTGTCCTGGCGTCGTGAGGGAGCTTGTTCCACCATTGGGGTGCCAGAGCAGCGAACAGTTTTGACTGGGCTGAGCGGGAACTGTGCTTCCGCAGAGGTAGGGAGGCGAGCAGGCCAGAGGTGGATGAACGCAGTGCCCTTCTTTGGGTGTAGGGACTGATCAGAGCCTGAAGGTACGGAGGTGCCGTTCCCCTCACAGCTCCGTACGCAAGCACCATGGTCTTGTAGCAGATGCGAGCTTCAACTGGAAGCCAGTGGAGTGTGCGGAGGAGCGGGGTGACGTGAGAGAACTTGGGAAGGTTGAACACAGGACAGAGCCAAGTGACTTGGTGTATAGCGAGAATAGGAGAGGGCCTAGAACTGAGAGCACGTGGTGCGGAGACGGATTCTCGCCATGCCACCTGGTAGGAGCGACCTGTCAGGTAGGATGCAATCCAAGAGTGAGCCGCGCCAGAGATGTCCAACTCGGAGAGGGTGGAGAGGAGGATCTGACGGTTCACAGTATCAAAGGCAGCAGATAGGTCTAGAAGGATGAGAGCAGAGGAGAGAGAGTTAGGTTTAGCAGTGCGGAGAGCCTCCGTGACACAGAGAAGAGCAGTCTCAGTTGAATGACCAGTCTTGAAACCTGACTGATTTGGATCAAGAAGGTCATTCTGAGAGAGATAGCAAGAGAGCTGGCCAAGGACGGCACGCTCAAGAGTTTTGGAGAGGAAAGAAAGAAGGGATACTGGTCTGTAGTTGTTGACATCGGAGGGATCGAGTGTAGGTTTTTTCAGAAGGGGTGCAACTCTCGCTCTCTTGAAGACGGAAGGGACGTAGCCAGCGGTCAAGGATGAGTTGATGAGCGAGGTGAGGTAAGGGAGAAGGTCGCAAGATTTCATCTGGAGAGAGAGGGGAGAAAGAGGTCAAAGCATAGGGTAGGGCAATGTGAGCAGGACCAGCGGTGTCGTTTGACTTAACAAACGAGGATCGGATGTCGTCAACCTTCTTTTCAAAATGGTTGACAAAGTCGTCCGCAGAGAGGGAGGAGGGGGGAGGGGGAGGAGGATTCAGGAGGGAGGAGAAGGTGGCAAAGAGCTTCCTAGGGTAAGAGGCCGAGTGTTTGGAATTTAGAGTGGTAGAAAGTGGCTTTAGCAGCAGAAACAGAGGAAGAAAATGTGGAGAGGAGGGAGTGAAAAGATGCCAGGTCCGCAGGGAGGCTAGTTTTCCTCCATTTCCACTCGGCTGCCCGGAGCCCTGTTCTGTGAGCTCGCAATGAGTCGTCAAGCCACGGAGCAGGAGGGGAGGACCGAGCCAGCCGGGAGGATAGGGGACATAGAGTCAAAGGATGCAGAAAGGGAGGAGAGGAGAGGAGAGTTGAGGCAGAATCAGTAGATTGGTTGGAGAAGGATTGAGCAGAGGGAAGAGATGATAGGATGGAAGAGGAGAGAGTAGCAGGAGAGAGAGAGAGCGAAGGTTGCGACGGCGCAGTACCATCTGAGTAGGGGCAGAGTGAGTAGTGTTGGAGGAGAGCGAGAGGGAAAAGGATACAAGGTAGTGGTCAGAGAGACTTGGAGGGGAGTTGCAGTGAGATTGGTAGAAGAACAGCATCTAGTAAAGATGAGGTCAAGCGTATTGCCTGTCTTGTGAGTAGGGGGGACGGTGAGAGGGTGAGGCCAAAAGAGGAGAGGAGCGGAAAGAATGAGGCAGAGAGAAATGAGTCAATGGTAGATGTGGCGAGGTTAAAGTCACCCAGAATTGTGAGGGGTGAGCCATCCTCAGGAAAGGAACCTATCAAGGAGTCAAGCTCATTGATTAACTCTCCAAGGGAACCTGGAGGGCGATTAATGATAAGGATGTTAAGCTTGAATGGGCTAGTGACTGTGACAGCATGGAATTCAAAGGAGGAGATCGACAGATGGGTCAGGGGAGAAAGAGAGAATGTCCACTTGGGAGAGATGAGGATTCCAGTCCCGCCACCCCGCTGACCAGATGCTCTCGGGGTATGCGAGAACACGTGGTCAGACGAGGAGAGAGCAGTAGGAGTAGCAGTGTTTTCTGTGGTAATCCATGTTTCCGTCAGCGCCAAGAAGTCGAGGGACTGGAGGGTAGCATAGGCTGAGATGAACTCTGCCTTGTTGGCTGCAGACCGGCAGTTCCAGAGGCTGCCGGAGACCTGGAACTCCACATGGGTCTTGCGCGCTGGGACCACCAGGTTAGAGTGGCAGCGGCCATGCGGTGTGAAGCGTTTGTGTGGCCTGTGCAGAGAGGAGAGAACAGGGATAGACAGACACATAGTTGACAGGCTACAGGAGAGGCTACGCTAATGCAAAGGAGATTGGAAAGAAAATTAACTAAACAACTGGGGAAGCGAGAGAGCAGGGCCTCCCTCACTAACCATTCGCTGAAACACTCAAATATAACTATTCCAACTTCCACTTAGAAATTATAATTGATGTAAACTACAGTGGTTCAATGTTTCCAGGAATAGGCTCAAACGTAGTTTTTTCAGCTAGATAACTTGGTACAGTATTCTTCCGTGAAACCCACCCAGTGCACCGTGTCTTATGACGCCGTAGCTAACTAGCATCCAATAACACACGGTTAGCACCAATACTTGGTTACAACAAACCATCAATGGATCATTCGTGTCCGTGTCTAGTTCCTTTCATAACACAGAAGTAATTAAACGTTGGCTAGCCAACACAAAGTCAGTCCTGCTAACTACACAAGTGGACTACACAACTCGAAAGCTTACATTGCATATTCAATGCCTGCATTATAGATAGATAGATAAAATCAAATCTAATTTGATTTGTCACATGTGCCAAATACAACAGAATACCATACAGTGAAATTCCTACTTATGCAGTTAAGAAAAATAAGTGTTAAGTATTTAAAAAAAAAAAAAGTAACAAATAATTAAAGAGCAGCAGTAAAATAATAATAGCGAGGCTATATACAGGGTGTACCGGTACAGAGTCAATGTGCGGTGGCACCAGTTAGTAGAGGTAATTGAGGTAATATGTACATGTGGGTAGAGTTAAAGTGACTATGCATAGATAATAACAGAGTAGCAGCAGCGTAAAGGGGGGGGGGGGGGGGGGGGGACGACAATGCAAATAGTCTGAGTAGCCACTTGATAAGCTGTTCAGAAGTCTTATGGCTTGGAGGTAATCAATTCAAATTTTATTTGTCACATGCGCCGAATACAACAGGTGTAGACCTTACAGTGAAATGATTACTTACAAGCCCTTAACCAACAATGCAGTTAAGAAAATCCATTAAAAAAAAGTAAGAGATAAGAACAAATAATTAAAGAGCAGCAGTAAATAACAATAGCGGGGCTATATACAGGGAGTACCAGTACAGAGTCAATGTGTCAATATGCGGGGGGCACCGGTGTCGAGGTTATTGACATAATTATTTACATGTAGATAGAGTTATTAAAGTGGCTATGCATAGATAATAACAGAAAGTAGCAGCAGCGTAGGGGGGTGCAAAAGTCCGGGTAGCCATTTGATTAGATGTTCAGGAGTCTTATGGCTTGGGGGTAGAAGCTGTTTCAGAAGCCTCTTGGATGTAGACTGGCGCTCCAGTACCGCTTGTCGTGCGGTAGCAGAGAGAACAGTCTATGAATAGGGTGGCTGGAGTCTTTGGCAATTTTTAGGGCCTTACTCTGACACCGCCTGATAAGAGGTCCTGGATGGCAGGAAGCTTGGCCCCAGTGATGTACTGGGCCTTATGCACTACCCGCTTTAGTGCCTTGTGGTCAGAGGCCGAGCAGTTGCCATACCAGGGAGTGATGCAACCTGTCAGGATGCCCTCGATGGTGCAGCTGTAAAACCTTTTCAGGATCTCAGGACCCATGCCAAATATTTTCAGTCTCCTGAGGGGGTGTTTAGTTCTAGGGTCCTTAGCATAGTGATGAGCTTTGAGGGCACTATGGTGTTGAATGCTGAGCTGTAGTCAATGAATAGCATTCTCACATAGGTTTTCCTTTTGTCCAGGTGGGAAAGGGCAGTGTGGAGTGCAATAGAGATTGCATAATCTATGAATCTATTGGGGCGGTATGATTGGAGTGGGTCTAGGATTTCTGGGATGGTGGTGTTGATGTGAGCCATGACCAGCCTTTCAAAGCACTTCATGGCTACAGACGTGAGTGCTACAGGTCGGTAGTCATTTATGAAGGTTACCTTAGTGTTCTTGGGCACAGGGACTATGGTGGTCTGCTTGAAATATGTTGGTATTACAGAGGGGACAGGTTGAAAATGTCAGTGAAGACACTTGCCAGTTGGTCAGCGCATGCTCTGAGTACACGTCCTGGTAATCCGTCTGGCCCTGCGACCTTGTGAATGTTGACCTGTTTAAAAGGTCTTACTCACATTGGCTACGGAGAGCGTGATCACACAATTGTCTGGAACAGCTGATGCTCTCATGCATGTTTCAGTGTTACCTGCCTCGAAGCGATCATAGAAGTAATTTAGCTCGTGGTAGGCTCGTGTCTGGGCAGCTCTCGGCTGTGCTTCCCTTTGTAGTCTGTAATAGTTTGCAAGCCCTGCCACATCCAACAAGCGTCGTAGCCAATGTACAGTAGAATGATTCAATCTTAGTCCTGTATTAACGCTTTGCCTGTTTGATGGTTCATCGGAGGGTATAGTAGGATTTCTTATAAGCCTCCTGGTCCCGCTCCTTGAAAGCGGCAGCTCTACCCTGTAGCTCAGTGCGGATGTTGCTTGTAATCCATGGCTTCTGGTGGGGTATGTACCTACAGTCACTGTAGGGACGACGTCATCGATGCACTTATTGATGAAGCCAGTGACTGATGTGGTGTACTCCTCCTCAATGCCATCGGAAGAATCTCGGAACATATTCCATTCTGTGCTAGCAAAACAGTCCTGTAGCTTAGCATCCGCTTCATCTGACCACTTTTTTTATTGATAGATAGATAAAAAAGAATAAACGCAACAAGTGTTGGTCCCATGTTTCATGAGCTGAAAAAAAATATCCCCAAAAACACATTGAAATAGGTGGGTCAACATTGGCAAAATATTCATTTTCACAGTATTTACGCATCCAGATAGTGAAAGGGGGAGAAGAGACCAACTCAACTCGCTCAAAGTCAAATTTAATATGTTGTAGTAGCTTTGTAAAGTTTGCCTTTAGGAAGTCTTTCAACTGGCGGGTAACTGAAACACCTGGATATGTGAATTTGCTTGTGACCTTTTGAATGGAAGTGTAGCCAAACTGGTGGATCCGTCTTGCGGGAGAATAGGAAACATTTCCCATTTATGCAGATTTAGTTTATACCCAGATATTTCCCCAAAGGTTTCAAGAGTATTCAAAACGATTGTTGCAGATAACATTGGATCAGAGATAAATAAAAGTATATAAAATCAGCATAAAGTGAGGTTGTGTGTTTGAGACCTCTTATCACCCCTTTCACTACCTCACTGCTACGTAGAGCGATGGCAAGTGTCTCTTTGGCTAAAGAAAAAGTAATGGAGACATTGAACAGCCCTGCCTAGTGGAACATTGTAAAGGAAAGTATTCAGAAAGGATGGCATTACTTCGAACTGAAGCCAGTGGAAATGTGTATATTATTTTACCCCATTTAATAAATGCATCTCCAAAACCAAAGCCCTTTAATGAATAAATAATCCCATTCTATATGTTTTTCCTGCATCCATCAAAATAACTATTTCTGAGTTTGCAGAGGGTGGAGTATATATATAATATTAAACAGGCATCTCAAATAAAATAAAAATGAGTGTCTGTTTTTAAATAAACCCTGTCTGATCGGGGTTGATTAAAGAAGATAAGGCAGTCTCAAGGAGAAGTGATAGGGTTTTATACAATATGTTATAGCTTAATAGGACTATAGGAGGCACACTCAAGGGGATCCTTATCTTTATTTAGAATTATTGATATAGTGACTTGGTAAAAAGTCTGGGGTAGAGATTTGGTATCAAACGGGTGGGAGAAGGCTGAGGCTAAAAGCGGTACGAGTTGTTTAGCAAACGTCTTAAAAAAAAATTCAGCTGAGAACCTGTCTGGTCCCGGTGCTTTGCCATTCTTAAAGGACTTTATAGCTTGTAAAATTTCTGAAGAGGTAAGTGGTTTATTAAGATCCATTCTCACTTTGTTGTTTAGCTTCGGTATTGGTAAACTTGAGAGGAAAGTGTCTATCAACTGGGAATCTCCAGAGGCTTCAGTGTTATATAAAATTAAAGTAAAAGTTTTAAACTGATTATTGAGCACATGGCTATCATTTGAATTCAGACCTTATTTTTTACCAATCTACCAATTAGTGCCCTTCTTTGCGAGGAATTGGAAAACCTCCCTGGTCTTTGTGGTTGAGTCTGTTTGAAATTTTGACTGAGAGACCTTACAGATAATTGTAGGTGTGGGGTACAGAGATGCGGTAGTCACAGTGGCAAATCGTGATTATAGGACCTAGGCCTTCAGAGGGACCAAAAATCTTCCAATACGTTGTATCAAACTAAAAAAAATCTAGAAAATCTCCTCCATAGGAGGAGGCAGATAGCTGGGTCCAGGGGCAGGCAGAAGGTCATATGCGGTAGGTCCAAAAATGGCAACAGTACAGGCAGGGAATAGGCAAAAGGTGTCGTGAGTGAGGCAGGCAGCCAAAAACTATCATACATGGGAGGAGAGACAGATGGTGAAAACCCAGAGCTCCCAAAAAGTGTGTCTCAAAACAAACAATACCTCACAGTGATGGGGTGCAAGGAACTGAACTAAATAGTGTGGGATGATAACATGCAGGTCTGTGAACAGGTGATTAGAATTCCTGTGATTGGGATCTGGAGCATGAGCTGGAAAGTGGGCTGCCACACGTTACACTGAGTACAAAAGAAAAAGGATATACATCATCAATGCAAGCACATAAAGTTTGCGCCTTTTGTAGCGGCTAGAACTGTTCACTTGTTTGTCAGTGACAAGTAACGTGACCAGATGGACCAATACAATTCAATTTCACACATCGCACCAAAATGGACAAATCATAGCTGTGTATGCAAACCAAATGATGATCGGTAACAGGATTTTCTAACAGTACAAAATAAGGTAGCTACATGCCATGAAAAAAACAGTTTCCTAATCAACTTGAAAAATAAATGGAGCCTAACGACTTTAAGCAGGTTCAGGAGACAATACAGACACAGAGCCAGTGGACAGATCTTCTGAAGACCATGAGGAAGGAAATCCCTGGCCGCATCTCAAAGAACACTTCAGCTTCAAGCAGAGCAGAGGAATCAGTGTAATTATGGAATGTAAGCTCTGCTTACCAAAGATGGTGGAGGTGGCTACCTAGAAAAAGTCTGCGTCAAACTTGAGGAAACATGTAGTGGTACAAAAATTAAAGTTACAAATATATTTTATCGCCATGAATGGCATTTGTTGTGTAGGCTATGTAGCTAACAAAGTGTTGCTACTAGCCAGTTGCATTCAATCTGTAGCATAATGCTAACGTTAGCTAGCTAATCCGGTTGCTAGCTAGTTAAAAGCTAACCCTGACCAACGTCTTTATACAGCTGAAGGAAGTATAAGCTGTGGTGCGGGCTATTACTGCATTGACATTATGGTGGCTAGTAGCTAGCCATCCCCATAATGTATGTTGTTGGGGATAGCTAAAAGTGAAATGAATGAACTTGTGAAGATAAAATAAATAATTTTGAGACCTGGGATTTTTAGGTTTGAACATTATCTTTTTTTGCTTGCTTATTACCTAGCTATATCTGTTTGGATCATTGAGTTTCAAATAATAGCCAAAAATCATGTTCGGTAAAACTATAGTTCTTATGACTGGGAAAAGAAAGAACAATATTCCCCAATATTCGTATGTATTTGGACAGTGACAATATTCAAAACATGCTGTAATTTCTAAATGGTTCATTTGATATGAATAAAAACACCTTATAGCTGACAGTTTGCATTTAACCCCATTGGATTTTAAAAGATACAATGACAATGTGCTGGACTACAGAGCAAAAACAAAAATGTTGTCATTGCCCAAATACTTACAGATTGCACTTTGTGCTGGTTTAAGTTAATTTGTATAAAACCAAACTGGTCAGGCTATATACATTTTGCCCAGATTGATGCAATAATTTTGTCCACAGAGGAAACATCCATTAAAGATGACAAACTACAATATTCTCACCTCTGCAACCACAAACAAATGAACCAAGGAACTATCAAACACCTCAACTTGCAAGCAAACGAAGATGTCTGAAATAATGGCAGTGGGAGGAGCCAGGTGCGTCACACAGGCAACCGTTGACAAGCTTGTCAATAATTAGATCTGTGAGTGCCATCAACCACTCTGTGGTCGAACAACCAGCTTTTAAATAGTTGGTAACCACCCTGCATTCTCAATGCAAAGTGATCTCCAGATCTACTGTTCATTCAAGAATACATGAAGCTGCCAGTCACATGAAGAAGAGAGTTAGGCCACACCTTGGCAGGGTAAATTATGCTGCCACCACCACTGATTGTTCGACAGCTCATCAAAGGAGTTACATGGATAGATGAAGAAACTCTGGTGAGACGTTCTGCTGCACTCGCATGCAAGAGATTGAGAGGTTCCCACACATTTGATGTGCTTGCAGGTGCCCTCGATGACATCCATTGTGCATACAGGATCAAGGGGAAAGTGGTAAGAACCACACAGAGTGGATCAAACTTCATCAAAGCATTCAATGTTTTTGGTGAACAGAGCCAGGCAGTAGAGTCAACAGACCGAGACTCAGATGCTGAAGAGCCAGCAGAGCAGGTTGAATACCAAGACACCTATTCCATCCTGGAAAATTACAGTGGCCTAGAATATCAACTCCCTCAGCATCAACGGTGTTCGTGTCACCTGCTGAACCTCATTGCAAGAACAGATTCTGCGTTGGCAGAAACAAATAGTGATGGCTACAAAAGGTTGTCCAGGTCGTCTTTTGCCAAATGCCAAGCCATGTGGAATAAAACGGGGCGGTCAACATTAGCTGCTGAAGTTGTAGCGAATGAGTGCAAACTGCAGTTGATCTGTCCAAATCAAACACGTTGGAACTCAACGTACCTGGCTGTGGAGAGGATCACACGTATCATACAAGAGAAGGGGGAGGATGCCATAAGAAGTGTGTGTGAAGAATTACAAGTGAAAATGTGACTAGCAAATCTTTGAATCAATGTAATGTTTTCCTATTACAATAATATTTATTGTTCATGAGATGTTAACATCTTGCCAAATGTGCCTATCACTTATCAGAGCCATTCAGAATGGTCTGCAAAAGTTATTTGGAAAAAATGGAGGAGTTACAGCTTTTTGCTGCTGCAATCCTTCTGCCAAAGTTAAGACATCTTGGACTGACAAAGCTAATGTCACAGCCGGTATGATTTCTTTACTCGAAAAGGTTTTAACCTCATTGTCCATATGATGATATCTTTTGGTCTTTGAGCCTTTTCTTTAATTGTTTTGTTTCTTTTTTTCGTTATTTAAGTTTCATTACAGGTGCTGGACAATAACCTTTGCATATAAGTATGTTTGGGTACAGCCAGACATGGACTCAACTCAGAGAATTTTAGGTCTGAATGCATTTCAACAACTCAAATCAATCTCAGTATCTGAGAATAACAAGTGTGGAAGTCTGTGTTAGAGCTATTGCAATGCCAATAATATGATTGTGTTGCCAGCCACATACAACAGTTTTCTGAAGCACTGAATATGTGAATGTTGTGTTGCAGGATAAACTCAATTAAGTTAGAAAATCAGCTCCTACTGAAACTGAAGGGCAAATTCAGAGAGAAGTGAAGTGAGTTAAGTGTTCGATAGGTAGTTCCACAAAGAAAATATGCCTTTTGAACATTTGTATACATGAAAGTTGAAGATTTAATATTAAAATCAGCTGTGCTGGATTATCTTGTTGGTTATTTTCAGGTGTTTTATGGAACATTTAGCCTGTCAAGCATTACATGTAAACAATATTACAATATTACCGTCTTCTGGGCTCCGGGTCTTGCTGTATCCTGTGGAGATCAAAAACTGAACTCCCTCCCGTTACCTCTGGTACCGTCCGCCAACTATACAGGAGTCCTTTCCTTTCCTTTCCTCCCCCAGTCTCTCCCCCGTGTGCTGCCCTTCTGGCAGCTTTATGGGACTTGTACAGCTGGTGAGCAATCAGCCCTTGATTACTCACCAATCCCCAATCAGCCCCAATTAGTCCTGGCCAGAGAGCCCGTCGAGACCTGGCACGTCCAGCAGATGGAGCCATCGTCTCGTGATGTATACTCCGTCTGTCACCAGGCCTCAACGAGTCTCCCCCTGGTGGCTGACCTGCTGTACACCACAATATACAGTAGTATATAGAAAAGTGTTTTTGATATTCATTTGTGAAGCTTGCATTCCAACTTCCATTATTGTAAAAGGAGAATAAAAATAACCATCAATTTAAATAGCAAATTTTAGAAGTAACAGTAGTCAGAGTAAAAGTAACTTTTTTAAATGTGCTACTTTTTACTTGAGTAGTTTTTTTACACCAGTACATTTAATTGATTACAATTTAATTAAAAGTAACAGTACTTCTACTTGAATAGGATTTTACAGTACTCTTTCCACCCCTGAAAATAACAATAGCGAGACTATACAGGGGGGTACTAGTACAGAGTCAACGTGCGGGAGCACTGGTTAGCTGCAAAAAGAAATTTAAAAAATAAGTGCCACTCACCAAAGTCTAGTCCAGGGCTCGCCAACTCTGTTCCTGGAGCACTACCCTCCTGTAGGTTTTCACTACAGCCCCAGTTGTAACTAACCTGATTTATCTTACCAGCTCATTTTTATGGTTGGAGCGAAAACCTAAACAAACTACGCTGAACCGAACTACACCGTAATTAGCAATGTGTCCAACCGGCCTCACAACCGCAGACCACGTGTATGATGTCAACGTTGTGATAGAGTGCCCCATTTTGGCAGGGGAGGTTATGGTATGGGTAGGCATAAGCTACAGACAACGAGCACAATTGCATTTTATCAATGGCAATTTAAATGCACAGCGATACCGTGACGAGATCCTGAGGACCATTGTCGTGCCAGTCATACATCGCCATCACCTCATGTTTCAGTCTGATAATGCATGGCCCCATGTCACCAGGATCTGTACACAATTCCTGAAAGCTGAAAATATCCCAGTTCTTTCATGGCCTGCATACCAGATGTCACCCCTTGAGCTCATCTGGGATGCTCTGGATCAACGTGTATGACTGCATGTTTCAGTTCCCGCCAATATCCAGCAACTTTGCAAAGCTATTGAAGAGGAGTGGGACAACATTCCACAGGCCACAACCTGATCAATTCTAGGAGGAAGGAGATCTGCATGAGGCAAATGGTGGTCACACCAGATACCGACTGGTTTTCTGACCCACACCCCTACCATTTTTTAAGGTATCTGACCAACAGATGCATATCTGTTGTCCCAGTCCTGTGAAATTCATAGATTAGGGCCTAATGAATTTATTTAAAAAATAAAAAAGTTGTTGCATTTATATTTTGGTTCAGTATATATTTATTTTCAGGGTAGCTTTACTGTATCTCAACTTCTTCCAATGTGAAGTAATTGGTAGCTATATTTTATAGAGTAGCTTCTCCAACACTGACCCTGAGATGGCTTATTGTAAAGTACAAGTAGCAGTGTTTCTATGATTTTCTTATCTAGGGAGAGATAATATAATGGCAAGAAAAAGTAATGCTGGTCATATTTGTGAAACAGCTGTCAGCGTGAAGAAGCATTCCACCAATCTGAGGGTGAGAATGCCTGTCCTGGAGGTGCTCTTCCTAGCCCTCTATGCTGCCTTTGTCAGCTGTGACGATGATGCTAAATTGCAGAACAATGAGACCAAACCCCTGGACAACGCACTTTACAGATATTACCCATTCTTTGCTGACATTCAGGTGATGATATTAAATGGGTTTTGGGTGCCTTCTGGCCTTCTTTTGCCTCTACGGCTTCAGTGGGACGGTCTTCAACTTTCTGATGGCCACCCTCACCATCCAGTGGGCCATCCTGGTACAGGGCTACTTCCAGTTCAGCCATGATGGGAATATCCACCTGGGGGTCATCAACCTGATCAATGCAGTTTGCCTGTGCCGTGGTGCTAATCTCCTTCGGGGCCGTCCTGGGTAAGACCAGCCTAGTGCACCTCCTAGTCAAAGCCCTGCTAGAGATCTCAGTGTTTTCAGTCAATGAATGGGCTGTGCTCAAGTACCTGAAGATCAACGATGCAGGGGGATCCATCCTCATCCACCTGTTAGCCTGCTATTTCGGCCTGGGTGTAACGTTTGTCCTGTAAAGGCCACATCTGAATGAGGGCCACGGCAAGGAGAACACCATTTACCAGTCAGACATCCTGTCAGTTATGGACATCTTATTCCTCTGGGTGTTCTGGCCCTCCCTGAACTTTGCTCTAACCCTGAAGGGAGATGATCAGCACAGGGCCATCCTGCACACCTTCATAGGCTTCAGCTTCTCCATCCTCACGTCGTTTGCCCTCTCCACCATGCTCAACAAGAACGGCAAGATCACCATGGCCGACATCCAGAACGTGACACTGGCAGGCGAGGTGGCGGTGGGGTTGTCGGTGGACATGATCACTACTGCAGCAGCATACGTGCTAGGTGTGATGAGCTGCACCACTTGGGATATAAGTATCTCAGCCCCTTTCTGGCCCGCCACTTCCGGATCCAGGACCATTGTGGTGTCCATAACCTGCATAGCCTCACAGGACTCATATTTTATTTATTTAACCAGGAAGGGCTCATTGAGATTTGAAGTCTCTTTTTCAAGAGCATCCTTGCCAAGATAGGCAGCACCAAGTCATTACACAATTACAACAGGTAACCTAGGAAAAAAAACATAATTCATAGGAGTATTTCAAAATCATTAAACATCAAATTAAAATCATTGACATGTTAGGGAATCAGTCTCAAAATCCTTCATCAATGATTTAAAAACACCAATTGGGACAAGTTCTTCCAATTTAAAAGTATTTTGTAAAGGCGTTCCAAGCAGATGGCGCAGAGTACATAAAAGCCCTTTTACCAAACTCAGTTCGGACATTTGGAACAGTTAGCAGGATAAAGTCCTGCTAACGAAGAGAGTACCCACCACATTTGTGAACAATGAAAATTCCCAAATAAAATGGTAGTAAACCCAAAATGGCTTTGTAAATAGAAGTATACCAGTGACTACGATTGACGAGAGAAGGCCAGCCAACCCTTGTATATAAAGTGCATTGGACGTAAGGGTTTTGCAGTTTAAAATAAATCTCAATGCTCCGTGTGGAAGCATTCATATATAACATACCCCTATAGTCTAGTAAAGGCATAAATGTAGCTGATACTAGCCTCCTCCTGGCTTCAAAAGAACAGGCCTTATTCCTAAAATAAAATCCCAACATAAGTTCAAATTGTTTTGTAAGTTGTTGAATATGCAATTTAAGAGGCCATCATCAATTCAATTCCAATATATTTATATGAGGTTACAGTCTCAATCTCATTGCCCTGACATTTCTTCTATTTCTTGCCTTAGGAAACACCATTAGTTTAGGTGTCAGTATTGAGGATAAGCTTCAATTGACACAAGGTATGTTGAACAGTATAAAAAGCAGTTTGCAAGTTCTGGAAAGCTTTTGTGAGAGACGAGGCACAACAATAAATAACTATTATCATAAAAGTGAAGTTGCGCATTTTTGACTAAATTATTTATATAAATAGTGAATAAGAGGGGACCAAGTACAGAGCCCTGGGGCACACCATTAGACAGACAATTTAACAGACATGAGTCCATCAAATTGAGTTCTTTTATCAGACACATAGTTAGCAAACCATGCAACTGCATGCGCCGAAAGACCTACGCTCGACAATCTCTGCCTCAGTATAGCATGATCAACTGTATCAAAAGCCTTAGAGATCAATAAAAAGAGAGACAGTGCTGTTTTTTGTCAAGGGCTTCAGTGATAGCATTTAAAACCTTCATGGCTGCTTTAATTGTGGTATGCTTCTTTCTGAAGCCCGATTGGTACGTTGATAAAATAGAGTTAGTGAACAGATAAAAATAGTTTTTATAGACTAACAAGTTTTTCAAGTACTTTCGCCAGGGGTGACATCTTTGAGATTGGGTTATAATTATTTAAAAGAGTTGGATCTCCCCCTTTTAAAAGTGGATAGAACAAATGCTGATTTCCAGATCTTTGGAATTTCATTAAATTCCAGGGTTAGATTGAACAGATAGGTAAGTGGTTCAGCTATAAAAATCAGCTGCCAGTTTTAAAAAGCAGGGATCAAGAAGCTCAGGACCTGCAGGCTTTCTCTGATCTAAGGATTTCAGGGTTTTATGTACCTCCTGCACTGAGAATGGCAAAAAGCGCTGTGGGGATATGTGCCATCGTGACAGCCACTGAGGAGGTGTATGAACCCAGTATTTATGAGCTCTTTAGCCACAGGGCACTTATGGAAGGAGACCCTAAGCTTCTGGTACTCTAGGAGTTGATCCCTAGTCTTCAGCCAGGTCCGGGGTAGAGTGCCAGGGGACAGGGCCTCTACTACCTGGCAGCTGTGTTCTCCACTATCAGAGTGGCAGCACTAGGGGGCGTATTGAGAGGCTTTGTGTTGAAGCTGCCGTATCTTGCATCACCCTCAGATGACCTCTGCTTTGATGAGCTGTTTTTCATTGTCCGATGGGTCTAAACGGTCAAATCAGAACTGATTCGACAGCACAAGAGTGCTAGCTATGCATTTAATTGTATAAATATGTTTAATGCTAACTGACTGTAAAAATGTAAATTGATTAGAAAATAATTGTATATTTGTAGAGTTTAATAGAAGAAATCCTCAGTCATGGATAATGTACTCTGTGGTCCATTTCTCTTTCTTGCACTTCTGCATTTTCAATCACACACACAATAAAAGTTTGTTACACACAAACGTTTTTGTAACCATTCTAATTTGCTTTTGTACTTCTTTTCATATGTTATAGTGTGCAAGTCTGTCTCACTGGCTGATGAAATCCATGTCAATTTTTAGTTGTTTATAAACGTAAACTTATGTGCAGGGGTAATGCAGTCCTATGGGGCATTTGTTTTTCACATTGATTTTGTGTGAATTTATCTAATCTTCCAGTAGACGCGGCAAAGTACTGTAATGAGCAGAGAGTGAGGCGGTGGAGTACCCTTTTTAACCAGATCTTTGCTATCCGGATTCTTGGGACGTCCCTACCCCATTGAAGTTGACATGTAAAAATGGTAGAGGTTAAGGGAGGAAGATGGCGGAAATGGTTGATGTGTTCAAATGGATCAGCGTGTTGAGTAAATTTGGTGAAGGCAAATGTTCTGAATGGACAACAGTAATATTGAAAACTGGAACAAAAAGGAAATTGTCTAAAATTGGAGTGAAGAATACATGTGTAAATGATAATGAAGCGCTTCTTGTTGGGATGCATATGTGGGAAACCAGTTTCAGCTGTCAAATATACACTTGGAAGAGTCTGTCAGAGTGACCAGGAGAGGTCTTATTTTAATTAATTGTATTTCTGAAGAGCAGAGGAAGATTGCTGTGGGCCTCAAAAGGATCCAGACAACAGAAGTTTTGTGTTTTGAACTTTGGAGTAGAGCACCGGTCAAAGGAGTCATCTCAGGGGTGCCGACGGATGTTCAGGTTGAATACTTGAAGAGAATTCCTGGTGTGGTTGGTGCCCGGCGTCTGACCCGCTGTGTGAATGGAGAAAAAGACAAGTCTGTCAGGCCTGTTGTTTTTTTAAATAAAGAGCAAATACCTATGCATGTGAAGCTTGGTTGTGTAAGATACGACGGAAGAGCTTTCGTCCCCAAACCACCGCAGTGTAAGAATTGTATAGAATTTGGCCATGTTTCAAGTGCGTGCAGACGAAGAGTATACTGAAGAAAGGTATGTAGAAGGATGACGGTGTTGCAATTGTGGTGGGTATCATGATCCTGAAGTGCCCTGTAAGGGTGAAGGAAATTGAGATGGCAAAATTTAGAGCGGTCAATCAAATCTCCTATGCAGAGGCAATTAAAAGGTTTGAGAAAACAAGTAATGCTAGTGAAGAGATGGTAGTGGATACCCCGCAGCCTGTTGTAAATGTTTGCTGACAGACAAAAGACAACCTGTGCTCAAAAAAAAAGGGGGGGGGGGGGTGTTCATTGCCACAGTTAACTGTACAGCAGAATTCAAAGAAACTAGACATTATTGTGGCTGCAGCAGAAAAGTTTCGGGACTCAACAACTTAACATTGGAAGACTTGCAATGGGTACTGGAAGACCCACCCTCCCAGGTTCCCCTTGAGCCTGTGTAGGGATCAGATATGTTTTATTTATTTTTTGGTAGTTTAGTTTGAGGGAATCCTGTTTCCATCCCGCAAAGTAGGTGGCGGGATGCATATTACATTGTGTGATCGCCAATATACCATAGAATAAGTAGTAGGGAGTTAAGGTAGGGACGTCGAAAGGATCCCAGATTGCACAAATCCGTTTTTAGATAGGACCAGTGTTGCCAACTTAGCAACTTTGTCACTATATTTAGCGAGTATTCAGACCCCTCTAGCGACACATTTACAAAAAAGCGACTAGCGACAAATCTAGTGACTTTTTCTGGAGTTATTGGAGACTCTGATGTGAAAGCACGTATTGTTCTTACACTTCTCAACGAGCAGCGGGTGCTGCCGTGGGCCACACCCCCGTCCTAAAGCACTCACAGGCGGCCCAGTCCTCGCTCAGCAGTCCCTCCCAGCTGCAGTCAGAGCAGGAGATGTTCACCCCTCCGCGTCCAGACAGCAAATGAATCACTCATGCGGGAAGCCGTTGCTGACTGATCCCGCCCTAGCTTATATTAAAAAAAAATACAAAATATTAACCTGAATTAGGGCCAGACTAGTTACCATAATTCTCACATTGCCATTGACAGTTTTTTTTCTATTGTCTCTTTTTGGTCCATTTAGATAATTTTTGTATACAATCTACATTAACAATGTTATGGTGAAAAATGTTAATGTTTTACTGTGACTTGTTGTAGGCTCCTAAGTGGACCATAAGGTTAAAAACCAAACCAAATTAAGAAAACTAAACTAAAAATTAAATAAACAACTAAGTAACTCCACCAGAGTGTCTCTTTTGGGTCACTTTTGCCGGTCCCAAGCCCAGATAAAGGGGGAGGGTTGGAATTGTGACCTTAAAAAAAACAAGAACCGACAGAAGAAAGTTCATTTGTAGTTCGAAACATATTTAGGGTGTTTTGTTACTCACTTTTTGTCTCTCCCACGACGTACTCTCTCCAACAACGTCCATCACAATTAAAAGTACATGGCCACTTATGCAAAATAGGTGATGACGTCATTTAGAGACTTCTAGGACAGCCAATAGCTGCTTTCCTTACTGAAGAGTTGGCAACACTGGATAGGACCACGCTCATCACGTGTTGATAAAACGAGAGAACGCCATTTTAGAGACGCTAACGAAGTTGTTTTGTGAAACAACTTCAAACGCAAAAAAAAAAAGTTATACGCGTTATAGCTAGCTAATATAAGGCTGAATTCATTACTGGCTGCTGTTAATAATTTCGTTTGCTAACTACTGTACAGTAAGTAGCGCGGAACGAGAGCATTTCTTTTTAAGCTGTTGTGTGTTGTTGGGAAGAACAGCAGCAGGCGAATCCGAGGTCAAATTGGGCCAATTTTATCCTGAAGGCGTAGTTGGCTAACGTTTGTTCACTGGCTGATTTGATAAGTTTGCAAGCTAACTTAATTGTTTCTGGTCACAGAAGAAGCAGACGTTGGGACAAATCCCTGCGGTAAGTTAGCTAACGTTACCATTACAAATCGCCACATCTTCCTCACAGATTTTGGCAAACGTTGTCTAGCTAGTGTTACTAGAAAACATATTGGTAGTAAGCTAGTTAAGTTCCATATGGTTCTTGCTCTAGCTAGTTGGAAGCTGCAGGAGAGTTGGTCTAAAAAAGGGACAGTAATGCGCTAGCTAGCAGATTGTAAAGGGCTAATGTAATGTGAGGCTCCGTACTGTCAGAGTTTCTAAACCTAGAGGCGAGACTTCCGGGAACGCTTGCGACACAGACCGGGGTTTGAGAAGGCAATGAGATTCTTCCTTAGTTCTTGTCGAAATCTTAAAATGCACAACCTAGATTTGAGCCAATGTCTTAAGTAGTTTTACGTGTTATTACTCCAACGTCGTGAAAGTGACATACTGACACGTTTTAATTTGTCAAACTATTTTCTATCGAAAGACTGACAGTTAACGGCTTGCATATGACGACTGTTAGACCCGGTGACGTGTTACTAAATATGAGTAGCTTCGCTATGGATTCGCCTACAAGTGTGATCGGGGATTTCTATTGGAGAAGCAGTTTTGGCCTATCTTCATACTGTACTGTTTTTGGTAGTGTTCGGTATAATTTTTAACCAGAAAAGATTCTGACCCTATGCTTGTTTATAGCTGCACTGGGGTCGGCCAGGCTTCCTAGGGTGTTGGGGGACAAAATTAAACTTTGGTTCTGGTGTTATACTTTATATTCCATGTTGTGGTAACACAGAACAGTTTATTTCATGAGAATAGGATTTACCATCCATCTTATTTTCAAATTATCAGAAAAGGTCATAAAGGTTGCGGACAGGTCAATGTTAATTCCTAGTCAATAATGGCACCAAATCACTTGTCTGGGTTCAAAAATTCAACACGTTTTGTCCAATATCTCAAGATAGGGTGGTCATATTGTTTTGCCATTTTCAGAGCTGATGTAGAATACAGATGATTCAAATAAAGTAAAATGCTATATTATACAAATTAGGTAGTATGGAATACACAATTACAGTAATTTAAGGTAGGGTGGTCATATTAACAAATCAAAATGCTTTATGCAAAACTGAGTTTGTAACAATTTATGAAATTAGAATACAACTTTTTATACTACTTTATGAAAATCAGATACTTTGTGGCAATTTGTCTACGGAATAAAAAATTACAGCATGTTACGCCCATTCATATAAAGCAAGGTGGCCATATTGTTTACATATTTATGCAGAACTGGGAGTTTACACTGAGGAGTAAGGTGCCACTCATTATACTAGTCGAATAAGACATGGGAGAGATTACGAATTTTGGCCAAGATGTATTTATAGACTCATAAACTTTAAACAAATGGCCAAACCGAAAACTGTAGACATTACTAGTGCCTCCCCCGCGATCAAACCGCCATAAAAAAATAAAATGAAAGGCAGCCTAACGTTATCATTGACAGCTGCCTTGAAGGACACAAATAAAAAATGCTTTCTGCTACTAAGATCAGTGAAATGTAGTGTGTGCGCGTTCACGCGAAGGGTGGGGGGGATTTTCGGCACAACACTGGCTGTCCAACTCGGTGCAGCTGTAAGCAAGCAGGGTCGGAATCTATTCTGGCTAGTATATTATTCAAATTAGGCCATCAAGCTAGGCAAGCTATCTGCTTGGCTAACGTTAAGTAGCTAGTGCTAGCTTACTAGGTATATAGATGGGTTGGGTGTTTAGCAACAAAACCGACGCGTGCACAACTATGGCGCAAAACAGGGTTGGCTTAGATTGGAGACAAAATATTGAAAACATAAATACATTTTCACAATGAGCACTTGTCTCTCATACATCGTTAGTTGGTTAGCTAGCTAACGAATTTTAGCAATATTAACGTAGACGTGACACCAGTCAAAACAAGACATGGTATCAAGAACAAGCTGAAACGAGCCACCTATGATTCCCCACATGGCAGGTTCTTGTCATTGTTGCTAGCTATCTGGCCATCCAGAATCACAACACAGACTTCTTCCCCAATGAAGTGTGCACATCGTTTTCGTGACGTTGTCAGCTAACCCCTATATTCTGTGCCAGTTGTAGTATCTAGATAGACATATTTCTGCTTTTATCTCATGACTGATGTTCTGACTTGATTGTATCAGGTTCTCTCTTTCAGGAGACCATGGCAGACGACTTTGATGTTGAGGCTATGCTAGAGGCTCCATACAGAAAGGTGGGTAGCTAGAATTGCCAGGCTTGTAGCTATGTTTTTTTTTTTTTTGCGCATTCACTATTTGCTGGTCTTGTATCATCTTGCTGCTCAGAGATATGTTGCTATTATTAATGGTTAAATGGTTGTTTGTGCCTCTCAATGTTTGAATGAGGTGTGTGATGCATTGACATAATCCAAAATTCTGAATAAATGCCCATCTCTCTCTCTCTTTGTAGGCTTGCCTAACGATCTCTCCCCTCTTCTCTCACCTTTTGATTCGATCTCTCCCCTCTTCTCTCACCTTTTGATTCGATCTCTCCCCTCTTCTCTCACCTTTTGATTCGAGTGTGAACTGTTGGGGGGGGGGGGGGTGTAAGGTAGTAATTGCGCAATGTATTGATGTACTGTGATCCCCCTAGGACAAAAAGAGCTTCATCTTAGAACATCCTATCACCTGTTTGGTTGCAACAAGGTGAATGCAAATGGATGATAATCAGCACATTTTACCCCACATGCAAAGGAGACAATATTCACATTTTCTGTTGAAATGGTAGCTAAAGGCATTTTCACAATGTTTACATCTAATGTTACAGTTGGATTGACTCATAGAAATATAATTACTGTGGTACCAGTAGTTCTGGCACATTCTATTTATATACGTGACCTTTTGTTATGCATCGGTGTCAATCAAGTAAGTCTGACCTAAAGATAGGCCTTACATGTATTAGTACCTATTTTACACTTACATTTGGCTTTAGTAGATTAGTCTTCTCTATAGTATACTTTAACAAATAAGGCTTAAATGTGTAGTCATGATTTTGCGAACGTCAACAAAACAAGCTATTGATTATTTTAAAATATGAATACTGTCTCCCTGCCCAAGTCTATTGTGATGGTTTCTGATTTTGTAAATCAGCATCTTGACTTTGCATGCCTTTTAACACCAGTAATATTTTACGTTTTCTTTCTTACTACAATTTATTTGTAAGATTTATTTCAAGATTTCATTTCTATAATGCATTTAGTTAATGATTTCACCAGTATGAGTATTTTTCCCCTCATAAAATTCAAACCATTCAAATACAAATCTCCATTCAGCTGGCACCAAAAAAATATATAGGACATTTAACATGAGGCTAAACTAGTAGACTTTTTTTTTTTTTTTTTAGTTTTACTTGGGAGTCCATATTACTAAGCAGTGTGAATCCCTGTTTGCTTCAGGGCGAGATGTGTGACAGAGGTGGCATCGAACTCTTACAGTCCAAGAAGGAAAATGGGTGAAGATCACTGGACTGACATCAACCACAGGATCTCTTTTAGCGGCTGTGGGCCAAGCATGGTCTCAGTGGGCTTAGGAACAGATAGTGGTACTGGTACGACAAAGGAGGGGTGGGGTTGAGATGACCAAACTGTTCCCATAACTTACTGTATCATGCCAAAATAGTATATATTTTTCCCATAGACTTTGACTTTTGGCTGGATTGAGTACTGTATAATATGTAGTTATAACAGCAGGGGAAGTAATTGGAGTGGAACTCTACAGGGGCTGTAGAAGGACCCCCTTACATACTTGTCCAAACATATTAATGTTAACAGTATTTTTACCTAATGGTTATGTTCTGTATTTTCTTGTTCCCTCCCTCACTCCTGACGACTTGCAATGTTTCCTCTACATCCTCATGATGTTCTTCTATCAACCCTGCTTAGGATGAGATAAAGTCCTCTAGTGCTAATGGACAGGAAGAGCGCAGTAATAAGAAGTAAGTACTGATTTTTAAACTCTTTGCTAAACCATCTCAACACAGACTGTTCTCTCTGCTACCGCACAGCAAGCGGTACGGGAGCGCTTAGTCTAGGTCAAAGGGGCTTCTAAACTTCTACCCACAAGCCAGAAGACTTCTGAACATCAACTCAAATGGCTACCCAGACTATTTGCATTCCCCCCCCCCCCCCCCCCCACCCCACTCTCTGTTATTATCTATGCATAGTCACTTTAATAACTATACCTACATGTACATATTACCTTGACCGTTGCCCCCGCACATTGACTCCGTACCGGTACCACATGTATATAGCCTCGCTATTGTTATATTACTGATGCTCTTTTAATTATTTATTTTTATTTTATTTTTTTGGTTTATTTTTCTTAACTGCATTGTTGGTTAGGGGCTTGTAAGTATCTCACTGTAGGGTCTACACCTGTTGTATTTGGCGCATGTGACAAATGCAATTTTATTTGATTTATCTTGTCAGTTGCTACTAGTCATGTTTCAATCATGTAACCTTTTGGAAACTGCATCAGTGATGGATAGATGTCTGAAGTATCCGTTTACAATTGTATTCTGTGACTGCACCCTGATAATGTCATCCTGTGTTCCAGGAAAAAGAGGAGCCACAGTAGGAGTAGTCGGAGCCTGAGCTCTGACAAACGCAGAAGCAAGAGCAAAGATGGGAAGAAGAGCCGGGATCGGAAAAGGAGAAAGAGTCCGGAGAAGAAACAGAGCCGCAGTAAAGAGCGCCGGCGCAGTGGTTCCCATAGCAGGGAATATGCTGAACGCTACAGAGGAAACCGGAGCCCCTTGTACGTATAGCAGGGTTTTCCAAACTCTGTGCAAGTTACATTTTTTGCCCAAACACTACACAGCTGATTAAAATAATCAACTGATCATCAAGCTTTGATCATTTTAGTCAGCTGTTAAGGGTAAAAATCAAAACGGGCACCGCTTTGGTTCCTGAGGACTGAGTTTGGGAAACGCTTATGTTTTTTTTGTTTTTTTCCTTTCACAATTTTTGGGCTTCCTTATATCTTGTGTTGTCTACAGACAACAATGGGTTGGAATAATCTGCTGTATCTCCTTGAACATAATTTGTGTTTTCCACTGTGAAAGCTGTTGTCTATAGAAACTTTCTGTTGATGATGAGATGAAATCTGGTTTTGTATTTAAAAGTGGTGTAGTTTGTTGACTTTGTAATCAAATTGTATTGGTCACATACGTGATTAGCAGATGTTATTGCGGGTGTAGCAAAATGCTTGTGCTTCTAGCTCTGACAGTGCAGTAACATCTAACAAATTGCACAACATATACCCAATACACACATCTAAGTAGGAATAAATTAAGACTATATACATATGGACAAGCGATGTCAGAGCGGAACGGACTAAGATACAGTAGAATTTTATTTGTGTTTTATTTTACCAGGTAAGCTAGTTGAGAACAAGTTCTCATTTACAACTGCAACCGGGCCAAGATAAGCAAAGCAGAGAAAAAAACAAAAAAAAACAAGAGTTGACCATAAACAAACATAGTCAGTAACACAATATATATTTTTTTTAAATCTATGTACATTGTATGCAAATGTAGAAGAGTATGGAGGTAGGCAATAAATAGGCCATAGAGGTGAAATAATTACAATTTAGCATTAACACTGGAGTGATAGATGTGCAAGTAGAGATACTGGGATGTAGAAGAGCAAGAGGGTAAGTAATAATATGGGGATGAGGTAGTTGGGTGTGCTATTTATAGATTGGCTGTGTATGATCGGTAAGCTGCTCTGACAGCGGATGCTTAAAGTTAGAGGGAGATGTAAGACTCCAGCTTCAGTGATTTATTTTTATGCAATTTGTTCCAGTCGTAGGCAGCAGAGAACAGGAAGGAAAAGCGGCCAACGGAAGTGTTGGCTTTGGGGATAACCAGTGAAATATGAATTATACCTGCTGGAACGCGTGCTATGGGTGGGTGTTGCTATGGTGACCAGTGAGCTGAGATAAGGCGGGGCTTTACCTAGCGAAGACTTATAGATGACCTGGAGCCAGTGGGTTTGGTGACGAATATGTAGTTAGGGCCAGCCAGCGAGAGCATGCAGGTCGCAGTGGTGGGTAGTATATGGGGCTTTGGTGACACCAGATGGTGCTGTGATAGACTACATCCAGTTTGCCGAGTAGCGTGTCGGGGGGGCTATTTTGTAAATGACATCGCCGAAGTCAAGGATCGGTAGGATAGTCAGTTTTACGAGGGTATGTTTGGCAGCATGAGTGAAGGAGGCTTTGTTGCAAAATAGGAAGCCGTTTCTAGATTTAATTTTGGATTGGAGATGCTTAATGTGAGTTTGGAAGGAGAGTTTAGTCTAACCAGACACCTAGGTATTTGTAGTTGTCCACATATTCTATGTCAGAACAGTCAAGTTTAGTGATGCTTGTCGGGCGGGAGGGTGCGGGCAGCAATCGGTTGAAGAGCATAGTTAGTTTTACTAGCATTTAAGAGCAGTTGGAGGCCACGGAAGGAATGTATGGCGTTGAAGCTCGTTTTCTGAGGTTTGTTAGCACAGTGTCCAAAGAGGGGCCAGATGTATATAGAATGGTGTCGTCTGCGTAGGGGTCAGAGAATCACCAGCAGCGAGAGCGACATCATTGATATATACAGAGAAAAGAGTCGGCCCGAGAATTGAACCCTGTGGCACCCCCATAGAGACTGCCAGAGGTCCGGACAACAGTCCCTCCGATTTGACACACTGAACTCTGTCTGAGAAGTAGTTGGTGAACCAGGCGAGGCAGTCATTTGAGAAGCCAAGGCTATTGAGTCTGCCGATAAGAATTTGACTGTCGAAAGCCTTGGCCAGGTCGAAAAAGACGGCTGCACAGTATTGTCTCTTATCGGCGGCGGTTATATCATTTAGGACCTTGAGCGTGGCTGCACCCATGACCAGCTCGGAAACCAGATTGCATAGCGGAGAAGGTACGGTGGGATTCAAAATGGTCGATGATCTGTTTGTTTACTTGGCTTTCGAAGATTTTCGAAAGGCAGGGCAGGATGGATATAAGTCTAACAGTTTGGGTCTAGAGTGTCTCCCCCTTTGAAGAGGGGGATAACTGCGGCAGCTTTCCAATCTTTGGGGATCTCAGACGATACGGAAGAGAGGTTGAATAGGCTAGTAATAGGGGTTGCAACAATTTCGCTGGATAATTTTAGAGAGGGTCCAGATTGTCTTGCCCAGCTGATTTGTAGGGATCCAGATTTTGCAGCTCTTTCAGAACATCAACTGTCTGGATTTGGGTGAAGGAGAAGCGGGGGGGGCTTGGGCAAGTTTCTGCAGGGGGTGCTGAGATGTTGGTAGGGGTAGCCAGGTGGAAAGCATGGCCAGCTGTAGAAAAATGCTTAATGAAATTATCGTAGATTTATCGGTGGTGACAGTTTTTCCTATCCTCAGTGCAGTGGGCAGCTGGGGGGAGGTGCTCTTATTCTTCATGGACTTTAGTGTCCCAGGAAGCAAATTTATGTTTGAAAAAGCTAGCCTTAGCTTTCCTAACTGACTGAGTATATTGGGTCCTGACTTCCCTGAAAGTTGCATATCGCGGGAGCTATTTGATTCTAAAGGAATGCAGAATGCCACAGGATGTTTTTTAGTGCTGGTCAAGGGCAGTCAGATCTGGGGTGAACCAAGGGCTATATCTGTTCTTAGTTGTACATTTTTTTGAATGGGGCATGCTTATTTAAGATGGTGAGGAAAGCACTTTTGAAGAGCAACCAGGCATCTTCTACTGACGGGATGAGGTCAATATCCTTCTAGGATACCCGGGCCAGGTCGATTAGAAAGGCCTGCTTGCTGAAGTGTTTTAAGGAGCGTTTGACCGTGATGAGGGGTGGTCGTTTGACCGCGGACCCATTACACACGCAGGCAATGAGGCAGTGATCGCTGAGATCCTGGTTGAAGACAGCAGAGGTGTATTTAGAGGGAAAGTTGGTCAGGATGATATCTAAGAGGGTGCCCATGGTTACGGATTTAGGGTTGTACCTGGTAGGTTCCTTGATCATTTGTGTGAGATTGAGGGCATCTATCTTAGATTGTAGGACGGCCGGGGTGTTGTCCCAGTTTAGGTCACCTAACACTACGAACTCTGAAGATAGATTGGGGGGGGGGGGGGGGTCAATTCACATATGGTGTCCAGGGCACAGCTGAGGGCTGAAGAGGGTCTATAACAAGCAGCAACGGTGAGAGACTTGTTTCTGGTAAAGATAGTATAGAATACAGTATATACATATGAGCTGAGTAATGCCAGATATGTAAACATTATTAAAGTCACTAGTGTTCCATTCCTTAAAGTGGCCGGTGATTTCTAGTCTATGCCTATAGGCAGCAGCCTCTAATGTGCTAGTGATGGCTGTTTAACAGTCTGATGGCCTTGAGGTAGGTGTTTTTCAGTCTTTCGCTCCCAGCTTTGATGCACCTGTACTGACCTCGCGTTCTGGATGATAGTGGGGTGAACAGGCATTGTGGGTCATTGATGTCATTGATGATCTTTTTGGCCTTCCTGTGACATTGGGTGCTGTAGGTGTCCTGCAGGGCGGGTAGTTTCCCCCCTGTAGTGAGTTGGGCAGACCGCACCACCCTCTGGAGATCCTTGCAGTTGCGGGCGGTGTAGTTGCCGTAGCAGGCAGTGATACAGCCCGACAGGATGCTTTCAATTGTGCATCTGTAAAAGCTTGAGGTTTTTAGGTGCCAAGCCAAATTTCTTTAGCCTCCTGAGGTTGAAGAGGCTCTGTTGTGCCTTCTTCACCATACTGTCTGTGTGGGTGGTCCATTTCAGTTTGTCAGTGATGTGTACGACAAGGAACTTGAAGTTTTCCACTGCGGTCCTGTCGATGTAGATAGGGGGGTGCACCCTCTTCTGTTTCCTGAAGTCCATGATCATCTCCTTTTGTTTTGTTGACGTTGTTTTCCAGGCACCTCCCCTCCTCCCTGTAGGCTGTCTAGTCATCGTTGGTACTCAAGCCTACTACTGTTGTCGTCTGAACTTGATTGAGTTGGAAGCGTGCTTGGCCTATGTTCTATGTTGAAATTCACACATGAGACGGATAACTGAAGCCATAGCCCTGGTTTTGTGTCCTCAGGTCAATCCCCTCCTTGTTTGTGACCGGGCTGATGTGTTTCAAGAGAAGTAGAGTACACAAAGTAGGCCCAAATGAGGGGAGGAAACTAAGTTGAATAGAATAATACTTATGTATTAAAAACCTATAGTTTGGCATAGGTGTACATACTGAGCTGAACCTTGTTTTACACCCTAGTTTGGGGCTGAAATTCTGTGGTGTTCCGGGAGGGAAGGTTGGTCCACCACATGCCAACAAACTACGTTTTTTTTATAATTCTTTGTGATGTGACATGTTGGTGTTTGCCTGTTGGATGTCTTGTCAATTAAGTATGTATGTAAAGTCTGGGTAAGAACTAAACCTTGTGATTGTTCCTTTTTTTCAGTTGGAAATGCTCAAGAAGTCGTAGCCCCTTCAAGAAAGACAAGAGTCCAGTAAGGTGAGATACACAGCCGGATTGTCTCAGCCACAGTGGGGTGGGTCAAAGGCTTCAAGTTCCTTAGATGACATGACATGACAGAGGATCTGAAATGGTCCCTACACACCGACAGCGGGGTGAAAAAGGTGCAATAGCGCCGCTTCAACCTCTGGAGGCTGAAGAAATTTGGCTTTGCCCCCAAGACCATCACGAACTTCAACAGATACACCATCGAGAGCATTCTGTCGGGCTGTCTCAACGACTGGTACGGCAACTTCACCGGCCGCAACCATAGGGCTCTCCATAGGGTGGCGCGGTCAGCCAGTGCATTATCTGGGGCACACTGCCTGTCCTCCAGGACATCTACAGCACCCGGTGTCACAGGAAGGCAAGAAAGATCATTAAGAAGGTGGAGACAGTACAGGTGCATCAAAGCTGGGACTGAGAGACTGATAAACAGCCTTCACTAGCCAGCTGGTACCCTGCCCTGAACCTTAGACTACTGCCTTATGTACGTAGTCATTGAACACTGGTCACTTTTTAATAATGTTTACATACTGTTTTAACCCACTTTATATACAAGTTTTTATTTAACTAGGCAAGTCAGTTAAGAACATTCTTATTTACAATGATGGCCTAGGAAGAGTGGGTTAACTGCCTTGTTCAGGGGCAGAATGACAATTCTTTACCTTGTCAGCTCAGTAATTTGATCTAGCAACCTTTCGGTTACTGGCCCAACGCTCTAACCATTAGGCTACCTGCTGCCCTGAAGTGTGTGTGTGTGAAATGAAAGTTTATTTGTCACGTGCGCCTAATACACCAGGTGTAGACCTTACAGTGTAATGCTTACTTACAGGCTCTAACCAATAGTGCAAAAAAGGTATTAGGTGAACAATGGGTAGGTAAAGAAATAAAAAGAAAGGCTATATACAGTAGTGAGGCTACATACAGACACCAGTTAGTCAGGCTGATTGAGGTAGTATGTAGATATGGTTAGTGACTATGCATATATGATGAACAGAGTAGCAGTAGCGTAAAAGAGGGGTTGGTGGGTGGGACACAATGCAGATACCCCGGTTAGCCAATGTGCGGGAGCACTGGTTGGTCGGCCCAATTTAGGTAGTATGTACATGAATGTATAGTTAAAGTGACTATGCATATATGATAAACAGAGAGTAGAGGCAGCGTAAAAAGAGGGGTTTGGGGGGGGCTCACAATGCAAATAGTCTGGGTAGCCATTTGATTACCTGTTCAGGAGTCTTATGGCTTGGGGGTAAAAACTGTGGAGAAGCCTTTTTGTGGGACTCTGGTACCACTTGCCATGCGGTAGTAGAGAGAACAGTCTATGGGGTGGCTGGGGTCTTTGACAGTTTTTAGGGCCTTCCTCTCACACCGCCTGGTGTATAGGTCCTGGATGGCAGGCAGCTTAGCCCCAGTGATGTATTGGGCCGTACGCACTACCCTTTAGTGCCTTGCGGTCAGAGGCTGAGCAATTGCCGTACCATGCAGTGATGCAACCAGTCAGGATGCTCTCGATGTTGCAGCTGTAGAACCTTTTGAGGATCTCGGAACCCATGGCAAATCTTTTTAGTTTCCCAAGGGGGAATAGGCTTTGTCGTGCCCTCTTCACGACTGTCTTGGTGTTTTTGAACCATTCTAGTTTGTTGTTGATGTGGCCACCAAGGAACTTGACGGTCTCAACCTGCTCCACTACAGCCCCGTCGATGAGAATGGGGGCGTGCTCTGTCCTCCTTTTCCTGTAGTCCACAATCATCTCCTTAGTGTTGGTTACGTTGAGGGATAGGTTGTTGTTCTGGCACCACCCGGCCAGGTGTGTGTGTTTGTTTATTTATTTATATATATATACTGCTCAAAAAAATAAAGGGAACACTTAAACAACACATCCTAGATCTGAATGAATTAAAGAAATAATCTTATTAAATACTTTTTTTCTTTACATAGTTGAATGGGCTGACAACAAAATCACAAAAATAATCAATGGAAATCCAATTTATCAACCCATGGAGGTCTGGATTTGGAGTCACACTCAAAATTGAAGTGGAAAACCCCACCTGTGGACGTCGGGCCCTCATACCACCCTCATGGAGTCTGTTTCTGACCGTTTGAGCAGACCCATGCACATTTGTGGCCTGCTGGAGGTCATTTTGCAGGGCTCTGGCAGTGCTCCTCCTTGCACAAAAGCGGAGGTAGCGGTCCTGCTGCTGGGTTGTTGCCCTCGTACGGCCTCCTCCACGTCTCCTGATGTACTGGCCTGTCTCCTGGTAGCGCCTCCATGCTCTGGACACTACGCTGACAGACACAGCAAAATTCTTGCCACAGCTCGCATTGATGTGCCATCCTGGATGAGTTGCACTACCTGAGCCACTTGTGTGGGTTGTAGACTCCGTCTCATGCTACCACTAGAGTGAAAGCACCGCCAGCATTCAAAAGTGACCAAAACATCAGCCAGGAAGCATAGGAACTGAGAAGTGGTCTGTGGTCACCACCTGCAGAACCACTGCTTTATTGGGGGTGTCTTGCTTATTGCCTATAATTTCCACCTGTTGTCTATTCCATTTGCACAACAGCATGTGAAATTTGTCAATCAGTGTTGCTTCCTAAGTGAACAGTTTGATTTCACAGAAGTGTGATTGACTTGGAGTTACATTGGTGTTTAAGTGTTCCCTTTATTTTTTTGAGGTGTGTATATATATATATATATGTGTGTGTGTGTATATATCTCTATATATACACACACACACACACAGTCGAGGTCAAAAGTTTTTAATGACAAATATACATTTTTACAGTCTGCTACCTCAGTGTCTTTAGATATTTTTGTCAGATGTTACTATGGAATATTGAATTATAATTACACGTGTCAAAGGCTTTTATTGACAATTACATGAAGTTGATGCAAAGAGTCAATATTTGCAGTGTTGACCCTTTTTCAAGACCTCTACAATATGCCCTGGCATGCTGTCAATTAACTTCTGGGCCACATCCTGAATGATGGCAGCCCATTCTTGCATAATCAATGCTTGGAGTTTGTCAGAATTTGTGGGGTTTTGTTTGTCCAGCTGCCTCTTGAGGATTGACCACAAGTTCTCAATGGGATTAAGGTCTGGGGGGTTTCCTGGCCATGGACCAAACATATTGATGTTTTGTTCCCCGAGCCACTTGGTTATAACTTTTGCCTTATGGCAAGGTGCTCCATCATGCTGGAAAAGGCATTGTTCGTCACCAAACTGTTCCTGGATGGTTGGGAGAAGTTGCTCTCGGAGGATGTGTTGGTACCATTCTTTATTCATGGCTGTGTTCTTAGGCAAAATTGTGAGTGAGCCCACTCCCTTGGCTGAGAAGCAACCCCACACATGAATGGTCTCGGGATGCTTTACTGTTGGCATGACACAGGACTGATGGTAGCTTTTTTCCGGATGCCCCAAACAATCGGAAAGGGGATTCATCAGAGAAAATGACTACCCCAGTCCTCAGCAGTCCAATCCCTGTACCTTTTGCAGAATATTAGTCTGTCCCTGATGTTTTTCCTGTAGAAAAGTGGCTTCTTTGCAGCCCTTCTTGACACCAGGCCATCCTCCAAAAGTCTTCGCCTCACTGTGCGTGCAGATGCACTCACACCTGCCTGCTGCCATTCCTGAGCAAGCTCTGTACTGGTGGTGCCCCGATCCCGCAGCTGAATCAACTTTAGGAGACGGTCCTGGCGCTTGCTGGACTTTCTTGGGCGCCCTGAAGCCTTCTTCACAACAATTGAACCGCTCTCCTTGAAGTTCTTGATGATCCGATAAATGGTTGATTTAGGTGCAATCTTACTGGCAGCAATATCCTTACCTGTGAAGCCCTTTTTGTGCAAAGCAATGATGATGCCATGTGTTTCATTACAGGTAACCATGATTGACAGAGGAAGAACTGATTCCATGCACCACCCTCCTTTTGAAGCTTCCAGTCTGTTATGCGAACTCAATCAGCATGACAGAGTGATCTCCAGCCTTGTCCTCGTCAACACTCACACCTGTGTTAATGAGAGAATCACTGACATGTCAGCTGGTCCTTTTGTGGCAGTGCTGAAATGCAGTGGAAATGTTTTTTGGGGATTCAGTTAATTTGCATGGCAAAGAGACTTTGCAATTAATTGCAATTCATCTGATCACTCTTCATAACATTCTGGAGTATATGCAAATTGCCATCATACAAACTGAGGCAGCATACTTTGAAAATTATTTGTGTCATTCTCAACTTTTGGCCACGTGTGTGTGTGTGTGTGTGTGTGTGTGTGTGTGTGTGTGTGTGTGTATATTCTAGTCATGGCTTATCCTATATAACTGCTGTACACCTTTTCTATTCATATACTGTATATACATATTTTTATTCTGGACATTGATTGTTCTGATACGGCTCGTTGTTATTTTTACTTGTGTGTTGTATTGCTAGATATTGCTGCATTGTTGGAGCTGGACATAAGCATTTTGCTGCACCTACGATAACTTCTGCAAATCTGTGTATGCGACCAATAAACTTTGATGTGATTTATAAGCTCTATCATGGTTTCAATTTTGTGAACTGGACTCTTTGCTCACCATCCATGAAAATGATATGTGTTTAACTCTGTTTGTGCTTTTTTTCAAGGAAACCAATTGACAACCTGACCCCAGAGGAGAGGGATGCCCGCACTGTTTTTTGTATGCAGCTGGCAGCCAGAATCAAACCACGAGACCTAGAGGACTTCTTCTCAGCTGTGGGGAAAGTCAGTATTCACAGTTTACAAACTTAAAAGTAGATTGCGTTGTCGTCTGAAATATTTCAACATAGAGACTGTATTTTGACAGAATTTAGCTAATGGTCATTTAAGAAGGTGCTCACTCTTGACACACTATTGCTATTTTATCACCTGTAGGTGAGAGACGTGAGAATGATCTCTGACAGAAACTCCAGGAGGTCAAAGGGCATTGCCTACATTGAGTTTCTGGAAGTGAATTCAGTCCCGCTGGCTATTGGCTTGACTGGTCAGAGACTTCTAGGAGTGCCCATCATCGTACAGGCCCCTCAGGTAGTTGATTTAACTCTAATATTTAGCATTGATGGAATTAGTAAATGTTATGTCACCTTTTACTGCTTACTTGGCAGATGGCATAGACTCACCATTTTGCGTGTGTGTGTGCAGGCTGAGAAGAACAGAGCTGCAGCAATGGCCAACAACCTTCAGAAGGGTAATGCTGGCCCTATGCGGCTGTATGTGGGCTCTCTGCACTTCAACATCACAGAGGACATGCTGCGAGGTGTCTTCGAGCCTTTCGGAAGGGTAAGGAGGAAACACCATTACTTATCAATTACATTTTAACCTCCATTTACACTAACTGTTTTCCTTAACAGATTGAGAGCATACAACTGATGAATGACAGTGAAACTGGACGATCCAAAGGATATGGTTTCATCTCAGTAAGTTCCTGATTTTAGACTTACAATAGATTAAGGTGTGTGCCATTTTAGGTAGCTGATTCACACTGTATTATTGTAGTTTGCAGATGCAGAGTGCGCTAAGAAGGCCCTGGAGCAGCTGAATGGCTTTGAGCTGGCCGGACGGCCCATGAAGGTTGGTCATGTGACGGAACGCACCGACCCCTCCACCGCCAGCTCCTTCCTGGACAACGACGAGCTGGAGAGGACAGGCATCGACCTGGGCACCACCGGGCGCCTGCAGCTCATGGCCCGGCTGGCAGAGGGTGAGATATTAGCTGCTGTTTTTGAGTGAATGTAGTTTGGTCTTTTTGGTGCTCAGAATTGCCATTTAGGTTTATTTGTCAGCAGTAAGTGAAAGTTGAGCTTAGTATTCGATATGTCTACTTTTGTGCTGAAATCTAAAACTGAATTGGTCAACCAAGGTGTTGTTACCCCAGTTGACTTCTAGAATCACTCCAGTGTGTGCTCAAGTTGTTTTGAATAGCTTTGAACAGACTTGATGCTAATGAATAGTTTGTTTCCCTCAGGTACTGGTCTTCAGATCCCCCCGGCTGCACAGCAGGCTCTACAGATGAGTGGTTCCATCCACTCGACTCCAATCCACTTCGTCAACATGGCAGCTGGTACAGGTAGGCTCATTATCCATGTGTAACGTATCATACTACATATTGTGGAATGAACTACTCACTGGCCTCATCTAAGAACACTGCAGACTCCTCAAAGGAGAGGCATTTGAAGTTTGAGCTATTTGATACCTCATGCAAATGTGAAATTCACCACTAAGTTTGCTTTGGCTATTAATCATGAAACTCATTCTAAAGGTAGGTAGCAAAGGAAAGCTGTCATATCTGCTTTGGCAGGATGATTTCCAGTTACCTTTTTGCTCCTCCCTTAATTTGATCTGTGATGTGTCAGAAAACAGTGCAAAGAGGGCTAATATTATCTGGAGATGAAATGTGTTAACATTATCTGCATCCATGACCACCAGTATATGATAATCTCAAATGAACTGCCGTAAGACTTCTCCTCTTTTCTCACTATCATTTCTCCTTTTAATGATCTCTTCCACATTTATCCAATAGATCCACATGTAAACACTAAAGGCCAATCTGGCATTGCCACCAACACTCATTATGAGGTATGTTAATCACTTCAACAACCTGCCAGTCTCTGATGAGTCGGTCTCTGAGATGTCTATGTGAAGGCTGTTTTTTCACTCACTATCGCCCTGCTTGAAAATAGCACATTGAATATCATGGGCAACTGCTGGGAAACCCAGAAATGAGTTAACATCATTCAAGTCAACCTGTGTGTTTTTGACTTGCCAAAACCAGCAGTTTGTCTTGCTAAGTGAAGGGACTCTTCAAACTTATGTAACACACTACAATATCACAGTACCATGTTAGATGTGAATGCTGATATTGAACTCGCATGCAGATAGATAACCATTGCTTCTCTCACATTGTTTGCCTTATGCTATGGCTGTCCCCCTCTAGCAACTAGGCTTAATGTGCACTGCAGTAGTAAGTCAGTCAATGGTAGTAAGTCAATGGTCTTCATCCATTGTTCGTCGTTCCATCCTCACAACCTTTTCTAACTGAAGTGCGTCTTTCATTTCTCTTCTTCTAATCTTTTAGACATACAAGCCAGCCTGAACCCACCCCCTGAAGGTGAATGTGAAAGAAAGTGTACAGCTTCTCAAATCTGCACATGATTTAATGCTCATCTAAAATAAATCATTTTGTTTCAAACCGGAGAGAGCTCTCCAATGGTCCTTTTTTCTTGTATTGGTTTGAAATCATTGCTGTCATGCATACCCACATTTTCTTTTTGGTTAAGCCAAATGATAAGATTCTCAAGCTGTCCGTTTTCATCTTCTCTGGTTTTCTTGTGTGTAACTACATTGTGGCCAAATGTGCATTGAAACAACACAGGAAAAAACCAGTCCTGTACTTTGAGATGTATTCATTGGTTGTCTTGGTAAAGGGGGAGGGAATGGAAAGGATTGTTAATTTGATATTCTCAGTTGGAAGCAGGGTTGGGGTCAATTAATGCCATTGATATTCCAGTCAGTTCAGGAACTGATGTTCAATTCAACAGACAGGAATTAATCTGCACTTGACAGCAGCTCTGGTGAGAAGGACCTCTGTTAATGATACTGTAATTTCCTTTTACAGCTCCTGCCACCCCTTCACTGAACCTGGCTCCAAGCAGGAACCAGGCCATGAACCTCTCAACGCAGCCACTGGCTACTCACTGCCTACAGCTGTCCAACATGTTCAACCCACAGTTGTGAGGCACTACTTTTAACCTTTTCATTCCATGATGAAAGGAAGCATTGTTTTAGATATTTAATTTAATTCACTGAACTAAATTCATAAATGCATTCCCAACTATAAGATTTGGATAGAAATGGGAAAATACTGAATGATTGTAAACTAATATGGCAAGTTTCTGGGAGCCCAAAAGTATTTACTTTAATGTAAATGTAACTGATCATTTCCTGAAGCTGGGTTAGGTCAGATGAGTTTTTGATGAATGGCTTGAAATTACCTGCCTCTTTTCCAGGGAAAATGAACCCGGCTGGGATGTCGAGATTCAAGATGACATCATTGAGGAGTGCAACAAACACGGTGGAATTGTCCACATATACCTCGACAAGAACTCCCCTCAGGTAAACCACTTTTGAAATGCACTTTGTCGTGTCTCTGACTGATTAAATTATATCACAGGCTACTTTATCAAAACGATTACCTAACGTTTCATTGAATTAAACCATGCAACAATTAACTCGTTAATAACCTTGTGCACCACATAAGTGTTTATAGAGCTGCTGTCTTCCCGAATAAACTGTTAAACATCTGAGTATCTTTTATATCAATAGCAGTCAATTATTAATCGTTACCTTATTCAGTCTCATCTGAACGTTGTAAAATCCTTGGTTATCGAACCCTGGCTAACAAGTTGAATCAGCATTACAAAAATTGGCTTATTTACTAAATACCTAAATGATCACACAGAATTACATTTTCACAGGATGGATCATACATTGATTACAAATCATGTCATAAAAGAAAGTCCCTAGCAGACGAAACCGATCTGACAGCTGATTACACAAAGGGGGTTGGGTTTGAATGAAAGAGCGGGAAGACTGAGGAACAAAAGGATTGGGTCTCTATCGGTCCTTGAGAAGCTATGCTGCCATAAATACATAATCTTATGAATTCTAAGAACAGAGAGAGAGAGAGAGAGAGAGAGAGAGAGAGAGAGAGAGAGAGAGAGAGAGAGAGAGAGAGAGAGAGAGAGAGAGAGAGAGAGAGAGAGAGAGAGAGAGAGAGAGAGAGAGAGAGAGAGAGAGAGAGAGAGAGAGAGAGAGAGAGAGAGAGAGAGAGAGAGAGAGAGAGAGAGAGAGAGAGAGAGAGAGAGAGAGAGAGAGAGAGAGAGAGAGAGAGAGAGAGAGAGAGAGAGAGAGAGAGAGAGAGAGAGAGAGAGAGAGAGAGAGAGAGAGAGAGAGAGAGAGAGAGAGAGAGAGAGAGAGAGAGAGAGAGAGAGAGAGAGAGAGAGAGAGAGAGAGAGAGAGAGAGAGAGAGAGAGAGAGAGAGATCAAGTCAAGTCAATCACATCACACTTCTGTGAAATCAAACTGTCCACTTAGGAAGCAACACTGATTGACAATACATTTCACATGCTGTTGTGCAAATGGAATAGACAACAGGTGGAAATTATAGGCAATTAGCAAGACACCCCCAATAAAGGAGTGGTTCTGCAGGTGGGGACCACAGACCACTTCTCAGTTCCTATGCTTCCTGGCTGATGTTTTGGTCACTTTTGAATGCTGGCGGTGCTTTCACTCTAGTGGTAGCATGAGACGGAGTCTACAACCCACACAAGTGGCTCAGGTAGTGCAGCTCATTCCAGGATGGCACATCAATGCGAACTGTGGCAAAAAGGTTTGCTGTGTCTGTTAGCATAGTGTCCAGAGCATGGAGGCGCTACCAGGAGACAGGCCAGTACATCAGGAGACGTGGAGGAGGCCGTAGGAGGGAAACAACCCAGCAGCAGGACCGCTACCTCCGCCTTTGTGTAAGGAGAAGCACTGCCAGAGCACTGCAAAATGACCTCCAGCAGGCCACAAATGTGCATGTCTACTCAAACGGTCAGAAACAGACTCCATGAGGGTGGTATGAGGGCCCGATGTCCACAGGTGGGGGTTGTGCTTACAGCCCAACACCGTGCAGGACGTTTGGCATTTGCCAGAGAACACCAAGATTGGCAAATTCGCCACTGGCGCCCTGTGCTCTTCACAGATTAAATCTGGTTCACACTGAGCACGTGACAGAGTCTGGAGACGCCGTGGAGAACGTTCTGCTGCCTGCAACATCCTCCAGCATGACCGGTTTGGCGGTGGGTCAGTCATGGTGTGGGTGGCATTTCTTTGGGGGGCCGCACAGCCCTCCATGTGCTCGCCAGAGGTAACCTGACTGCCATTAGGTACCGAGATGAGATCCTCAGACCCCTTGTGAGACCATATGCTGGTGCGGTTGGCCCTGGGTTCCTCCTAATGCTAGACCTCATGTGGCTGGAGTGTGTCAGCAGTTCCTGCAAGAGGAAGGCATTGATGCTATGGACTGGCCCACCCGTTCCCCAGACCTGAATCCAATTGAGCACATCTGGGACATCATGTCTCGCTCCATCCACCAACGCCACGTTGCACCATAGACTGTCCAGGAGTTGGCGGATGCTTTAGTCCAGGTCTGGGAGGAGATCCCTCAGGAGACCATCCGCCACCTCATCAGGAGCATGCCCAGGTGTTGTAGGGAGGTCATACAGGCACGTGGAGGCCACACACACTACTGAGCCTCATTTTGACTTGTTTTAAGGACATTACATCAAAGTTGGATCAGCCTGTAGTGTGGTTTTCCACTTTAATTTTGAGTGTGACTCCAAATCCAGACCTCCATGGGTTGATAAATTGGATTTCCATTGATTATTTGTGTGATTTTGTTGTCAGCACATTCAACTATGTAAAGAAAAAAGTATTTAATAAGATTATTTCTTTCATTCAGATCTAGGATGTGTTGTTTAAGTGTTCCCTTTATTTTTTTGAGGGGTGTGTGTGTGTGTGTGTGTGTGTGTGTGTGTATATATATATATACACACACACACACACACACACACACACACACACACACACCACACACACACTGAGCTGCGCTTCGATATATGGAAAACTGGTTTGCCCAGCAGAGATCGCCCTTGTCCTTTGAAGAATATTTCTGGTTGAAGGGTGGATACGTTGTACCCTGTCGTTCTTATTAGGAGATTCTGTCCACGTACGTTTACAGCTGCAACTGATACATCCTAGAAGCCGAGTTATCACTTCTTTAGTGAATAAGAGTTCAAAGTTCATTTTGCCATAATCAGCTCGCGCTGAATTGTCTAGTCTAGTAGAAATTCATCCTTCCAGCGTGGTGATCGTCACCTCCACGTTGAAATTAGCCGTTTTAAACGTATGAACACCAGTCCTCACATCGTCAAGAACCTAAGTTGACTTCCGTCAACGGGCTTTTGTATTGGGGGAGAGAAGGGGGTGTGTTTCATAGTTCTCAACCAATGTCTGTTCACTTGGGCGTGGCCACTGAGTGAGCGTACTTTACATATGAAAACAATTCCCTCATTTAGAATCTTAAAAATTACATTTAATCTTTTCACAAATAGTTTCATATTTAAACATGTTAAATTGCACAACAATTCCATGTGAATCTGTTAACTAGAATGTGTAGACTTTCCAAGATACAATTTGTCGTCCTATCATCAGTAATAATGTCTCATACACCAACTGATCTGACATCATATTCTTTAAGTACCAACGGACACTTTCAACTGGTTGGATTACAGAAATATTGTACCTTTCCCCAACCTTTTGATGTTACCATACTCTGTTAATTAACAAAGGGCTTTCCAAGAGTCCATTCTGTAGGGTGGAGAGAAAAGGGAGAAATGTATTTATGGGGGTCATAAACCTCCTACAACAGGGCAACTTCATAGAAGTGGATAGGTCTAAGGTGGTCCAGCAAATTGTGCACTTTGCAAATAAATTATAAATGCAGTTACCATTTCTTTGTTTTCTATTATGGTTTAATGTAGAAATGTATATTTCTACCTTTTTACCCATCAAATGATCTGTTGCAGATTGATAGTGTATTGCTTCTTCGTTTCCTTTATAGGGCAACGTGTACATAAAATGCCCCACAATCCCAACAGCAATGGCTGCAGTGAATGCGCTACATGGGCGGTGGTTTGCAGGTGTGTATCCTTGTACCAATGGATTATGTATGGTCATTATTTGATATTTATATACCTTGCATTTAAATCAGTTATGTTTGGCTAGGGATGGTGGGAATTAACCAAAATGAAATAGTACCATGTTTAGGGAATTTGTTACTGATTTATAATCTGTAGCTAGATTGTGTTCTTTAGAACTCTCAGGTTTCTACATTTAATACATGACTAATGCATATGTATTTGACAAGTATTGATGGATTTTTTTTTTCTCTCTCTCTGTAGGTAAAATGATCACTGCAATGTACGTACCTTTCCCGACCTACCATAACCTTTTCCCTGATTCGTTAACGGCAGCCCAGTTATTGATGCCTGTGCGGCAATGATTCTGCCACGCATGGAGTAGATGTCACAATGCCTGTTGGCTTCAATAATGTAAACTTTTGCCAATATGTTGGGATCTTATTGAACGCAGTAGAAAATTACTGTACCAGTTCCACCCTATCTTCATCACACAATGTTTTCTTGTTCAGTCTGACAGCTATTAGAGGCTAAGCTTGAGTTCTTCTGTAGCCACACATTTCTGTAGCTGCACTTGAGCAAATTGTTGTTTTAACCTGCATTGTGAAAAGACTACCTTTTGGGGTTTTGGTGGGGGGAGGGGCACGTAGGGTTCGGAGTTGTTTTACAGTGGGAAGTCTGCGTATATTTCTGTTGAAACTGACCCCAGAAGAACAACCCATTTTTGGACAGCCCAACCAAATTAACCTGTGACTCGAATTGCAGTTTGCCCTATGCTGTCATCCCATTAGGGCATTTATATTGTAATTTAGTAATTCAGCTGTGCTTTAGAAATTTTCATTTGCCATGTACGTTTTTGTCAGTTAATGTGTTAAATTAAAAAACGATGCCTACAAATTTTTTTGTTTTTACAACTCCAAGATATTCATTGTTTTGAGACTACTTTACGTTAACATTTTGTAATCAACTTGATTCGGGTGGGTCAATGTGATGCATTTTGTCATCTTAATGACTTTGCCCTCCATTCCCGATGAACAATCCAAAGTCATATGTATTTGTCATAACCTGGTTTACAACAGCTGGTCTTATTCGCTGAGTTGGTGTTTACGCAACCCCATGTCCTGCTTTATAATTATACTGTTTAAATATACAGTAAACCTGCATCTGTAGAAATTGTATTCCTACACAGTTACACCATGGGCATGGTACTGATTTGATAAATCAATACATTTAGCAGTACAGAACTGGTCAATAGATTTAGAAGTTTTGTGCTTCAAATAGTCTTGACTTTTCTTGAACTCACAATTCAATCCCTTAGGACGGCACTAACTCCCATGAATGCCAATTATGGAAACCCGCATCAAATCATTCCTAACTTTTGTCAACAGCATCTTATGGGAATTGCTTGACAGTGATGCATTCTGGTAATAACCTTTTTAGGAGTCGTTTGAGCTTGACTCTGAGGAGAATGTGAAATGTCACCTGGTCCCCTAAGCCCCCATTATAAGATGTTTATCTGTAGAACTCTACAGGTCCCAAGTCAGCAGTGATCTGTTGAGAGCCTGCAGACTTCACCAATAAACATGAACGCATACCCAAACGCTGGTCCCTTTACTGTACCTTGGTTCTTGACATTAGGCTGGGACCCTTGAGTACATCATCCTATGTATGCATCTTATGTTCTATCACCAGTGGGTGACTTGTTTTCCACACCAGTGACTATAAGAAACCCTTCTAGCCCCCTTCAAAGAGGGGTAAGACATCTCATCCATTCAACAGAACAGATAGTCAGTACTGTATGTATCCATTTTCAAGGAGCCGCAATGGTAAACAGTAGCCATGTCTTCTCTATCATGATCTTTTTCTTGATTCATTTCATAGCACATCTGTACTTAATGCATCTTCCTTTATCGGGTTTTGAAGACAAAGGTACTATAGTGTCTGCTCTTCACACACCTTAGAGGCAGCAGTGAGACATAGGTAACAGGTTCATTGTTTGATTCTGCACCAGAGGCCATAGGGATGACTAGCAACTTCTCCTCCCCCAGCGGGCGAAGAGACTTCTTTGAAGAGGCTTTGTTCAAGAACCTCACAGTGGTTCTGTTTGGCCTTGTTATTAACTATATCAATGGGACCCTGTTGTACACCTTCTTCACCAATGTGACCTTCCACAGCGACTCCAGGTACATCTTGTACATGCAGCTGATCATCAATGACAGCATCATGGTATCTTTCATTGTGCTCTTGCTTGTCATGTCCTATGTCTGCCCTTTCCTAAATGTGTCCGTGTGTATAATTCTGATTCTAATAGGAAGCAACACTCATAAGAACACTCCTCTGAACTTGGCAATCATGTCTATTGAACGCTTTGTAGCCATCTGTCATCCTTTACAGCACCCTCTGATCTGCACAGTGAGTAGGACCTATGTGCTCATCGCCTGTATTTGGGTTGTAGGGGCCATCCCTGGGTTCATAGATGTCATTATCACCTTTGTCTTTAAGCCTTTGTCATTTTTCTCTACGGGTAGGATGTGCTATCATCAGAATGTCTTTGACTCAGTTCACAATTATAACAACAACTATGCCACCAATATCCTTTACATGTGCTTTGTGTGGATCACATTGATCTACACTTACTTTAGAGTGATGCTTTCAGCCAAAGCTGCAACCTCAGATCCAGTTTCAGGCAGGAAAGCCCAGATTACTATACTACTGCATGGGGTGCAGCTGCTACTCTGTATGCTGTCCTACATCGCTCCTGTCATGGACACTACCCTCATCATCCTCTTCCCCAAGTTCCGCTCCATCATACTGTTCTGCACTCACATCATAACTAACATGTTACCCCAGCTGCTCAGCCCTCTCATCTACGGTCTGAGAGATCAGAAGTTTAAGAAGCACATGAAGCGTTCCCTTTGTATGAAAACCAATCCGGTAGTGAAACCTAACTGAAACCTAAAGCACTGGGGGCTTATTCAATGGGGTAAACCAGTGCAACATTGTTGAACATTGCTACTAGAAATTTCTACTGCACTTACATGAATGTTGTCAGGTGCAGTGCTACACTTGTTGCATGATACCTGCAGTTGAAAGAGCCAATGGTGAAATAATGTAGTCTGAGCTTAAACGTGTACAATAACAGCAATTGTTGCTATACTGCACACCTAAGTAATAAGCCATCTGCTCTGCAATCTGGTATTGCCCTTTATCAAGCACATCAGGTAATGCTTATTGCTTACATACAGAACATTTGATTAAATTGTGTTACTGACCATGAATGTACTATGTATTACTTTTAAATTCAGCATGAGCCAAGATGTTTCAATTGATACCTGTACATTTCGGTTAGTTTGAATGTCTCCATCATGATAATATGTTGTTAATATTGGAACATTCAGAAACTATTTCCATCTCAATATGATCCCCTCTTGCCTCTAGTTTGTTTTCACGTTTGAAAGATCCCATTGGGGTATTAGGCTATTATCAATATGAACTACTTCTCCAAGGAATTACAGTTACATCACAATCCTTACCAAAAGTTCACACTTCATTTTCTATTGTTTTTAACTAATCATTGATCTATAACAGAAAAATTGAAGGGGATTTCATTCCACAGATCCACAACAAATGAGATGTGATACACAGGTTTAAGGCACAAAAATAAGACTTTGTTTTCCTTTGAATGTTTTAACACTGGTAGAATAAACATAACCCACTGCAAACAGCATGATTTTATTTTCACAGATCTGCACTACCGTTCAACAGTTTGGGGTCACTTAGAAATGTCCTTGTTTTTGAAAGAAAATGTATGAGTTTTTTTTGTCCATTAAAATAACAAAATTGATCATAAATACAGTGTACACATTGTTAATGTTATAAATGACTATTGTAGCTGGAAATGGCTGATTTTTGAATGGAATATCTACATAGGCATACAGAGGCCCATTATCAGCAACCATCACTCCTGTGTTCCAATGGCATGTTGTGTTAGCTAATCCAAGTTTTTAATTTTAAAAGGCTAATTGATAATTAGAAAACCCTTTTGCAATTATGTTAGCATAGCTGATAACTGTTGTTCTAATTAAAGAAGCAATATAACTGGCCTTCTTTAGACTAGTTGAGTATCTGGAGCCTCAGCATTTGTGGGTTCGATTACAGGGTCAAAATGGCTAGAAACAAAGCACTTTCTTCTGAAACTCGTCAGTCTATTCTTGTTCTGAGAAATGAAGGCTATTCCATGTGAGAAATTGCCAAAAAACGGAATAACTCCTACAACGCGGTGTACTACTCCCTTCACAGAACAGTGCAAACTGGCTTTAACCAGAATAGAAAGAGGAGTGGGAGGCCCCGGTGCACAACTGAGCAAGAGGACAAGTACATTAGTGTCTAGTTTGAGAAATAGATGCCTCACAAGTCCTCAACTGGCAGCTTCATTAAATAGTACCCACAAAACACCAGTCTCATCGTCAACAGTGAAGAGGCGACTCCGAGATGCTGGCCTTCTAGGCAGAGTTCCTCTGTCCAATGTCTGTGTTCTTTTGCCCATCTTAATCTTTTTTTTTTATTATTGGACGTCTGAGATATGGCTTTTTCTTTGCAACTCTGCCGCGAAGGCCAGCATCCCGGAGTCGCCTCTTCCGGGCCAGCCCTAAGATAAAAGACTAAAGTTAACAGACAAAATTAGCAAGCCTGTGAGCTATCTAGTGATTACCTCCTCCCTCCAACTGTACTACAGACCTGAGGCACAGCAGACATGCAGTAGCCTGCCTGCTGGTAGGAGTCGATAACTGGGCTGGGCATGGTCCCGACGGTGCCCAGCCTCTTCATGTACTTGTTGGTGAGGATGGCATTACTCCCCTCCTTGCACTGGGCTAGAGCCACGTACAGCGGCTTGGTGGCCATGATGGGGCCATTCATATCAGTCACCGTTCATCTCGTTCACCTTTGTGATACATCATTGGATGGCTACTTATGAAAAAGTATGGGTATATTACTACCTTGGCACTTGTGATGGTAACGTAAGGGGCAAACTCCTTCCTGAGTTTCTCATCTTCTAACCTATCATCCAAGTTCTTCACGTACAAATTGACCCACTGAATCAACACAAAATACTTCTTCCAATTAATTTACGTTAAAAGACATTTTTCTTCATGACACAGGTGTGTGCATTTCCTCATAGAACCTGATAGCGGTCGATGCGTTCCTGTTTCATCAGTTTAAACTTCCATTTCAGCTCCCCCTGTCGCGCAATCCTCTTCTGAGCACGGCTCACATACAAAACTCGACCAGGAATGAGTTCTTTCCCATTAATCTCCTCAACTGCCTAAAAGCAGTCAAAGTCAACTCAAAAAGCCCAATTTTAAATGTCATGTTCCCAATTTTCACATAATGACATCATGCTGGTTGATGAGGAGATGACACATAAGGGAGCAACTTCAGAGTAGTAGTGGTTTCCATAGTTTACAAAGCCAAATCCAAGAGACCGGCCCCTTTCGTACATTATCAACCGCACACTGAGGGTCCTACCTGGGATACCAAGAACAGACAAGAAGCCTATATAGTGTCTTTGAAAATTGTTCAGACCCCTTGACTTTTTCCACATTTTGTTATGTTACAGCCTTATTCTAAAATTGCTTAAATAAACGAAATCATCAGCAATCTACACACAATATCCAATAATGTCAAAGCGAAAACAGGTTGACATTTGCAAATGTATTAAAAATAAAAACAGATACCTTATTTACATAAGTATTCAGACCCATTGCAATGAGATTCGAAATTGAGCTCAGGTGCATCCTATCCCAAGATGGCGTAGCAGTTCAGACGTCCTTTGTCTTCCTCTGGTCGTGTCCCGTATATATATATATATATATATATATATATATATATATATATATATATATATTTATTTATTTATTTACATATTTTCTTCGCATATCTTTTTACATATATATTTTTTTTCTTCTAAAAACTCAACCTCAAAACACTCTCCTGCAACCCGCCTCACCAATTAAAAAAAATAAAAGTATTATTTACCTCAAATCTGAAATCCACAACAGAAGCTAGCCAGAGGTTAGCCTGGATAACGTTGGAGTTCAGCTAGCCACGGTTAGTGGTCCTCAGCTATCCATTAGCTCGTAAAGCTATCGCCTGTTTTTGTACAGCGCGACTCAGACCAGAGCTTACCGGACCTATTCTCTCTCCATATCCCCGGATTTCTACCGCAGGCTCTGGACATTTACACCTGGATCTTGCAGCTAGCTAGCTGCTACCTGAGTGACTATTGGCAACGTAGGTCCCGGAGTTAACATACTCCAGAGCTAGCCAGCTGAAGAGTTCCATCAGCCTCTCCTGGGCTACAATCACCTATCCGGACCCGTTTTACTGCCGATGAGGAGCCCCATCGGGCCTTCACGACTGGACCACCGACGTTATCTGCCCGAGGGAGTTATCCAACTGGCCCCTCCGTCGCGACGTAACCCGAATGCCCATCTGCGGCCCGTTAATCGTTAGCTGTCTCATCGGCTGCTATCTGAATAGGTCTATTGGACAATTTTCTTGGGCCACTATAACTAACTATTTTGCCAATTGGACTGGTCCCCGCTACCACACGGAACCCCACTAATCTACAGACGGAATCGCACAAAGTGGCTAAAAACAGACCTCCCTCCATCTTCTACCAGCTTGCTACCTATGGCTCGGCTAGCTATCTAACTCTCACTGGACCCTTTGATCACTCGGCTAAGCATGCCTCTCCTTAATGTCAATATGCCTTGTCCATTGCTGTTCTGGTTAGTGTTTATTGGCTTATTTCACTGTAGAGCCTCTAGCCCTGCTCATTATACCTTATCCAACCTCCCAGTTCCTCCACCCACACATGCTATGACATCTTCTGGTTTCAATGATGTTTCTAGAGACAATATCTCTCTCATCATCACTAAATGCCTAGGTTTACCTCCACTGTACTCATATCCTACCATACCTTTGTCTGTACATTATACCATGAAGCTCTTTTATCGTCCCCAGAAACCTGCTCCTTTTTCTCTCTATTCCGGATGTCACAGACGACCAATTCTTATAGCTTTTAGCCGTACCCTTATCCTCATACTTCTCTGTACCTCTGGTGATGTAGAGGTGAATCCAGGCCCTGCAGTGCCTAGCTCCACTCCTACTCCCCAGGCGCTCTCTTTTGATGACTTCTGTAACCGTAATAGCCTGGGTTTCATGCATGTTAACATTAGAAGCCTCCTCCCTAAGTTTGTTTTATTCACTGCTTTAGCACACTCTGCCAACCCGGATGTCCTAGCCGTGTCTGAATCCTGGCTTAGGAAGACCACCAAAAACTCTGAAATCTCCATCCCTAACTACAACGTTTTCAGACAAAATAGAACGGCCAAAGGGGGTGGTGTTGCAATCTACTGCAGAGATAGCCTGCAGAGTTCTGTCCTACTATCCAGGTCTGTACCCAAACAATTTGAACTTCTACTTTTAAAAATCCATCTCTCTAAAAACAAGTCTCTCACCGTTGCCGCCTGCTATAGACCACCCTCGGCCCCCAGCTGTGCTCTGGACACCATATGTGTACTGATTGCCCCCCATCTATCTTCAGAGCTCGTGCTACTAAGTGACCTAAACTGGGACATGCTTAACACCCCAGCCATCCTACAATCCAAGCTTGATTGACGCCCTCAATCTCACACAAATGATTAATGAACCCACCAGGTACCACCCCAAAGCCGTAAACACTGGCACCCTCATAGATATCATCCTAACCAATTTGCCCTCTAAATACACCTCTGCTGTTTTCAACCAAGATCTCAGCGATCACTGCCTCATTGCCTGCATCCGTAATGGGTCAGCGGTCAAACGACCTCCACTCATCACTGTCAAACGCTTCCTGAAACATTTCAGCAAGCAAGCCTTTCTAATCGACCTGGCCCTGGTATCCTGGAAGGATATTGACCTCATCCCGTCAGTAGAGGATGCCTGGTTATTTTTTTTAAATGCCTTCCTCATCATCTTAAATAAGCATGCCCCATTCAAGAAATTTAGAACCAGGAACAGATATAGCCCTTGGTTCTCCCCAGACCTGACTGCCCTTAACCAACACAAAAACATCCTATGGCGTTCTGCATTAGCATTAAACAGCCCCCGTGATATGCAACTTTTCAGGGAAGTTAGAAACCAACATACACAGGCAGTTAGAAAAGCTAAGGCTAGCATTTTCAAGCATAAATTTGCTTCCTGCAACACAAATTCAAAAAAGTTCTGGGACATTGTAAAGTCCATGGAGAATAAGAACACCTCCTCCCAACTGCCCACTGCACTGAGGATAGGAAACTCTGTCACCACCGATAAACCCACTATAATTGAGAATTTCAATAAGCATTTTTCTACGGCTGGCCATGCTTTCCACCTGGCTACCCCTACTGCAGTCAACAGCACAGCACCCCCCACAGCTACTCGCCCAAGCCTTCCCCATTTCTCCTTCTCCCAAATCCATTCAGCTGATGTTCTGAAAGAGCTGCAAAATCTGGACCCCTACAAATCAGCCGGGCTAGACAATCTGGACACTTTCTTTCAAAAATTATCTGCCAATATTATTGCAACCCCTATTACTAGCCTGTTCAACCTCTCTTTCGTGTCGTCTGAGATTCTCATAGATTGGAAAGCAGCTGCTGTCATCCCCCTCTTCAAAGGAGGGGACACTCTTGACCCAAATTGCTATAGACCTATATCCATCCTACCCTGCCTTTCTAAGGTCTTCGAAAGCCAAGTCAACAAACAGATTACCGACCATTTCGAATCCCACCGCACCTTCTCCGCTATGCAATCGGGTTTCAGAGCTGGTCATGGGTGCACCTCAGCCACTCTCAAGGTCCTAAATGATATCGTAACCGCCATCGATAAGAAACAATACTGTGCTGCCGTTTTCATTGACCTGGCCAAAGCTTTCGACTCTGTCAATCACCACATCCTCATCAGCAGACTCAATAGCCTTGGTTTCTCCTAATGATTGCAACGCCTGGTTCACCAACTACTTCTCTGATAGAGTTCAGTGTGTCAAATCGGAGGGCCTGTTATCTGGACCTCTGGCAGTCTCTATGGGGGTGCCACAGGGTTCAATTCTTGGGCCAACTCTTTTCTCTGTATACATCAATGATGTCGCTCTTGCTGCTGGTGAGTCTCTGATCCACCTCTACGCAGACGACACCATTCTGTATACTTCTGGCCCTTCTTTGGACACTGTGTTAACAACCCTCCAGATGAGCTTCAATGCCATACAACTCTCCTTCTGTGGCCTCCAACTGCTCCTAAATACAAGTAAAATTAAATGCATGCTCTTCAACCGATCGCTGCCTGCATCACTACTCTGGACGGTTCTGACTTAGAATATGTGGACAACTACAAATACCTAGGTGTCTGGTTGGACTGTAAACTCTCCTTCCAGACTCACATCAAACATCTCCAATCCAAAGTTAAATCAAGAATTGGCTTCCTATTTCGCAACAAAGCATCCTTCACTCATGCTGCCAAATATACCCTAGTAAAACTGACCATCCTACCGGTCCTCGACTTCGGCGATGTCATTTACAAAATAGCCTCCAATACCCTACTCAACAAACTGGATGCAGTCTATCACAGTGCCATGCGTTTTGTCACCAAAGCCCCATATACTACCCACCACTGCGACCTGTACGCTCTCGTTGGCTGGCCTTCGCTTCATAATCGTCGCCAAACCCACTGGCTCCAGGTCATCTACAAGACCCTGCTAGGTAAAGTCCCCCCTTATCTCCGCTCACTGGTCACCATAGCAGCACCCACCTGTAGCACGCGGTCCAGCAGACCCCCAAAGCCAATTCCTCCTTTGGCCGTCTCTCTTTCCAGTTCTCTGCTGCCAATGACTGGAACGAACTACAAAAATCTCTGAAACTGGAAACACTTATCTCCCTCACTAGCTTTAAGCACAAGCTGTCAGAGCAGCTCACAGATCACTGCACCTGTCCATAGCCCATCTATAATTTAGCCCAAACAACAACTGCTTCCCCTACTGTATTTATTTATTTTATTTTGCTCCTTTGCACCCCATTATCTCTATTTCTACTTTGCACTTTCTTCTACTACAAATCTACCATTCCAGTGTTTTACTTGCTATATTGTATTTACTTTGCCACCATGGACTTTTGCTTTTACCTCCCTTATCTCACCTCATTTGCTCACATCGTACATAGACTTATTTTTCTACTGTATTATTGACTGTATATTTGTTTTACTCCATGTGTAACTCTGTGTTGTTGTATGTTGTCGAACTGCTTTGCTTTATCTTGGCCAGGTCGCAATTGTAAATGAGAACTTGTTCTCAACTTGCCTACCTGGTTAAATAAAGGTGAAATAAAAATAAAAAACAGATACCTTATTTACATAAGTATTCAGACCCATTGCAATGAGATTTGAAATTGAGCTCAGGTGCATCCTGTTTCCATTGATCATCCTTGAGATGTTGCTACAACTTGATTGGAGTCCACCTGTGGTAAATTCAATTCATTGGATGTGATTGGTAAGGCACACACCTGTCTATATAAGGTCCAAGAGTTGACAGTGCATGTCAGCGCAAAAACCAAGCCATGAGGTCTAAGGAATTGTCCGTAGAGCTCAGAGACAGGATTGTGTCGAGGCACAGCTCTGGGGAAGGGTACCAAAAAAGGTTAATCTTCCAACAGGACAACGACCCTAAGCACACAGCCAAGACAACGCAGGAGTGGCTTTGGGACAAGTCTCTGAATGTCCTAGAGTGGCCCAGCCAGAACCAGGACTTGAACCCGATCGAACATCTCTGGAGAGAACTGAAAATAGCTGTGCAGTAACGCTCCCCATCCAACCTGACAGAGCTTGAGAGGATCTGCAGAGAAGAATGGGAGAAACTCCCCAAATACAGGTGTGGCAAGCTTGTAGTGTCATACCTAAGAAGAATCGATGCTGTAATCGCTGCCAAAGGTGCTTCAACAAAGTACTGAGTAAAGGGTCTGAGAGAGAATACAGTAGACGGCACACGTCAAACGTGTGATTTATGACCCTATGTCATGGGTCACGTGTGTATGCCCATATATGGGCATCCTGGCGAGAAGTTATCACGTGCTCTAGGGAGTGCCCATATATGGGCATCCTGTTCCTGTTCTCACGCTTTAGAGTGAGTGTTAATTTATGCCTATATTGCATCGGTTCCTTTGAAGCTGTCATGATGATTGATGCGTAGGGACCTCGTTGAACCGGGGGATGTGTTTGAACATTTCAAAGAGTATGGCCCCCACCGTGTTTTAGTGACCTTAGGGCTGTTGTCTATGAAACAGGAATGTCCGGGGGTATTGGGGGGGCAGACACATTATAAATAAGCCCAAGAACACAACAAGCGCCCACGATAAACCACTAAAGAAATTAAACATGGTTTTTGTGATCAGTGACACACCCGTGATGACTGTAACAACGGAAGCAGGACCTTGGTTGAAACATAGAGAAAGGTCCGAGTATAAAGCAACAATATACGATGCGCCAAAAAAGCGGTTTCTAAATATGTATAGAACCCAAATACCGCCCGCAACTGCGCTGAAAGATCAAGTGATGATGTCTAATGGACAGCAATGGGGTTTTCTGTTTGATTACCCTGCCTGTAGAGTGAAACTCTATACTGTAGCCGAAGGAGGAGAATATACAGACCAGACTTTAACCAGCCTTTGACTCTATCTTGAAGGAAGGAGGAGCCCCCAAGAAAGTGCAGACCGACGGCGGAAAATAATTTTTTAATAATACTTTTCAGAAACTCATGAAGAAGCACAATATTGTACATTTTGCTACAGGTTCGGATTTGAAAGCTTCAGTTGTTGAACACTTTGACAGAACTTTGAAGGAGAGGATGTGGAAATATTTTACAGCTCACAACACACATAGATATATTGATATAGTTCAAGATTTAGTAAAGGGTTACAACTACAGCTACCATAAGTGTATACGGATGAAGCCCTCCGAGGTCTCTTCTGAAAACTCTTTTCGTCTTTAAAAATCTGTATGGTTTGTTCCCCCTTTGTCGTAAGAAAAAAATTGATTTTAAATTCACGGTGGGGGACTTGGTACGTATATCCAAGTTGAGGGGTGTTTTCAACAAAAAATATGAGCAAGGTTACAACGGTGAGTTGTTCACAGTTACCGAATGTCTACCACGTATACCCCCTGTCTACAAGTTAAAAGATTATGACAGGGAGCTTATAGAGGGTTCCTTTTATAAGAAGGAACTACAGAAGGTACAGATGGGTAAAGACAAAGTCTTTCACGTGGAGGAGATTCTGGATCAAAAGAGAGAAAAGGGTAAAAAATGGGTGTTGTTCCGTTGGAAAAACTGGCCCCAAAAGTTCAACAGTTGGGTATTAGAGCACGATGTGGTGGAGGCAACAAGGGTTAACTTAAACCCTCATGCATGATAAATACAACATCATTCGAGTGTACACAGGAGTGCATCATGGAACACAAAGGCTTCTACCTGACTCTCCCCAGTAATGCGTCTGCACATATATATATGAATAACCAAAGTTCGAGTTATACAACCAATTTTCCAAAGCCTATAGAGTTAGAGGCCTGGGAAGTAGGTCTCAGCGAGATTACATACCCCCATAGTTGGTATAATATCAAGGATAAGGACCGTGATTTTTATTGCAAAAGGATATCGGAACCCCCGAAACTTATAAAGTTTAAAAAGGGTCGACAGGATTGTCTCAGAGTTGAACGAACTCCTAACCCTGAACAATATGGAAATATTCTTGAACTACAACCCTACTCATAAACGTGTACAAACCTCAGGGGCTGCTGATGGGGGTATAAAGTAGAGGTTGGCCGATTTAGGATTTTTCAACGCCGATACCGATTATTGGGGGACCCCAAAAAACCTGATACCGATTCTTCGGCCGATTTGTTTTATTTATTTGTAATAATGACAATTACAACAATACTGAATGAACACTTATTTTAACTTAATATAATGCATCAATAAAATCAATTTAGCGTCAAATAAATAATGAAACATGTTCAATTTGGTTTAAATAATGCAAAAACAAAGTGTTGGAGAAGAAAGTAAAAGTGCAATATGTGCCATGTAAGAAAGCTAACGTTTAAGTGCCTTGCTCAGAACATGAGAACATATGAAAGCTGGTGGTTCCTTTTAACATGAGTCTTCAATATTCCCAGGTAAGAAGTTTTAGGTTGTAGTTATTATAGGAATTATAGGACTATTTCTCTCTATACGATTTGTATTTCATACACCTTTGACTATTGGATGTTCTTATAGGCACTTTAGTATTGCCAGTGTAACAGTATAGCTTCTGTCCCTCTCCTCGCTCCTACCTGGGCTCGAACCAGGAACACATCGACAACAGCCACCCTCGAAGCAGCGTTACCCATGCAGAGCAAGGGGAACAACTACTCCAAGTCTCAGAGCGAGTGACGTTTGAAACGCTATTAGCGCGCACCCCGCTAACTAGCTAGCCATTTCACATCGGTTACACCAGCCTAATCTTGGGAGTTGATAGGCTTGAAGTCATAAACAGCGCAATGCTTGAAGCATTGCGAAGAGCTGCTGGCAAAACGCACGAAAGTGCTGTTTGAATGAATGCTTACGAGCCTGCTGGTGCCTACCACCGCTCAGTCAGACTGCTCTATCAAATCATAGACTTAATTATAATATAATAAACACACAGAAATATGAGCCTTAGGTCATTGATATGGTCGAATCCGGAAACTATCATCTCGAAATCAAAACGTTTTTTCTTTCAGTGAAATACGGAACCGTTCCGTATTTTATCTAACGGGTGGCATCCCTAAGTCTAACTATTCCTGTAACATTGCACAACCTTCAATGTTATGTCATAATTACGTAAAATTCGGGTAAATTAGTTCGCACCGAGCCAGGCGGCCCAAACTGTTGCATATACCCTGACTCTGCGTGCAATGAATGCAAGAGAAGTGACAATTTCACCTAGTTAATATTGCTTGCTAACCTGGATTTCTTTTAGCTAAATATGCAGGTTTAAAAATATATACTTGTGTATTGATTTTAAGAAAGACATTGATGTTTATGGTTAGGTACACATTGGAGCAACGACAGTCCTTTTTCGCGAATGCGCACCGCATCGATTATATGCAACGCAGGACAGGCTAGATAAACTAGTAATATCATCAACCATGTGTAGTTAACTAATGATTATGATTGATTGATTGATTGATTGATTGTTTTTTATAAGATAAGTTTAATGCTAGCTAGAAACGTACCTTGGCTTCTTACTGCATTCGCGTAACAGGCAGGCTCTTCGTGGAGTGCAATGTAAAGCAGGTGGTTAGAGCGTTGGACTAGTTAACCGTAAGGTTGCAAGATTGAATCCCCGAGCTGACAAGGTAAAAATCTGTCATTCTGCCCCTGAACAAGGCAGTTAACCCACCGTTCCTAGGCCGTCATTGAAAATAAGAATGTGTTCTTAACTGACTTGCCTAGTTAACCTCTCTGGGAAATGTGGGACGCTAGCGTCTCACCCGCGGGACACACTATTCAACAGCCAGTGAAATAGCAGGGCGCCAAATTCAAAACAACAAAAATCTCATAATTCAAATTTCTCAAACATACAACTATTTTACACCATTTTAAAGATGAACTTCTCGTTCATCCAACCACATTGTCCGATTTCAAAAAGGCTTTACGGCGAAAGCATAGCATTAGATTATGTTAGGACAGCGCCGAGGCGTCACAAAAACCAGAAATACAGCTAAAATTAATCACTAACCTTTGATGATCTTCATCAGATGGCACTCATAGGACTTCATGTTACACAATACATGTATGTTTTGGTCGATAAAGTTCATATTTATATCCAAAAACCCCATCTTACATTGGCGTGTAATGTTCAGAAATGTTTTGCCTCCCAAAACTTCCGATGAATGAGCACATCAATTTACAGAAATACTCATAAACGTTGATAAAATATGAAACTGTTATTCAAAGAATTATAGATACACTTCTCCTTAACCTCTTGGGGCTAGGTGGGACGCTAGCGTGCCACCCGTGGTGCACTCCATCAACAGCAGGTGCATTTCAAGAGCGGCAAATTTGAATCCAAATAAATGTCAAAATTCAAATTTTTCAAAAATACAACTATGTTACACCATTTGAAAGATAAACATCTCCTTAATCTAACCACGTTTTACGATTTCAAAAAGGTTTTACGGCGAAAGCATAAATTTAGAGTATGTTAGGACAGTACATTTACAAGAGTTGTGTGTAATGTTTTGTCAAGTCAAAGACAGGGTCACCAAAACCATAAAACCAGCTAAAATGATACACTAACCTTTTACAATCTCCATCAGATGACACTCCTAGGACATTATGTTAGACAATGCATGCATTTTTAGTTCTATCAAGTTGATATTTATATCCAAAAACAGCGTTTTACTATGGCATTGATGTTGAGGAAATCGTTTCCCTCCAATAACCGGCAGTCAAGTCAGCGTCACAAATTAAATAATTAAAATTAGAAAACATTGGTAAAATATTATATTGTCATTTAAAGAATTATAGATTTACATCTTTTGAACGCAATCAACTTGCCAGATTTAAAAATAACCTTACTGGGAAATCACACTTTGCAATAATCTGAGCACTGTGCCCAGAAAAATACGCGTTGCGATACAGACTAGACGTCATGTTGGGGAGATCTAAAATCGAAAATACTATGTAAATAATCCATTACCTTTGATTCTCTTCATCAGATGTCACTTCCAGGTATCACAGGTCCATAACGAATGTAGTTTTGTTCAAAAAAGCTCATCATTTATGTCCAAAAATCTCCGTCTCGTTAGCACATGATGTAAGCCAGCCGGACTTCTCGTCATGAACGAGGGGAAAAAATATATTTCCGTTCGTTCAAACATGTCAAACGTTGTATAGCATAAATCATTAGGGCCTTTTTTAACCAGAACATGAATAATATTCAAGGTGGACGAATGCATAGTCTTTTATAACGTATTGGAACGAGGGTACCCAACATGAAGTAGCGCGCCAGGTGTCTAATGGGACATCACCGTTCCATGGCTCTTGTTCGGTCAGATCTCCCTCCAGAAGACTCAAAACACTTTGTAAAGGCTGGTGACATCTAGTGGAAGCAATAGGAAGTGCCAAAATATTCCTAAACCCCTGTGTTTTTCAATGGGATAGGTTTAAAGTCAATACAACACATCAGGTATCCACTTCCTGTCAGAAAATGTCTCAGGGTTTTGCCTGCCAAATGAGTTCTGTTATACTCACAGACACCATTCAAACAGTTTTGGAAACTTTAGAGTGTTTTCTATCCATATATAATAAGTATATGCATATTCTAGTTACTGGGTAGGATTAGTAACCAGATTAAATCGGGTACATTTTTTTTATCCAGACGTGCAAATGCTGCCCCCTAGACCCAACAGGTTAATGCAACCGCTGTGTCAGATTTCAAAAAAACTTTACAGCGAACGCACACTTTGCAATAATCTGAGTACAGCGCTCAGAGACGAAACCAAGCCCGCCATTTTGTGGAGTCAACAAAACTCAGAAATAACATTATAAATATTCCCTTACCTTTGATGATCTTCGTCGGACTGCACTCCCAGTTCCCCAATAAATGTTCATTTGTTTCAATAAAGTCCATATATATGTCAAAATACCTCCTTTTTGTTTGCGTGTTCGGTAGAGTACTCCAAATGCACTGTGCTCGCGCAGTTAAGTCAAAAAAAGTTATATTACAGACGATGTATAGAATGTCAAACGATGTATAGAATCAATCTTTAGGATGTTTTTATCATAAATCTTCCATAATATTCCAACCGGACGATTCCTTTGTCTTCAAAAAAGAAAAGGAACACAGCTAACTCTCACGGGAGTGCGCGCCACTGAGCTCATGTCATTTTCTCACTCATCTACTTCCAGGAGCTCTTGTTCTCTCCCTATTCACAGTAGAAGCATGAAACAACGTTCTAAAGACTGTTGACATCTAGTGGAAGCCTTAGGAAGTGCAAAATGTACCCTAAGTCACTGTATACTGGATAGGGAATCACTTGAAAAACTACAAACCTCAGATTTCCACACTTCCTGGTTGGATTTTTCTCAGGTTTTTGCCTGCCATATGAGTTCTGTTATACTGACAGACATCATTCAAACAGTTTTAGAAACATCAGAGTGTTTTCTATACAAATCTACTAATAATATGCATATCCTACCTTCTGGGCCCGAGTAGCAGGCAGTTTAATTTGGGCACGTCATTCATTTGAATTTCCAAATACTGCCCCGTCACTAAAAAGTTAAATAAAGGTGTAAAAATAAAAAATAAAAAAAATGGGAAATCGGTGTCCAAAAATACCGATTACCGATTGTTATGAAAACTTGAAATCAGCCCTAATTAATCGGCCATTCCGATTAATCGATCGACCTCTAGTATAAAGACCAGCGGTAATTTAGCCTACATGTTGGGGATGAGTTCAAATAAATGGATGTATGTGAGAGATTAATTATTCACATTCCCTGCGGATATACATGCAGGGTTTTACAACATATTTTTGTATACCGACATCATATCCTATCAAAGGGTAGGAGACAGTTATGTGCCCCTCCTGAGAACAGTTCATATAGATGGAAAGGATGGTGATGTAGTCATTGTTAACTATGACAAGCCACATTATGTACCTGTAAGCAAGAAATATATTGAAAACATTCTGGTTGAGCTTAAAACGGATCAGAACGAAAACATTGAATTTACTTATGGTAAAACGATTGTAAAACTCCACTTTAGACCCACCAAAACCTCTCTACATATCTAATATATTATTAGTATTTTATATATATATATAATTTCTTTTTTTATAAACATAATACAAATAAATTAAAATGGTTATGAAACACAACCACCATCTCGACCCTAACCGCTATGTCTCATACTATGGTGATCAAGTTGGTAATGGATTACCCGGCTATCACGGATCCCCAACCATGTACGGTTCGAGGATAGGCGGCATATTTCGTAACCTCTTTAGGATGGTTTTACCGTTCATGAAGAGGCCTCAGCATAGCCAAACCACATTTAAAATCAGCGGCTAAAAATATTGTGAGGTTGTAGCCAATGCTATGACCAGAAGGGCATCATCAGATGCCGAGCATCAAGAAGGCTCGGGGCTGTTGTCTCGAAGACCAAAAAAGAGACCTCCGGGTATAAGGCGCAGGCCAGCCCCTAAAAAGCGGAGGTTAACCGTTAAAAGAAACTCAGTAAGTCAAAGACGGGGTAAAGTGAGGAGGTCTGGACCAAAAACGGCAAAAAGAATACTCGGAAGTATTTTCTAAAAGAACAAGCAACATGGCTCTTTTACACCGCATGTCCTCTGAAGCTATAAAGACAGAGCTCGATCTTTTCACGTGCCCCTTAACCCAATTTTCAATTGTGGAGATAGCCCCACTCTCTGCCATTACAGACAACGGTTCTATAGAATTTTTCATACCAGGCCACGGTGACAACGATCTGGACCTCAACAACACCTTATTGCATTTACGTCTCAAAGTGACCAAAAGAGATGATACTAATATTGCAAACGATGCCAAAGTGAGTCTCATTAATTACCCCTTGGCGACCATCTTCTCCCAAGTGGATGTGACTTTGGGTGAATGCCTAATCAGTCAAAGCAATGCCACCTACCCTTATAGGGCAATCCTGGAATGTTTACTAAACTACTCCGAAGACACAATTCAGCACCGGGCTGTTTAGCAAGGATACTGCAGGAGACTCTATGGAATCGATAGACCCTTCCACCGGTGCAAACAAAGGACTGGCTGCACGTGCTCGCTAGTGTGCCGAATCTCGAGTTTCATCTGCTAGGGCCTATACACTCTGACATTTTCTTTCAAGAATGTTTACTCTTAAATTCGGTTGATTTAAGACTAAAATTAACCAGGGCCAAGGATGAGTTTTGTCTGATGTCTGCCCAAGACGGTGACTTTAGTTTAAAAGTGTTGGGGGCAACGCTTTTTATTAAAAAAGTGTCTGTATCTCCGGCCATTCGTCTGGGTCATTCACAGGCTTTGATGAAAGGAAATGCCCTTTACCCTCTCCAATGAATTACCATGAAAACCTTTAGCATACCGGTGGGAAGTAGTCAAGAAAATATTTTTCTAGGCTCTTTACCCTGCTACATGGTTATAGGTTTGGTTGATCACGCCTCTGATGATACAGGCAGCTTACATAAAAAAAACTTAAATTTTCAACACTTCAATGCAGAGTATGTAGCTCTCTGTCAGGACGGACGTCAGGACCCTGCTAAGGCTTTCCAACCACAATTTAATAACAACATATCTGTGCGAGGATTTTACAATCTATTCCTGGCTACCGGGAGGCATCTAAAATATCTCTCTTTACCTATTGACTGAAATGATTTTGCAGAGGGTTACACATTGTATGCTTTCAATTTATCACTTGATGATGACACCTCAGGAAATCTGTCTGTGGTGTCCCAAGATAACCTCAGGTTGGAAATGCGTTTCCGTACACCTTTAGCCTGTACAGTTAGCATGATTGATTATGCATGCTCTGATTCAATCTTGGAAGTGAATGCCCGGAGCGACCGGCCATGTTTATTGTCAATTCACATCCTAAACACATGCCGGGTGAACATCGGCTAGCTGTGACATTAGACGACAAAGGAGGAAGAAAAATCTCAACTTTTTTTGATTCCTATGGCTTTCCCCCCGGATTTTCACAACTCCCCAAATCTATTAAACAGTTTTTGACCAAAAATGGATCAAAGACCTACTACAGCATCAAACAAGTACAAGATAACCTTTCCACTACATGTGGTCAACACTGTGTATTCTACATATGCCAAAGAGCCCGTGGAGTTTCTTTTGAAGATGTTATGTCTCTTTATAATGATGACTTAAGAAGTAATGATAGCGTTGTAGATTGTTTTGTTAGAAAATATCAAAAGGGTTCAAGTATGTGTCCTTTAAGACCCTGTAATCAAGGCGTATGCTCACGTCAAATGTTTCAAGAATGTCACAAATGTTAAATTGTATCATTTTTGAAATAACATTTATTGAATTTAATCATAGTCATTCAAAAGTCTAACCACCCTGAGAGATCAGGATTAGAAAAAGGTCCGGAGACATTCAGGGGTGTAAATTAGTTATCATCATCCCTTTCAAAGGGGGAGGGGTTGTTAGAACATCTTTAGGGGTGCTGAAGCTCGTTGAAGATTTTTGTTTTAAAGTTTGAATCTGTTGACAAAGCTTATAGTTGGGTACACCCGAGAGGGGAATGTTGAGGATTGCCAGGGCCTTACAAAACTGACACCACCCGTGAGGTCTTCTGTCACCAGCAACCTTATGGGCTGCTGTGGTACTTTTAAGCAAGTCCATCATATGTGAACCCTTGACAACCGCGCCCTGAAAGATAAACTCTCCTTTGTCATTCCAAGTAGCGGCCCCCTTTTGAGTCTTTTATCTTGTTCAAAATGTATCTAACATTTTTCCTGTTACGTGCCGGAACATGTGTCAACATGTCATGCATAACAGTATCTTCAACAGGCATTTGATCTTCAACCGGTAAGATCGCAGGTGCAGGCTAGGGAAAGCTTTAACCTGTTAGGGACAGACGTTCCGCTAGCGGAACGCCTCACCAATATCCAATGGCATAGCGTGGCGCGAAATACAAATACCTCAAAAATGCTATAACTTCAATTTCTCAAACATATGACTATTTTACACCATTTTAAAGATAAGACTCGTTAATCTAACCACACTGTCCGATTTTAAAAAGGCTTTACAGCGAAAGCAAAACATTAGATTATGTCAGGAGAGTACCCTCCCAAAAATAATCACACAGCCATTTTCAAAGCAAGCATATATGTCACAAAAACCAAATCCACAGCTAAATGCAGCACTAACCTTTGATGATCTTCATCAGATGACACTCCTAGGACATTGTTATACAGTACATGCATGTTTTGTTCAATCAAGTACATATTGAAGTGTTGAAGTGTACCTATGATAAAAATTACAGACCTCTATATGCTTTGTAAGTGGGAAACACTGCAGATTTTGCAGGTTATCATATACTTGTTCTCCCCACTGTATATTAGTTTATTCATGCACATTGTGTTGAGCTGATGTCTGATGCAGTGGATGTCTTTACTCTTAATTTTTTTTTCTGCGGAATGTAGATACGATGAACTATGAGATCCTCAAGGGTCGACCTACCAGGGCTACGGAAGTCTGGAGCTGGACATTTTTTTATCAAGAACATGGACGAGTCCATTGACAAGAAGGCCATGTATGACACATTCTCAGCCTTCGGGAATATTCTCTTGCAAGGTAAGGTAGACAGACATTCTATTCTTGTCTGAGTGTCAGGGTATAATTTTTCTGCACCTAATTTCCAACATTAACTTTTCAATTTCAGGTTGTGTGTGATGAGAATGGCTCCAAAGGCTACAGCTTTGTTCACTTTGAGACTTAATAGGCAGCCAATCGAGCCATCGATACCATGAATGGAATGCTGTTGAATGACTGGAAAGTGTGAGTGAACAAATTCCTACCAAGAGCTATTTTATTCTATCCATATGGTACTTCTATTTAATTTTTTATATTTATTTCAACCGGTCTATAAACCACCTGGATTTTGAGATGAAAGTGCAAAGAAAATCTGTAATGGTTAGGGAGGAGGAGGGAATATTGATTTGTTCAACGTTGTATCATATTCAGACCGTGATAAACGTTTTTGCAGATACTATTTTCATGTTCTTTGCTCAGGCTAGAGACAGGCAGTGACTAGCGATGCAGACCCAAAGGCCCATTTCCTGTCGGAAAAAAGTCAGTTGTCCACGATTAGGTGAAGGAAATGGTAGACAGTTGTTCCTGTCCTTTTTTTTCTTTAAATAAGGTTTGGTCTGATGGCCACTGTAATGATTTCGTTTGGAGAAGTAGCGGAGTCAGGCGCAGGACACAGGGATGAGTGCAAACAAAACGTGTTTACTCAAAACCATAATAAAACTTCTCCCACAGCAATAATACATGGTTGGGAGAAACACCAACAACCACAAAACAGGAAACAATCACGGACAAGACAAACAGGAAAGTCAGAGGGTTAAATAATGAACATAATCAGGGAATCATAAACAGGTGTGTACAATTTAGACAAAACCAAACGAACAGGGAAACATAGATCGGTGGTGACTAGTAAGCCGGTGACGTCGACCGCCGAACGAACAAGGAGAGGGGCCGACTTCGGCGGAAGTCGTGACAGTACACCCCCCGACGCGCGGCTCCAGCAGCGCGCCGACACCGGCCTCGGGGACGACCCGGAGGACAGGGAGCAGGGCGATCCGGACGGAAGCGGCCCAACAGCGGCCCAACAGGTCAAACGATCGCGAACATCAAACGGAACGTACACGCGCCCAACGGGACACTGGGGGGGAGTGGGTTCTGCACGTGACGCCCGTTCGATGTCCGCGTCCACCTCCCATACCACCGGTGCCACCAGGCAAGAAGCTGGAATTATGGGAGTGGGCTCCGTGGACCGCTCCTCTGTATCATACAGCCGGGACAGTGCGTCTGCCTTCACGTTCTGGGAACCTGGTTTGTTGGAAAGGGTGAAAACAAAGCATGTGAAAAACATGGCCCACCTTGCCTGGCGAGGGTTCAGTCTCCTCGCTGCCCGAATGTACTCCAGATTTTGGTGGTCATTCCACATGAGGAAAGGGTGTCCATTTCTCCACGCCTTCAGAGCCCCGACAGCCAACAACTCCCTATCCCCCACATCATAGTTTCGCTCCGCCGGGCTGAGCTTCTTCAACAAGAAAGCACAGGGGCGGAGTTTTGGTGGCTTACCCGAGCGCTGAGATAGCACAGCCCCTATTCCAGCCCCTATTCCAGCCTCGGACGCGTCCACCTCAACTATGAACGCTAAGGAGGGATCAGGATGCGCCAGCACTGGAGCCGTGGTAAACAGAGCCTTCAGGTTACCAAAAGCCCTGTTTGCCTCAGCCGACCACCGCAGTCACACCGGTCCCCCCTTCAGCAAGAGACTGAGACTGAATCTAAAACAAAAATCCAGAAAATTACATTGTATGATTTAAGTAATTACTTTGCATTTTATTGCATGACATAAGTATTTGATACATCAGAAAAGCAGAACTTAATATTTGGTACAGAGAACTTTGTTTGCAATTACAGAGATCATGTTTCCTGTAGTTCTTGACCAGGTTTGCACACACTGCAGCAGGGATTTTGGCCCACTCCTCCATACAGACCTTCTCCAGATCCTTCAGGTTTCGGGGCTGTTGCTGGGCAATACGGACTTTCAGCTCCCTCCAAATATTTTCTATTGGGTTCAGGTCTGGAGACTGGCTAGGCCACTCCAGGACCTTGAGATGCTTCTTACGGAGCCACTCCTTAGTTGCCCTGGCTGTGTGTTTCAGGTCGTTGTCATGCTGGAAGACCCAGCCACGACCCATCTTCAATGCTCTTACTGAGGGAAGGAGGTTGTTGGCCAAGATCTCGCGATACATGGCCCCATCCATCCTCCCCTCAATATGGTGCAGTCGTCCTGTCCCCTTTGCAGAAAAGCATCCCCAAAGAATGATGTTTCCACCTCCATGCTTCACAGTTGGGATGGCGTTCTTGGGGTTGTACTCATCCTTCTTCCTCCAAACACAGCGAGTGTAGTTTAGACCAAGAAGCTCTATTTTTGTCTCACATGACCTTCTCCCATTCCTCCTCTGGATCATCCAGACGGTCATTGGCAAACTTCAGACGGGCCTGGACATGCGCTGGCTTGAGCAGGGGGACCTTGTGTGCGCTGCAGGATTTTAATCCATGACGGCGTAGTGTGTTACTAATGGTTTTCTTTGAGACTGTGGTCCCAGCTCTCTTCAGGTCATTGACCAGGTCCTGCCGTGTAGTTCTGGGCTGATCCCTCACCTTCCTCATGATCGTTGATGCCCCACGAGGTGAGATCTTGCATGGAGCCCCAGACCGAGGGTGATTGACCGGCATCTTGAACTTATTCCATTTTCTAATAATTGCGCCAACAGTTGTTGCCTTCTCACCAAGCTGCTTGCCTATTGTCCTGTAGCCCATCCCAGCCATGTGCAGATCTACAATTTTATCCCTGATGTCCTTACACAGCTCTCTGGTCTTGGCCATTGTGGAGAGGTTGGAGTCTGTTTGATTGAGGGTGTGGACATGTGTCTTTTATACAGGTAACGAGTTCAAACAGGTGCAGTTAATACAGGTAATGAGTGGAGAACAGGAGGGCTTCTTAAAGAAAAACTAACAGGTCTATGAGAGCCGGAATTCTTACTGGTTGGTAGGTGATCAAATACTTATGTCATGCAATAAAATGCAAATTAATTACTTAAAAATCATACAATGTGATTTTCTGGATTTTTGTTTTAGATTCTGTCTCTCACAGTTGAAGTGTACCTATGATAAAAATTACAGACCTCTACATGCTTTGTAAGTAGGAAACACTGCCGATTTTGCAGGTTATCAAATACTTGTTCTCCCCACTGTATATTTAATTGGTTTAATCATTGGAATATTAATCAATTAGCAGGATTAATCTTGCCATCCAGTTGATCAAAGCAAATAGCAAAGTCTACTTCAATGTAGTTGACCTTTGGAGTGGCTCTAGTTAACCTCTCTAGGGTAGGTGGCACCAAATCGTCCCACCTACGTAACAGCCAGTGTAATCCCGTGGCGCGTTATTCAAAAATACAAAATACAAAAACGTCCATTTTTCAAACACATGACTATTTTACACCATTTTTAAAGACAAGACTCTAGTTAATCTAACCACACTGTGCGATTTCAAAAAGGCTTTACAACGAAAGCAAAACATTAGAATATGTCAGCAGAGTACCCAGCCAGAAATAATCAAGCTAGCATATAATGTCACAAAAACCAAAACCACAGCTAAATGCAGCACTAACCTTTGATCTTCATCAGATGACACTCCTAGGACATTGTTATACAGTACGTGCATGTTTTGTTCAATCAAGTACATATTTATATCAAAAAACACCTTTTACATTAGCATGTGACGTTCAGAACTAGCATTCCCACCGAACACTTCCGGTGAATTTACTAAATTACTCACGATAAACGTTCACAAAAAACATAAAATAATTGTTAAGAATTATAGATACAGAACTCCTTTTTGCAATCGCGGTGTCTGATTTTAAAATAGCTTTTCGGTGAAAGCACATTTTGCAATATTCTGAGTAGATGGCTCGCCATCACAAGCTAGCTAATTTGACACCCACCAAGTTTGGTACTCACCAAACTCAGATTTACTATAAGAAAAATTTGATTACCTTTGCTGTTCTTCGTCAGAATGCACTCCCAGGACTTCTACTTCAACAACAAATGTTGGTTTGGTTCCAAATAATCCATAGTTATATCCAAATAGCGGCGTTTTGTTCGTGCGTTCAAGACACTATCCGAAGGGTAACGAAGGGTGACGACAAATTTCAAAATATTCCATTACCGTACTTCGAAGCATGTCAAACGCTGTTTAAAATACATTTTTATGCGATTTTTCTCGTAAAATAGCGATAATATTCCGACCGGGAGTCGTTGTTTTCGTTCAAAGACTGAAAAAGGAAAATGGACTCTTCACGTGCACGCGCGCACCCGTCTCATTGTTCTTAGATCGACCACTTGATCGACTACTGTTTTTCAGCCAGTAACTGCAGAGTCATCATTCAACGTTCTGGCGCATTCTGAGAGCCTATGGGAGCCTTAGAAAGTGTCACGTTACAGCAGAGATCCTCTGTTTTGGATAGAGATGACAAAGAAGGCCAAGAAATGGTCAGATAGGGTACTTCCTGTACAGAATCTTCTCAGGTTTTGGCCTGCCATTTGAGTTCTGTTATACACACAATGCACACAATGCAAATAGTCCGGGTAGCCATTTGAATACCTGTTCAGGAGTCTTATGGCTTGGCTTACCACTGTACTTGAAGAAACTTTCAAAGACTTGGTCTTTTACCAGATAGGGCTATCTTCTGTATACCACCTCTACATTGTTACAATACAACTGATTGGCTCAAATGCATTAAGGATAGAAATTCCACAAATTTAACTTTTAACAAGGCACACCTGTTAATTGAAATGCATTCCAGGTGACTACCTCATGAAGCTGGTTGAGAGAATGTCAAGAGTGTGAAAAGCTGTCATCAAGGCAAAGGGTGGCTACTTTGAAGAATCTCAAATATAAAGTATATTTTGATTTGTTTAATACTTTTTTTGGTTATTACATGATTCCATGTGTTATTTCAGTGTGTTGATGTCTTCACTATTATTCTTTAATAGTAGAAATAAAGAAAAACCCTGGAATGAGTAGGTGTGTCCAAACTATTGACTGGTACTGTATATTTTTATCCATAATTTGAGAGCCCCGTTGCCAAGATCATTTTAACATGTCAGACTTGAAGAATCGTTCATCCATTTAGGCACAGTAACCAGGTTTCCATCTAACCTTTTTATGCAAGTAAAGTAACTTACATGCTGGATTGAAAAAAAAGTGATGACAGGCCTATAAACGCCGATAAACTTTCCAAATGTCTACAAAACTAAATACGGTAGACAAGGGGAGCTCATTTTCTGTCTGTAAATATAATAACCATTATATCGAAGTAAACTTGGAGTAAACCTGAGGCCCGTTTCCATTATCACTTTAAAGTCAAACCAGGTTTGGCAGGCCTTGGGTGGGATAGCTCAAATTGCGTTTCCGCTGCCTCCAGAAATGACAAATTATGTAATGTTGCTAAGTAGCCATTATGTGACTGCAGTCGGCTTCTCTAATGATGCTAGCTAGCATGTTGAAGAATTTTATTCACCCTCACCATGCTGTAACTAACATTACAGCAGGGTGCCCGCCTGAGCCATGTATTTAGCTTGCTGACGTTAGCTATCTAGCTAAATGGTTAGCGTCTTCACTAGCATTACAAGCTAGCTATCTTAATTCCTACCTTGCTTTCCATGGAGTTGATTATCAGCTAGCAAGCTAACCAAGCAAACCAGACGACAGGTTTGATATGATGTACCTAGCTAGCTTTCAATATGACCTTGACAGCTAAAATTCCTGCTAGCTAATGTTAGGTAGCTAGCATTTGAGGGCTGACTGTTCTCACAAAAAAATTTGTGTAGTGCAAAAATGAACCAACAGCTATGGTAGTAATTTGTGTAATGTGGGATTACCGCAGTACTGCTTGTCCATGTGCTAGCTAATGTTGTGTCAGCATCCAGCCGTGATCAACATGGTGGTTGCATAGTAACAGCGGTTTTTATTTTTTATTTAACTAGGCAAAAGGCCTCCTGCGGGGATGGGGGCTGGGATTAAAAATAAAAACATATTAAATAAAATATAGGACAAAAGAGACATCACGACAAGAGAGACAACACTACATATAGAGAGACCTAAGACAACAACATAGCGTTTGGTAGCAACACAACATGACAACAACACAACATGGCAGCAGCACACCATGGTAGCAGCACAAAACAGGGTTCAAACATTATTGGACACAGACAACAGCACAAGTGGCAAGAAGGTAGAGACAGCAATACATCATGCAAAGCAGCAACAGCATTGGTGGCAAATCTGATGGCCGAATGGTAAAGCACATCTAGCTGCTCGAGATCACCCTTACCTGCCGATTGATAAATTACGTCTCCATAATCTAGCATGGGTAGGATGGTCATCTGAATCAGGGATAGTTTGGCAATTGGGGTGAAAGAGGAGCGATTACGATAGAGGACACAAAGTCTAGATTTAACTTTAGCCTGCAGCTTTGATATGTGCTGAGAGGACAGTGTACTGTCTAGCCATACTCCCAAGTACTTGTATGAGGTGACTGACTACCTCAAGCTCTAAACCCTCAGAAGAAGTAAACACATCTGTGGGGAGAGGGGCATTCTTCTTACCAAACCACATTACCTTTATTTTGGAGGTGTTCAGAACAAGGTTAACGGCAGAGAAAGCTTGTTGGACACTAAGAAAGCTTTGTTGTAGAGAGTTTAACACAAAATCCGGAGAGGGGCCAACTGAGTATAACACTGTATCATCTGCATATAAATAGATGAGAGCTTCCTACTGCCTGAGCTATGTTGTTGATGTAAATTGAGAAGAGAGTGGGGCCTAGGATTGAGCCTTGGGGTACACCCTTGGTGACAGGCAGTGGCTGAGACAGCAGATGTTCTGACTTTATACACTGCACTCTTTCAGAGAGGTAGTTAGCAAACCAGGCCAAAGACCCTTCAGAGACACCAATACTCCTTAGCCAGCCCACAAGTATGGAATGGTCTACCGTATCAAAAGCTTTGGCCAAGTCAATAAAAAGAGCAGGACAACATTGCTTAGAATCAAGGGCAATGGTGACATCATTGAGGACCTTTAAGGTTGCAGTGACACATCCATAACCTGAGCGGAAACTAGATTGCATACCAGAGAGAAAACTATAGACATCAAGAAAGCCAGTCAGTTGATTATTGACAACTTTTTCCAACACGTTTGATAAACAGGGCAAAATAGAAATAGGCCTATAACAGTTAGGATCAGCTTGATCTCCCCCTTTAATAAATAAAGGACTAACCGTGGCTGCCTTCCAAGCAATGGGAATCTCCCCACAGGTTAGAAAGGTCAGGGATAGGCTTGGCGATGATAGGGACAGCAACCTTAAAGAAGAAAGGGTCTAAACCATCTGACCCAGATGGTTTTTTGGGGTCAAGTTTAAGGAGCTCCTTTAGCACCTTGGACTCAGTGACCGCCTGCAGGGAGAAACTTTGTAGCGGGGCAGGGGGAAAAGAGGGAGCGCCACCTTTGGCACCAGTTGTGAAACTGGGCTGCACTGGTCCGGGTTTCCATCAACCCAGCTCGAATTTCAGAATTCCATTTGAGCCAGCTCAAACTTGGCCCTAATTTTAAATGCCAATGGAAACAAGGCTTTGGAGTTACACTATGACATGTTGTGTGGTCTTCCCACTACAACTCTTCAGGAAAGCGTGCTGTTTACAGATTAATAAGGGCTAATAAATTATGAACTTCCCAGGGTGCTGAAAGTGCAAGGTGATTTGCTTGATGCTCCTTTCCAATAAAAATCAAAGATCTTATTCTGGTGACACGATCATTGATGCTTGGTACACAGTGAGTTAAATTAACTACTGTAGCTAACTAGCAAATTGGTATTGCTTACTAGTTCGTCGTTGAAACAGATTGCAGATTTCTTGCAGGTAGCATTCAAACGGTTCGGTCATTTGTTTGAAATGCAACTTGTTTGCTTAGCTACATGGCTTGCTAGCTAGCTATTTAGCTACGTACATAGATAGCTAGTTATCTAACGTTAGGCTGTCAGCTAGCTAGGTACGGTCACTAGCCAAGTTGGCGGACTCGTGATTGCCTATCAATTCCAGCATCACTAATGAAATCAAAATAAATTCCAGAAAATAGCATTTATAAATCTATATTATTGGAGAATGACTGACCTTATTCAAATGCCCAAGGTGGAAACAGAGCTCAGTCAGATTACTTAATTTACAAAGTGCTGGCCTATAAAACTTTCTTTTTTTGTCATTAAAGTACAGTATGGAACGCCGTTTGGGTCTTTGCGTGTCAAAAAAGATATGTCAAATAACACCATTTGACGCTTCAAATAAGCTTTTAATTTGACACGTCAAATAACACAATTCTATTATAGAATGTTGTGTGTGCTGAATTTGCACGTGCAAGCCAAGTGCCACCACTACTACCAGTAGCACTGTCAAAGCTGTACTAAAAAGTCTACAAACAAGCACCCACCGTCCAAGAACGAAGCTAGCTGGCTGCTTATCATTTTAGCTATGGGCAACAGGATTAAGTCGATGGCTAGCTAGTAGTTTCAATAGGCGAACAACAAGTGGCTACCTAGCTAATATTTACAACGATTCCTACATCATTACTAAGAATATTGAAAATGACTGCAGTTTCAGGCTGGTTGCATTGACGCTAGCTAGGTACCAAGCTAAAGCTAGCTAGCTACTACAGATGTTGCTAATAACATCTGTATCAAATATATTTCCTTTTTTTTATCCTGATCTTATTCCAAATGCTCACACATACGTTTTCCATTTGGTCGAAAGCTTTGACAGTGCTACTGATAGTAGTGGTGGCGCTTGGCTTGCACGTGCAAATTCAGCACACACAACATTCTATAATAGAATTGTGTTATTTGACGTGTCAAATTAAAAGCTTATTGACTCCTCAAATAGTGTTCTTTAACGTGTATCTTTTTTGACACTCAAAGACCCCAACGGCGTTCCCTTATGAAACACCAACCTTGTCACTCCGTGGCCATGAATATTATAAACTATGTCGACGCGGCCCGACTAAATCTTCTGCGTTAAAAAGTAGTTCACGTACATTCTGGGATTCGAAAAAACAGAAAACTGGGTCCCCGACACTTGTTTTTGCAAACAGTTAAAGGATAAGGAAATGTACAATGGAACATTGTTAATCATATGCACTTAGTAAAAGTCCAACATTTGTTAAAACAAATGTGACAGGTGCAGGGGTGGAAATCCCGGGGGGGACACGACCCCCCCATCCTTAGAAAAATATGATTTGTCCCCCCCAATATATCACTGAAACATAACTATGTAATTTAAATAATATTAATAATACGCAATGAAAGCAATTGTGCTGATTATAGACACTTAATAGCGTGTTTTTAAGTTTCAAAAGATTGCGACCCCCCCCACCCTTTGCCTCACAATGTTTTGATCCACTGCCAGTTCCTTAGTTGGCAAGGTAACAGAGGGGTCGTAGCTACTGTCTGAAAGGCACTCAATGAACGTAACTGAAGTGAGGTTAATCCAGTCAATCGCGCACACACACTAGCTGAATATGCAGAGCTAGCACGCAAATATTAACTATTAAGCTAGCTAGTACCTATTCCATTTATGTGGCCTCGTCAAAGATGGAATCTTTGCTATAGTCAATTTATTCCAAGATCAGCATGCAGATGATGTAAGTTTGTGCTTCAAAGTCCCTGCGATAAGGTTAAAGATAAACTGAGGTCCAAACTGAACAGAACTACACTCTCTTCTACCATTGTCTTAAATATATTTAATGGTCTCATTGCAAAAGCTAAATTGTCGCAAGGGAACTTTTATTTATTTATTTTATTTCACCTTTATTTAACCCGGGTAGCAAAGATTATAGCAAACACCACTGAAACGGAATTGGTGCTCGCTAGCTTTGCAAATTCTGCTATTGTTGGAAGCCATGGCACACAGACAGCAGAGTTGGAGACAGATATGCAGGGACAGACTGGCAGAGACAGGGAGTCTCAGGTAAGTTTGTTGAGTCTTTGTTTGGCAACATTATGAAAGGTTCTCCATTTTTTTAACTTGTAAAATAGGAACATAATTGGAAAATGCCATGGATACCCCCCCTCTCAACTTACTGGTGACTGAACTAAGATTTGTTAAAGGCAATGGTATTGCTGTTGTGATTAGTTGTGTAGTTTTGGGTACCGGTAGTTAGGAGTACGGCAAACACCTTATTTCTTTGGTTCCTCAATATACATTTACCATATTACAATGTAGGCTATGTGTTACAGCACTACTTTTGGTGTCCCCCTCAGGAATTGCTCTTGAGAAAATGTTATGTAATTGTCCCCTCCAAAGTTGATATCAGATTTTCGCCCCTGGACAGGTGCATACATCACTGCAGCCTCGTCTCATATACTAGACGTAGCGTAAACGTAAATTCGTTATACTAAATTAGAATATGTTATGTTTGGTACTGTATGGTTACATAAGACAGATGGTTACTTTAGGCAAAAAAACAAAAGTAGGGTGGTTGGGTGGGTGTATAAAAGGTTGAGAGTTTGAATCTCATAATTTTCGCTAATTAGCAACTTTTCAACTACACTGAACAAAAATATAAATGCAACATGTAAAGTGTTGGTCCCATGTTTCATCAGCTGAAATAAAAGATCCCAGACATTTTCAAAAAAGCGTATTTATCTTTCTTTACATCCCTGTTAGTGAGCATTTCTCCTTTGCCAAGATAGTCCATCCAGTTGACATGTGTGGCATTTCAAGAAGCTGATTAAACAGCATGGTCATTACACAGGTGCACCTTGTGCTGGGGACAATAAAAGGCCACTCTAAAATGTGGTTTTGTCACACAACACAATGCCACAGATGTCTCAAGTTTTGAGGGAGCATGCAATTGGCATGCTGACTGCAGGAATGTCCACCAGAGCTGTTGCCAGAAAATGTGTTAATTTTTCTACCATAAGCCACCTCCAATATCGCTTTAGAGAACTTGGCAGTATGTCCAACTGGCCTCAACTGCAGACCATGTGTATTGTGTCGTGTGGGCGAGCGGTTTGCTGAAGTCAACGTTATGAATTTGGTGTCCCATGGCGGCGGTGGGGTTATGGAATGGACAGGCATAAGCTACAGACAATGAACATAATTGCATTTTATCAATGTCAATTTGAATGCACAGAGAAACCGTGACGAGATCCTGAGGCCCATTGTCGTGCCATTCATTTGACGCCATCACCTCATGTTTCAGCATGATAATGTGTGGCCGGCCCCGTGTCGCAAGGATCTATGCACAATTCCTGGAAGCTGAAAATGTCCCAATTCTTCCATTGCCTGCATACTCACCAGACGTCACCCATTGAGCATGTTTGGGATGCTCTAGATTGATGTGTACTACAGCGTGTTCCAGTTCCCGCCAATATCCAGCAACTTTGCACAGCCATTGAAGAAGAGTGGGACAACATTCCACAGGCCACAATTAACAGCCTCATCAACTCTATGCGAAGGAGATTTGTAGAGCTGCATGGGGCAATTGGTGGTCACACCAGATACTGAATTTATCTAACCCTTGCCCTTATTAATGTAACTCCTAAACTTAACCCTAACCCCTAGCCTAGCTAACGCTAGCAAGCTTGCTAGAATTCATAACATATCAAAAGAAATGGGAGATGGACATCCACAAATTAATACATGCCATATGAAAGTCTATTTTCTATATGTTATCTCAGATTTACATACAGAATAATACAAAATGCTCAGAGACCAGGTTGATAATTGGCAAAAACCAATGATTGTACATAATGTACTTTGTAAATACTGTTGAAAAATAAAGATGAAGACATTCTGCCTTCCAAAAAAATCTTAAACACAACCTTATTTCACTTGGACTTTGACCGTTTACAAATTATTACTTAAGTGAAACTGGGATGTTTTTTGGAAGACAAACATTTAATCTATAACCTGTTTTCCCAATTTCATTAATAGCTACTTTTAGCTATTCTAACTTTTAACAACCATGTGCGCACTGTGCAAATAGACTGTCTCAAGCTAGGTTTCCATCCAATTGGCAACAGATTTTCATGACAATATTATAAAAACAGCATAAATACAATGTGCATTTTCCCCAGATGTTTCCATCAAATTGACGTGCGTGATGACATTGTACACATAACAACTTTGCTGTTAAATTCCCATGTACCAAATAAAGACTAAAAGTTAAATGGGTTTCCATTGAATGATTAACTTTACTGATGATTTTGTCACAAAACATTTTCAGCTATATTGTGTTCTTGGCACGTGTGCTCTGAACAAAAGCTCGCAGATACAGTGCAAGTAGGACAGCCTATACTACATGAAATTTGCAGCCAAGCATCAACCATCATGTCTTTCCCGAGTCAGTGGGAGTAGCACACAACATATCGTGAGACCGCAAGTTTACTCCGATATAATGCTTATGTCGATATTTATGTATAAAAGCATTTCCATCCACATTTCTCATATAATACATTTTACCGACAAAAAGAGCCCTCCTTGTCTAGCATATTTTGTTTAGTCGACATTTGGAAAGTTTACCGACAAATCAGCTGTTTCCATCAGGCCTGTCATTAAAACCAATTCTCCAACATGTATTTTAATCACATGAAAAGGTTTGATAGAAACCTGGTTATAGGAGCACATTTTTGGCCAGAAAGAATACTGGTCAGTAAAAACAAAGCAAGATAGCCTGTTCCACATTTTATTTATTCAGATAATGAGAATTGACTCTAAGAAAGCAGACTGGCCGCTATATGTAGATGGGTGTCTTACTCTGTGGGATGTAATGGTGGTGTTGATATTATGAATTTGTGACACTGCTTCTTACTTGGGTTGTGGTATGGGTTGGGTCTCCAATCTGCTGCTTCACAATAAATTGTACAGCAATGGCTTGAGGCTTGTTCAAAGCAGTGGAGTTTAGGGGCATGAGAGCAAATTATGACATCATACCTTACAAACCATAGAACAAACATAACAAATATGTTGAGATTCTAAGAGAGAATAGAAGACGGTCTAAGCTCAATTTCAACTTCTTGGCAGTCAAACAAGAGACATGAACCGTCTTCCATTTTGAAGTGTCTAATAGAAAACCAGGCACAGAATCATTGGAGAAAACAACCGCTTTAAGAGGAATATTTTGCAAGCAGGGTTGATACAGTGTGATAAGACATTTTCGAAAAAAGGTTCAGTTACTTTAGGTTTCACAGAAAGATAGTCAATCTTGCAAAATACATAGAACAACATTTAAGCACATACAATTTTCATTGTATTGAGTTCAAGCAGCGCTTGATCTTGAACAGTGAGTTATACCATTAGGACAGTAATCCACTTTGTTCAAAAAGAGTTCTGCCTTTCATAAAAGCCTAATACAATTCTGGTGGAATGTCTTATAATGGAGGAAATCTAACATGGCGAAGTAAGGGGTCCCTTAATCAAACCTTGAAATTGTGAAAGTGATTATAGAGCAAAACGCCCAGATGCCAGTGTCACAATACAGCCTGCCTCCTTTCTGTATAAGCCCACAGCAGAATTGCACTGTTAGTTAAATACAGGATTGTACTGTGTCTGAATTTCAGAAGCAAGCAATAGTGACGTGGGGAAGAAAATATAACACTTAGCATCAGTGTTGGTGAAAATTAACTGCCAGTTTAATAACCATACGTTAAACCTGCAATACCATGACAAATCACACACAAAAAATGACCGTAACAAAAATGATGAAATATGCACAACCAGCTAGGTGGGACAAAGGAATTAAGGACGATTAGAATTAACAACCCCCGCCCCCAGCACAGTCAGTCATTCACACCCCCAATTTAGCACACACACACAAAAAAAAACAACCCAAAATAACAGCAACATGGACTCGCTACTCAATACAACCACATTATTTTCACAAACAAAATGACAACCTGCTAACAACTGGACATTACCCTGTCGCCTCAGTGACCTGAGAGGGATAAACTAGTTGGTCAGGAACAATTCCGGCTGCTTGTCATACAGAGGGGGGAGGGGTTGATGGAGTGGAGGGGGATGTTTATAAGCTGTTTGTGTTTAAGAGTGTAGGTAGATTAACAGTGCAATTCCATTAGTTTTCCCCTTCTCCGGTCTCTCCCTCATCTCCCTGGTTTTCCGATGTCCACAGCTGCAAAAAAAGAGAAAGTTTGTTACATTATACTCCCCAAACTGAATTTGGTACCTTCTACACCATGCCATTGAAATGAACAAAACATATGCATGTAACTGGAAGCATCAATGGGTCGACTTGAAGAAATTACAATAAGAGGAATTGGTGTCAAGTCATTTAATAATTACACAAACAGAAAAAAGAAGGTTAAGACTTACAGTCAGGTTGTCCCTTAGTAGTTGCATGATCAAGGTGCTGTCTTTGTAGGAATCCTCATTTAAGGTGTCGAGTTCAGCGATGGCTTCATCAAATGCCTGTAAAGAGGAAATTACACTAAGAATAGAATGCTAAATTGCCACCAGTTATTCCAGTACACAGCTAACCCTTTGCTCCACAAATGCATGCAGTTATTGTCACGCCAGTCACTTGTTAAAATAGTGGTATGCTGAGCCAAAGTGCCTTCTTACAAATGCAGAAACTGGCAAGATAAGACATGTCACAATGGCTCTGCATTCTTTGAGTGAAGCACTTTTTGATTGTCTTGGGGGTGAAAGCTGAGGCGGCATGATTTGGCACTTGAAGTCGCTTGCTCACCGTCTTGGCCAAGGTGCAGGCCTTCTCAGGGTTGTTGAGGATTTCATAGTAAAAGACAGAGAAGTTGAGGGCCAGGCCGAGCCTGATGGGGTGTGTTGGCTGCATCTCCTTCTTGCTGATGTCGAAAGCATCCTGGTATGCCTGCTGGGAATTATCCACTGTGGCTTTAAAGGCAACAAGAAGGGAAAGGATGAATTTGAGCACTTAGTGTTTAGCAGTACAATTCATCACATCTTTATGGAATATTTTAACATTTTCCTCTATCCAGACATCTGATCCATTAGCAGTCATGATGTGATTTGGTGTATTTCATATAACTAAATAAACTCTTGTCTTGTTTACTTACTCTTTTTTGCATCACCAGCTGCTACCTCAGACAGGTATCTATAATAATCGCCTTTCATTTTCAGGTAGAACACCTTGCTCTCAGCTGCAGTTGCATTGGCAATCAGGTACTTGTCAAGAAGTCCCTGAAAGAGAAGACAAAAATGATTGAAATCAGCATACCTACCTAGAGAGAAATTTTAAGTTATATTTCAGAGGGTGGACCACAACAGTTCTTACCAGCACATCGTTGCAGATGTCCTGCAGCTCGGTTTCAATCTTCTCCCGGTACTCCTTGGCCATGGCTTGCTTCTTCTCGTTGCCCTCTGTCTTTTGCTCGATGCTGGAGATGACCCGCCAGGATGAGCGGCGTGCCCCCACAACGTTCTTGTAGGCCACTGACAGCAGGTTGCGCTCCTCATTGGAGAGCTCCCCACCCTGCTCCGTCACAGACTTCATGGCCCCAGCCATATCGTCATAGCGCTCAGCCTGCTCAGCGAGCTTGGCCTTTTGTACCAGGTCGTTCTTGTCCATTTTTCAGTCTGTGAGAAGAAAAGAGAGTAGAATGTCAGGAGTGTATCGAAATAGTCTGGTGGGCCTTTTTATAGTGCAGATGAAGGAAAGGACTATTTATATTAGATATACCTATAGCACCCTACATATGACTAGTCAATTACCGAATTTATTCAAACTGCTGAGAGGTGACACAGGGCAGTAGGTTAATCTAACTGATTAATGTTCATGTTCCTTCTTTTGGTTTTTAGATAGATTGGTTAGATTAGGCCATTCTTATGAATTAATGTCTAGGGGACTCTGATATTAACTACTTTCATACTACCAGAACTAAGGCCATTTCAAATATAGCTAAATAAGTGACTTCAGTGATTTGCGCCATGATTATGCAATTTTCTATGAATATGATTGCAATTGAATGTTAGCTAAAACAGGAAGCTATGTAGAACTACACTTAGCCTTAATGTTTTACTGGTGCATGGCCGCCATTGTAAGAGTTCCATACAACTAGGCATGGTGGTGTGTTCATGTCCTGAATGTGTTCTTGCACGCAAGCTTGTACTAGATAGTAGTGGCAGTAATGCGTAGTGGGGCCGTAGGGCGGCACCACTCACTACATAACTTGTAATACTACATGCATAAAATTGCTAACCAGAGATGTATATTAATGGGTCGATAATGTCATCAATTTAGCAAGCTACCTTTACATATCGTTAAGTTAACCACTGCTATCCAATTCTGACAGAACAATCAATCGACATTAATAACCTTTCGATGCGTCTTCACCCGCCCCTAGCTAGCTACCCCGTTTGAAATCAATATATTGTAGCTAATTTCAATAAATAAATATATAGAAAGGTTAATGTCGATATATAAGCTGCCTAACCTCTTTAGTGGGGCATATGTTATGTATATTGTTTTGCAATCTAACGTTAACGTGTTGGTTATTACTAGCTAACGTTAGCCAATTTAATGCGATATTAAACAACGGTGGTTGAATGGCGGGGCATTTGCTAGCTAGTTAACGTTGCGGAAAGAGGCTTGATGTAACTAACTTTAACTCGCAAACGGTAACGTTGGTTACCATCCTTGTCAAACGATATAATTTAAAGTAGTTAACTAGCTGGCGTAGACATGTGTTCTTGTTGAATCAAAATAATTATCCGGCTAACGTTGCGGGTCAGCTTGTGACATTACATTAGCCGCAAAGGCCTGTGTTCTGCCTGTTAGAAGCTAGCTATAGATGCTAGTCGACGGCTAGCTGCAGCACACCACCTCAGAATAGTGGAGGGTCGGTCAAATGGCTAGGAGTAGCTAGCTATCTGTAAAATACGATGTTTGCGGTTATCGACTTTTCGCATGTCCATTTCAGTAGGAATAAGTCAATGGTTATTTTCTACTACGATTTAGCTAATGTTGCCCGCTTTATCAGTTATAGCTGATAAATTTCAGTTATAGCTAACCATTTTCAATTCGCGTACATGGCCTAACTAGCTAGTTTGGCATGAGCTCAGCTAGCTTACTAGCCACCTAGAAAACAAGTCCTTGTTCAGCACACTTCACCGAGGAGCGTTGTATAATTTAAGTTAGCGAGCTAGCATGATGGCTAACGAATATAATTACACCGAAACGGATATACTGCGTAATATTGAACACACGAAATAAAAGCATAATACATAAATGAACTTTTCTCGGGTCCCCGAGTATGCAAACTCACAATTTTTACGGTTCTAATTCCTGCTTTTTCTCTGGACGATGCAGCCTCCGTCCTCCGTCTCTCTCCTCGAATCGTTCAGGGCAGTACCACTTCCGCTACATTGACACTTCTGTTTCCTTTAGCTAGCTAAAGTTAGCTTCATGTCAACAAAATACTTAACGCTATAACAGACATGACATCGATTGGGTTTAATCATTTTTATTCAGCTACCTACTATGTTTTATTCTCAAAACACTCAATGGGAGACACTCAACCCCTTATTTAAACCAGGACAATGCAGTGTGTTTTGGCTAGTAAGAGGAACAGCTATACACATACAGTATCTTCAAATTAGCACTGAATGCAATGCATGTTGGATGCATTGTTGGATGCATGTTGGACTAATATAGTTGGAGGACAAATCTCATCACAGCGTTAAAATATTGTTGAAGATAGCGTGAAAAACAAATGCACTTGGGCAGTGTTTTAAGATATGCAAAGTTCAGGTGTGTACTTGCACTATAGATGGGCTTTGCTTTCAAAATCCTAGCTACTGGAATACTTTTTCTATACTCAATGCAACGTGCCGTTGACGATCAGGACATTTTACAGTGAGTATGTTGAGCCAACATGACTCAAAGCTAAATAGACATGCTTTGGAATGAAGATGAGCAGAGAGTAGTGTTCAGTATCTTACAATGACTTCCTTTCAAACAATACAGTTGACTCATGCATATGTACATTGCATTAATGCAGTGCAGTTCATCAGTTTTTTGTTTTGTGCATGCATTCACATGCCCCAAGTCATTGCATGTATCAGGGGTCCATAAAGCCCAACTTCCATTCATATACATTATGAAGAAAGTCATTAATCACCCTTCCCCTTCCTTACCCCCCAAAAACACACATCTAGTCATTGAAAATGCATTGGATTTATTACACATTAAGTGGGTCATTCCACGAAATGGGTTCCTTTTCCGTCCCTTTGATATTTTAAGTAGAAATCGTGCACCAATATTGCATTTTAAAAGCCTGTTATATTATATGAAGTGCTCTTTAATTTAGACAACATGGAGAATTCAATAAATCTCATTTTTAATATGAATAAAGACTTTTTGAAGTGCCAAAATATAGCATTTTGATATGTCGCTCCATCAACTCTGTGTCACCTCTTAACCCCAAAATGTCTCCAAGTGTCACACCTACTCCCTCTCCAATGCTCGACGTCAGCGGTGTACTAACCACCGGTCTTGGCACCATCATTACGCACACCTGCTCCCCATCACTACACACACCTGGACCTCATTATCACCTTGATTACTCTCCCTTTATTTAGCCCTCAGTAAGTATTGGTCTTGTACTTTATTTTAAGGTCAACCCTGTTACGTGAACTGAATGCTTGCTTCAATATGGTGAAACAATTCCTTTTTAAAAGATTTTTTTTTTTAAGAAACATTGGACATCTAATAGTGAAATGCTTGTAAGCTTTTTGCTACACCTGTAATAACATCTGCTAAATATGTGTATGTGACCAATAAAATTAGATTTCTTTTTTTTAATAGTGAAATCATAGCAGGAGACCTGGTTCTACTATATTTGGCCATTTTCTGGTGTTTTGTGGAGGGAAAACTGAGCAGGTCAAGCATACCATGTCAACCATGTTACCCAATTTCATTTTTTGTGAAGCTTGCATTTAATTTCCACTCCCTGTTGCACACAAGCTTCCTGTCACAAGGGGATTTATGGCTGATTTTAAGATTAAATTGTCAACCCTGTTACTTTATTTGACACTTAATAGGCACTTTTATTTATTTAACTTATTAAAATGGGAAGACTAGTTTTTTTAACATGTGCTCTTTATGACAATATTATAATTAGGTGAATTTGACATTTTTTGTTGTTGTTGCCAACTTACACTTCTCAAAAGGCACCAAATTGGTGGAACGACTTAAGTATTTACACATAACAGTTCTACAGAATGTTTATGTGAGATAATGGACCAGTTTTCCTAACACCTGTCCCATGTTGATTTTGTGCTGTCGATCATGAAGCCTGACCTAAAAGGAGTCATTATCAGTGATGGAAAAACTGCTTGAAATTATTGATCACAGTAAAAAAATAAAAAATAAAAAAACATACTAAACTAAATATCAATGGGTGAAATACTTAGCTAAATATGAGCGGATGAAATGGGGGGTAGATTAAAGAAACAGGAATAATGTGAATAATTCTGAAGTGAGGAGTATACCGGTAGTCAATCAAAAGTGCAGCGTTGCCACCAGAGGGATCAAAAGCATTGGATGAAGTTGTCTTATTTTGGTCTCACCACCTGTGTCTCTTCATGTAAAAGACCAATAGTACCAAGACTGCAGACTCCATGAATAGCTGTAGAGAAGAGAAAGAGCAAAAGTACCGTCATTGGCATCCATACATTTACATTTAAGTCATTTAGCAGACGCTCTTATCCAGAGCGACTTACAAATTGGTGCATTCACCTTATAATATCCAGTGGAACGACCACTTTACAAAAGTGCATCTAAATATTTTAAGGGGGGGGGGTTAGAAGGATTACTTTATCCTATCCCAGGTATTCCTTGAAGAGGTGGGGTTTCAGGTGTCTCCGGAAGGTGGTGATTGACTCCGCTGTCCTGGCGTCGTGAGGGAGCTTGTTCCACCATTGGGGTGCCAGAGCAGCGAACAGTTTTGACTGGGCTGAGCGGGAACTGTGCTTCCTCAGAGGTAGGGAGGCGAGCAGGCCAGAGGTGGATGAACGGAGTGCCCTTGTTTGGGTGTAGGGCCGGAGGAGCGGGGTGATACTTCCATCAGAAGTATCAACGACATTAGATAAAAGGTTTTATTACTTAGATGCCCAAAAAAGTAGGCAGCTTGAGGAGTATAATTGAGATCCACACACCTTCAATCCCATTTGCTTCCTCTGATCGTGCTTAGGTTCCGCTGCCCATCACCTGGCTCATAGTGGCTGGGGTGCCTGTGGAGAGATGTCGTTAGGAAAAAGAGTTGAACATGCGCACATCTATTAGTTTTGTACCGGTGTGTGATATCCTAGTATGACAAGGAGAAGAGTCTAATCTACACACAATGTAGGTAACTCCCCATCCTAAAACTCTAGAACCTCATTGTAGATAGGCAGAGCCATGCTAATGGCTTGGCCAGGAAAATAAGGCTTGTAGGAGAGCCCTTCTCTCACTGTGACCCCAGTAGGGGGCTCACAGTACCCTGTCAATAAGGAGAACATGTAGTCTTCTCCTCCCATGTTTGCAAGGACAGCCAGAGGCAGATTATAAACAGTGCCAACACACATAAAACACATCTTTCTTCAGGTTTTGTTGAATGTGCTCCAATCCGGCGTCCTTTTTCTATCCCCCACGGTCTGCATTGCATTCATCTCTTTAACTCATCTATTCCCCTTTTCTATGTCGTTGTCAGGGTTTTGTTTGAGTTTGTTTTATATATTACAAAAAGGTCAATTTGTGTTTGTCATTAGTAGTTGTTAAAAAAGCTGATTACTCAATTTTGGAATGTATGCTTTAGAAACAAGTTAGTTGCTCACACCTCTTCAGCAAGCACCTTGACTTCAGTCTCTGTGTGGGAGACTCCTACAAGATTTCAGAAGGCCATGCATTCCATACTGACAGGCAGAACACACCTGCTTTTACACCTGATATCCACGTCAAATACTATAAAACAAAACAAACCCAACATGTTTTAACATCCTCTCACGTGATAATAACATAAAGCAGGTGAAGAAACCTGGCATGATCAAGAGATGAAAGCATGCCACTGTAAGTCCATGGATAAGATGGTGGACGAAGCACCCGATCTGAAGCTTTCACAGGATGGTGAAGCATCAGAGCAATACTGGCCCCTCATGCGGTCAACACACCCAATGATGATAGGGCCACCTTCTTTCCTCTGGACAAACTGGCAAATGACATGTTGCTTGCCTGTGGAAAAGGTGAACAAAAATTAAGGTGCATCAAAGCTGGGACCGAGAGACTGGAAAACAGCTTCTATCTCAAGGCCATCAGACTGTTAAATAGCCATCACCAGCACCTTAGAGGCTGCTGCCCTTTCTACTTAGACTTGAAATCACGGGGCACTTTCATAATAGATCACTAGTCACTTTAATAATGTTTACATATTTTGCATTACTCATCTCATATGTATATACTGTATTCTATTCTATTCTACTGTATTTTAGTCTATGCCGCTCCGACATTCCTTGTCCAAATATTTATACTACCGTTCAAAAGTTTGGGGTCACTTAGAAATGTCCATGTTTTAAAAGAAAAGCACATTTTTTGTCCATTAAAATAACATAAAATTGATCAGAAATACAGTGTGGACACTGTTACTGTTGTAAATGACTATTGTAGCTGGAAACGGCTGATTTTTAATGGAATATCTACAGTGGGGTAGAGGCCGATTATCAGCAACCATCACTCCTGTGTTCCAATTAGCCCATTGTGTTAGCTAATCCAAGTTTATCATTTTAAAAGGCTAATTGATCATTAGAAAACCCTTTTGCAATCATGTTAGCACAGCTGAAAACTGTTGTCCTGATTTAAAGAAGCAATGAAACTGGTCTTCTTTAGACTAGTTGAGTATCTGGAGCATCAGCATTTATGGGTTCGATTACAGGCTCAAAATGGCTAAAAACAAATAGATTTCTTCTGAAATTCATCAGTCTATTCTTGTTCTGAGAAATGAAGGCTATTCCATGTGAGAAATTGCCAAGAAACTGAAGATCTCGTACAACGCTGTGTACTACTCCCTTCACAGAACAGTGCAAACTGGCTCTAACCAGAATAGAAAGAAGAGTGGGAGGCCCCGGTGCACAACTGAGCAAGAGGACAAGTACATTAGAGTGTCTAGTTTGAGAAACAGACACCTCACAAGTCCTCAACTGGCAGCTTAATTAAATAGTACCCACAAAACACCAGTCTCAATGTCAACAGTGAAGAGGCGACTCCGAGATGCTGGCCTTCTAGGAAGAGTTCCTCTGTCCAGTGTGTGTTCTTTTGCCCATCTTAATCTTTTATTTTTATTGGCCAGTCTGAGATATGGCTTTTTCTTTGCAACTCTGCTGCGAAGGCCAGCAATGACGGCCTACACTGGCCAACACTGGGCCAATTGTGCGCCACCCTATGGGACTCCCAATCACAGCCGGATGTGATGCAGCCTGGATTCGAACCAGGTACTGTAGTGACGCCTCTTGCACTGAGATGCAGTGCCTTAGACCGCTGCGCCACTCGGGAGCCAAATGTCCCTAATGTTTGATAGTCCAGTTTTCAGTTAGTTAGGGGAAGATTCTATCAATGTTAGCAAAAACTTTCTCAGAACCTTTTTAGCATGTTGAGGTGTGAAAGTTATTAGAACATTCCCTTAATGTCAAGCAGTACTTTAATGTTCTAGACATGTTTTCATTGCAAGAACATTTATGTTTCCAGGTTTCTGAAGGGTTAGGAGAATATTCCATCAACGTTCCATCAAACATAAACAGAATATGATTGCCATGTTCTCCGAATATACAGTATAATATTAATGTTCTAAACACGTTTCATGGGACGTTGAAAGAACATTTATGTGTCCAGTTTTCGGAGTGTTAGGAGAATATTTCATCAACGTCCCACCAAACATACACAGGACATGGTTTCCATGTTCTCACAATATTAGATATTAATGTTGTAGACACGTTTCATGAGAACGTTGCAAGAACATTCCTGTGTCCAGTTTTTTGAGGGTTAGGAGAACATTCCATCAACATCCCACCAAACGTCCCACCAAACACGGTTGCCATTTTCTCAGAATGTAAGATATTGTTATAGACATGTTTCACTGGAAAGTTGCAACAATTCTGTGTTCCAGTTGTCAAGACGTTGCCTGATGTTCATGATAATGGTTTCATTACACATTACGGCTTGTTACAGTTGCCAGGCCCATCAAGGCCCTAAATTGTGAATCACTGATCCATTCACAGCTCTTTTTGTCTTTTGGCAAGGGATTCTCACACACACACAGCTTTTAACATACAGTGTTTTCAACTTACAGTGCCTTCAGAAAGTATTCATGACTTATTCCACATTTTGTTGTGTTACAGCCTGAAATTCAAAATTGATTAAATATGTTTTTCTCTCTCACCCATTTACACACAATACCCCATAATGACAAAGTGAAAACATGTTTTAGACATTTTAGCACATTTCTTGAAAATGAAATACAGAAATATGAATTTACGTATGTATTCACACCCCTGCCAGTGATTTATGTATGTATCCACACCTTTGCCAGTGATTACATCTGTGAGTCTTTTTGGGTAAGTCTATAAGAGCTTTGCACACCTGGATTGTACAATATTTGCACATTATTAGATGAAAAAATTCTTCAACCTCTGTCAAGTTGGTTGTTGATCATTGCAAGACAGCCAATTCTTGCAATATATTTTCAAGCCGATTTATACTTAACAAAAATATGAATGGAACATTAACTCAGCAAAAAAAGAAAAGTCCTCTTACTGTCAACTGCGTTTATTTTCAGCAAACTTAACATGTGTAAATATTTGTATGAACATAACAAGATTCAACAACTGAGACATAAACTGAACAAGTTCCACAGACATGTGACTAACATAAATGGAATAATGTGTCCCTGAACAAAGGGGGGGTCAAAATCAAAAGTAACAGTCAGTATCTGGTGTGGCCACCAGCTGCATTAAGTAATGCAATGCATCTCCTCCTCATGGACTGCACCAGATTTGCCAGTTCTTGCTGTGAGATGTTACCCCATTCTTCCACCAAGGCACCTGCAAGTTCCCGGACATTTCTGGGGGTAATGGCCCTAGCCCTCACCCTCCGATTCAACAGGTCCCAGACGTGCTCAATGGGATTGAGATCCGGGCTCTTTGCTGGCCATGGCAGAACACTGACATTCCTGTCTTGCAGGAAATCACACACAGAACGAGCAGTATGGCTGGTGGCATTGTCATTCTGGAGGGTCATGTCAGGATTAGCCTGCAGAAAGGGTACCACATGAGAGAGGACGATGTCTTCCCTGTAATGCAGAGCGTTGAGATTGCCTGCAATGACAACAAGCTTAGTCCGATGATGCTGTGACACACCGCCCCAGACCATGACGGACCCTCCACCTCCAAATCGATCCTGCGCCAGAGTACAGGCCTCGGTGTAACGCTCATTCCTTTGACGATAAACGCAAATCCAACCATCACCCCTGGTGAGACAAAACCATGACTTTTCAGTAAAAAGCACTTTTTGCCAGTCCTGTCTGGTCCAGCGATGGTGGGGTTGTGCCCATAGGCGACGTTGTTGCCAGTGATGTCTGGTGAGGACCTGCCTTACAACAGGCCTATAAAGCCCTCAGTCCAGACTATCTCAGCCTATTGCGGAAAGTCTGAGCACTGATGGAGGGATTGTGCGTTCCTGGTGTAACTCGGGCAGTTGTTGTTGCCATCCTGTACCTGTCCCACAGGTGTGATGCTCGGATGTACCGATCCTGTGCAGGTGTTGTTACACGTGGTCTGCCACTGCGAGGACAATCAGCTGTCCGTCCTGTCTCCCTGTAGCGCTGCCTTAGGCATCTCACAGTACGGACATTGTAATTTATTGCCCTGGCCACATCTGCAGTCCTCACTGCAGATGAGCAGGGACCCTGGGCATTTTTCTTTTGGTGTTTTTCAGAGTCAGTAGAAAGGCCTCTTTAGTGTCCTAAGTTTTCATAACTGTGACCTTAATTGCCTACTGTCTACTGTCTGTAAGCTGTTAGTGTCTTAACGACTGTTACACTGGATACTGACTGATTTTCTGATGCAGGTCCCTACCTTTTTTTAAGGTATCTGTGACCAACAGATGCAAATCTGTATTCCCAGTCTTGTGAAATCCATAGATTAGGGGCTAATGAATTCATTTCAATTGACTGATTTCCTTATATGAACTGTAACTCAGTAAAATCTGTGAAATTGATGCACGTTGCGTTTATATTTTTGTTCTGTGTAAATCAAAACTGTAACTAGGCCGCTCAGGAACGTTCACTGTCTTCTTGATAAGAAGTGTAGATTTGCCTTGTTTTAGTTTAATGTCCTGATGAAATGTGAGAGCCCCACCTGTTTTGAGCCCCACATTTTTAGCAAAAAATCTAAATCAAAAAAGATATGTATATGCATTTTTTTAGGGGGGCTTGCCTGTTTTGCATGTTATTTTGGCATTGATACGTGTCACATATCAGTTTGCAAACAATGGAGAAAAAAAGATATAACTGAGTTAATAAAGCCGCATACAAACATGGTCTATTTTTTGTTTTCTTGAGTAAGGTAGCTCCAAAATGCAGGTGTTTCAGCTTAGTTCAGTGCTTTCTATGGTGGTGGGGCGAGCCAGCACAAAATAGGAGCATTGCACCGTGATTGTCTCAGTGTTCTGTCACTCATGGGGACACTACGTCATCGCCAAATTTAAATCCTTAGTAAAGGTAGACATCCAAAATTTCAGCCCTTTGGGTCTTGCCATAGAGTTAAATTACAAGTGCCCTTCAAGAAGGCTCAAGGTCATTGGCCACAGATAAAATGACGTCAAATCACGTTATATGTAAAGTAGCTTTGATTGGACTGATCATGTCAACATCTTACTTTCAAAGTCTTAGCTAGCAGTCATCATCATGAATCAAGTCAACAATCTACTGGCAAATCCTTGTCATATGAAGATAAATAATGTAGAGAAATTATAGATAAAACGTATCGGTGCTCATCGGCCATTGGACATAAAGATTACACAACAAGTTGGAAAGATGGCGTCGAAGAACATGGCTGACGTTTTACCAACCAATTGTGCTATTTTGTTAGTTTTTTAGCGTTTTGTGTTACTTATTTTGTACATAATGATGCTGCTAGCGTCTCTTATGACCGAAAATAACTTCTGGACATCAGAACAGCGATTACTCACCGCGGACTGGAAGAAACTTTTTCCTTTAACGAGTCCGACGAGAAGGATATACTGCTTTCACTGGAACAGGCCCAGATCCCCGTCATTTGCTTGAAGAAAAGACGCAGGAAAAGGGGCCGCAGATCGGGCAGCCTTCTGAGAATCCGTAGGCAAGCAAATAAACTCCTACTGCCATCTGTTCTTCTTGCTAACGTGCAATCCTTGGAAAATAAAATTGATGACCTACAATTAAGATTATCCTACCAACGGGACATTAAAAACTGTAATATCTTATGTTTCACCGAGACATGGCTGAACGATGATACACATAATATCAAATCAAATCAAATTTATTTATATAGCCCTTCGTACATCAGCTGATATCTCAAAGTGCTGTACAGAAACCCAGCCTAAAACCCCAAACAGCAAGCAATGCATGTGAAAGAAGCACGGTGGCTAGGAAAAACTCCCTAGGAAAAACTCCCTAGAAAGGCCAAAAACCTAGGAAGAAACCTAGAGAGGAACCAGGCTATGAGGGGTGGCCAGTCCTCTTCTGGCTGTGCAGGGTGGATATTATAACAGAACATGGTCAAGATGTTAAAATGTTCATGAATGACCAGCATGGTCAAATAATAATAATCATAGTAGTTGTTGAGGGTGCAACAAGCACGTCCGGTGAACAGGTAAGGGTTCCATAGCCGCAGGCAGAACAGTTGAAACTGGAGCAGCAGCACGGCCAGGTGGACTGGGGACAGCAAGGAGTCATCATGCCAGGTAGTCCTGAGGCATGGTCCTAGGGCTAAGGTCCTCCGAGAGAAAGAAAGAAAGAGAGAAAGAGAGAATTAGAGAGAGCATATTTAAATTCACACAGGACACCGGATAAGACAAGAGAAATACTCCAGATGTAACAGACTGACCCTAGCCCCCCGACACATAAACTACTGCAGCATAAATACTGGAGGCTGAGACAGGAGGGATCAGGAGACACTGTGGCCCCATCCGATGAAACCCCCGGACAGGGCCAATATAACCCCACCCACTTTGCCAAAGCACAGCCCCCACACCACTAGAGGGATGTCTCCAACCACCAACTTACCGTCCTAAGACAAGGCCGAGTATAGCCCACAAAGATCTCCGCCACGGCACAACCCAAGGGGGGGCGCCAACCCAGACAGGAAGACCACGTCAGTGACTCAGCCCACTCAAGTGACACACCCCTCCCATGGACGGCATGGAAGAACACCAGTACGCCAGTGACTCAGCCCCTGTAATAGGGTTAGAGGCAGAGAATCCCAGTGGAGAGAGGGGAACCGGCAAGGCAGAGACAGCAAGGGCGGTTCGTTGCTCCAGCCTTTCCGTTCACCTTCACACTCCTGGGCCAGACTATACTTAATCATAGGACCTACTGAAGAGATAAGTCTTCAGTAAAGACTTAAAGGTTGAGACCGAGTCTGCGTCTCTCACATGGGTAGGCAGACCATTCCATAAAAATGGAGCTCTATAGGAGAAAGCCCTACCTCCAGCCATTTGCTTAGAAATTCTAGGGACAATTAGGAGGCCTGCGACTTGTGACCGTAGCGTACGTGTAGGTATGTACGGCAGGACCAAATCGGAAAGATAGGTAGGAGCAAGCCCATGTAATGCTTTGTAGGTTAGCAGTAAAACCTTGAAATCAGCCCTTGCCTTAACAGGAAGCCAGTGTAGGGAGGCTAGCACTGGAGTAATATGATCAAATGTTTTGGTTCTAGTCAGGATTCTAGCAGCCGTATTTAGCACTAACTGAAGTTTGTTTAGTGCTTTATCCTGGTAGCCGGAAAGTAGAGCATTGCAGTAGTCCAGCCTAGAAGTAACAAAAGCATGGATTAATTTTTCTGCGTGTTCCGGAAGATTAATATAGAGCTGGCGGGATTTTCCATGCACTGGCAGAACAGAGAAGCTACGTCTGGTAAGATGAGGGGTGGGGGTGTGTCTATTTGTCAATAACAGCTGGTGCGCAATATCTCGAAGTTTCGAGGTATTGATCGCCTGAGGTAGAGTACCTTAACGATAAGCTGTAGACCACACTATCTACCAAGAGAGTTCTCATCTATATTATTCGTAGCCATCTATTTACCACCACAGAATGAAGGTGGCACTAAGACTGCTCTCAACCAACTCTATAAGGCCATAAGCAAACAAGAAAATGCTCACCCAGAAGTGGCGCTCCTAGTGGCCAGGGACTTTAATGCAGGCAAACTTAAATCAGTTTTACCAAATTTTTACCAGCATGTCAAATGTGCAACCAGAGGAAAATCCTAGACCACATTTACTTCACACACAGAGATGCATACAAAGCTCTCCTCTGCCCTCCATTTGGCAAATCTGACCACAATTCTATCCTCCTGATTTCTGCTTACAAGCAAAAAACTAAAGCAGGAAGTACCAGTGACTCGCTCAATATGGAAGTGGTCAGATGACGTGGATGCTACACTACAGGACTGTTTTGCTAGCACAGACTGGAATATGTTCCGGGATTCATCCAATGGCATTGAGGAGTACACCACCTCAGTCATCGACTTCATCAATAAGTGCATCAACGACGTCGTTCCCCACAGTGACCGTACGTACATATCCCAACCAGAAGCCATGGATTACAGGCAACATCAGCATTGAGCTAAAGGCTAGAGCTGCCGCTTTCAAGTAGCGGGAGATGGACGCTTACATGAAATCCCACTATGCCGTCAGACGAACCATCAAACAAGCAAAGCGTCAATACAGGATTACGATAGAATCCTACTACACCGGCTCTGACGCTCGTCGGATGTGGCAGAGCTTGAAAACTATTACGGACTACAAAGGGAAACCCAGATGCGAGCTGCTCAGTGACTCGAGCCTACCAGACGAGCTAAATGCCTTTTATGCTCGCTTCGAGACAAGCATCACTGAAGCATGCACAAGAGTACCAGCTGTTCTGGATGACTGTGTGATAATGCTCATGGTATCCGATGTGAACAAAACCTTTAAACAGGTCAACATTTACAAAGCTGCAGGGCCAGATGGATTACCAGGACATGTACTCAAAGCATGTGCGGACCAACTGTCAAGTGTCTTCACTGACATTTTTAACTTCTCCCTGACCGAGCCTGTAATACCTACATGTTTCAAGCAGACCACCATAGTCCCTGTGCCCAAGGAAGCGAAGGTAACCTGCCTAAATGATCCCCCCCTAAATGATCCCCCCCCCCCCCCCCCCCCCCATAGAACTCACGCTGGTAGCCATGAAGTGCTTTGAAAGGCTGGTCATGGCTCACATCAACAGCATCCTCCCCGACACCCGAGTCCCACTCCAATTCGCATATTGCCCCAACAGATCCACAGATGACGCAATCTCAATCGCACTCCACACTGCCCTTACCCACTTGGACAAAAGGAACATCTATGTGAGAATGCTGTTCATTGACTACAACTCAGCGTTCAACACCATAGTGCCCACAAAGCTCATCACTAAGCTAAGGATTCTGGGACTAAACACTTCCTTCTGCAACTGGATCCTGGACTTCCTGACGGACCGCCTCAAAGAGGTAAGAGTTTACATACACTTAGGTTGGAGTCATTAACCTCTCTTGGGTAGGGGGCAGTATTTTCACGTCCGGATGAAAAGTGTGCCCAAAGTAAAGCGCCTGTTACTCAGGCCCAGAAGCTAGGATATGCATATAATTGGTTGGTAGATTTGGATAAAAAACACTCTAAAGTTTCTAAAACTGTTAAAATAATGTCTTTGAGTATAACAGAACTGATATGGCAGGCGAAACCCCGAGGACAAACCATCCCCCCCCAAAAAAATTCAGCCTACCACTATTTTCAATAGCTGTCACTTTTATTATAAGGCGAAGTCCTCCCAGATTGCAGTTCCTAGGGCTTCCACTAGATGTCAACAGTCTTTAGAAAGAGTTTCAGGCTGTTTTTTGGAAAAATTAGCCAGAAATTGTAGTTTTTCTAGGTGGCTCCCATTTTGGCTGTAGTGTTTCTAAGCGCGTTAATGAGAGCGCGTTCTTTGGTATTTTTCTCCGGTAAAGACAGTAACGATTCTCCATCTTAAATTGTATTGTTTATTTACGTATTAGGGTACCTAAGGTTTGATTATAAATGTTCTTTGACTTGTTTGGAAAAGTTTATTAGTAACGTTTGGGATTCATTTTGTATGCATTTTGATGGAGGGAAACTGGGTGGATTATTGACTGAAGCGCGCCAGCTAAACTGAGTTTTTATGGATATAAAGAAGGACATTATCGAACAAAAGGACCATTTGTGATGTAACTGGGATCTTTTGGAGTGCCAACAGAAGAAGATCATCAAAGGTAAGGCATTTATTATATTGCTTTTTCTGACTTTCGTGTCGCACCTGCCTGGTTGAATTATGTTTTTCATGGTTTTGTGTGCGGGGCGCTGTCCTCAGATAATCGCATGGTGTGCTTTTGCTGTAAAGCCTTTTTGAAATCTGACACAGCAGCTGGATTAACAAGAAGTTAAGCTTTATTTTGATGTATTACACTTGTGATTTTATGGAAGTTAAATATTTACAATTCTGTAGTTTGAATTTCGCGCTCTGCAATTTCACCGGATGTTGGCCAGGTGGGACGGTAACTTTTTAAGAAGTTAAAAATCGTTTTTTACCACTCCATACATTTCTTGTTAACAAACTCTAGTTTTGGCAAGTCATTTAGGACATGTATTTTGTGCATGACACAAGTAACAATTCCAACAATTGTTTACAGACAGATTATTTCACTTATAATTCACCGTATCACATTTCGAGTGGGTCAGAAGTTTACATTCACGAAGTTGACTGTGCCTTCAGCTTGGAAAATTCCAGAAAATGATGTCATGGCTTTAGAAGCTTCTGATAGGCTAATTGACATAATTTGAGTCAATTGGAGGTGTACCTGTGGATGTATTTCAAGGCCTACCTTCAAACTCAGTGTCTCTTTGCTTGACATCATGGGAAAAACAAAAGAAATCAGCCAAGACCTAAAAAAAAAAAATATGGTTAATCTTTGGGAGCAATTTCCAAACGCCTGAAGGTACCACGTTCATCTGTACAAACAATAGTACGCAAGTAATAACACCATGGGACCATGCAGCCGTCATACCGCTCAGGAAAGAGATGCGTTCTGTCTCTTAGAGATGAACGTACTTTGGTGCGAAAAGTGCAAATCAATCCCAGAACAACAGCAAAGGACCTTGGGAAGATGCTGGAGGAAACAGGTACAAATGTATCTATATCCACAGTAAAACAATTCCTATATCGACATAACCTGAAAGGCCGCTCAGCAAGGAAGAAGCCACTGCTCCAAAACTGCCATAAAAAAGCCAGACTACGGTTTGCAACTGCACATGGGGACAAAGATCGTACTTTTTGGAGAAATGTCCTCTGGTCTGATGAAACAAAAATAAAACTTTGGCCATAATGACCATCGTTATGTTTGGAGGAAAAAGGGGGAGGCTTGCAAGCCGAAGAACACCATCCCAACCGTGAAGCAACATCTCAAGACATCAGTCAGGAAGTTAAAGCTTGGTCGCAAATGGGTCTTCCAAATGGACAATGACCCCAAGCATACTTTCAAAGTTGTGGCAAAATGGCTTAAAGATAACAAAGTCAAGGTATTGGAGTGGCCATCACAAAGCCCTGACCTCAATCCTACAGAAAATGTATGGGTAGAACTGAAAAGCGTGTGAAAGGAATGAGGCCTACAAACCTGACTCAGTTACACCAGCTCTGTCAGGAGGAATGGGCCAAAATTCACCCAACTTATTGTGGGAAGCTTGTGGAAGGCTACCTGAAACGTTTGACCCAAGTTAAACAATTTAAAGGCAATGCTACCAAATACTAATTGAGTGCATGTAAACTTCTGACCCACTGGGAATGTGATGAAAGAAATAAAAGCTAAAATGAAATTAATCATTCTCTCCACTATTATTCTGACATTTCACATTCTTAAAATAAAGTGGTGATCCTAACTGACCTAAGACAGGGAATTTGTACTAGGATTAAATGTCAGGAATTGTGAAAAACTGAGTTGAAATGTATTTGGTTAAGGTGTATGTAAACTTCCGACTTCAACTGTATGAGAAAGAAACTTCCAAATATCTTAACAGTCACAATACATATCCTTATAGTGACAGCTCATGAACGACACTAGGTCTATATCATTATTAGTTATTGCTGCTAGTGTGTCCAACTGGATTTGAACCCATGTCTCCTGTGTGTCACAAGACTATGTAAGCCTCTCTAGGCTTTAGATCATAGAGTTAACGGAAGTCTTTAGGTTCCAGGCAAAGTTACTTCTGTAATACTTTTTTCCATGTTATGACTTACGAGTATAATGATCTATTATTTAAAGTAAAGACAGTTATCTAGAAGGGTCAAAATGCTTTATTTTCCAATTTTGAAAGGTAATTTCCAACACACAATGACCAAAACATGTTAACATCATTTTTTTTTTTTTAAAGAATATCTTTACCAATATAAATTATAAAAAAAGTAATTAAAAAAGAGATATAAATTAAGCTACATTGAAAATGACATGTATGCGACAGGATGTCAATTTCTGCCTCTTCACATACCTAAAAGTGCCTCAGAGACATTTTGTTCAGAGAAGAATGTGTGATTTAGAATATGTAACGGATAACACATAACCTTTTCAGTTGGAAACGCAATTACAACTGCAAATTAAAAGAGTGCAACTGAGAAGCACCAAAAATATATTGGGCACATGAAAATCAAAGCAAGTAAATATAACTCAATTCAGAAAAAGCTTTATTCTGTATTTGATTGAAAATAGAAAGATAAGCACAGATATAAACGGTGATCCTAATGAGAGTATACTTTACATTTTGGGGGGGATGGTTGGATACTTGAATAAAATAAATCAACTGGCATACTTCCTCTAATTACAAAAACAAACATCAAGGCCTAAATACACTACATGACCAAAAGTATGTGGACACCTGCTCGTCGAACATCTCATTCCAAAATCATGGGCATTAATATGGAGATGGTCCCCCCTTTGCTGCTATTTGTAATGAATTTTTATTTAACTTTTATTTAACTAGGCATGTCAGTTCAGAACAAATTCTTATTTTACAATGACGGCCTACCCCGGCCTAACCCTCCCCTAACCCGGACGACGCTGGGCCAATTGTGTGCCGCCCTATGGGACTCCCGATACTGGCCGGTTATGATGCAGCCTGGGATCGAACTAGGGGCTGTAGTGACACCTCTAGCACTGAGATGCAGCGCCTTAGACCACTGCTACCACATAGCCAACAAGAGCATTTGTGAGGTTGGACACTGATGTTGGGCGATTAGGCCTGGCTCAAAGGTGTTCGATGGGGTTGAGGTCAGGGCTATGTGCAGGCCAGTCAAGTTCTTCCACACCGATCTCGACAAAACATTTCTGAATGGCCCTCGCTTTGTGCACCGGGGCATTGTCATGCTGAAACAGGAAAGGGTCTTCCTCAAACTGTTGCAAGAAAGTTAGCAGCACAAAATTGTCTAGAATGTCATTGTATGCTGTAGCATCAAATCAAATACCAACATTAGAGGATTAGAAAACCAAGGCTTAAAAGAAAAGGTGTCCATGTATGCCGATGACTCAAGTATATATATAAAGTATACACACTGCTCAAAAAAAAGGAAACACTAAAATAACACATCCTAGATCTGAATGAATGAAATAATCTTATTAAATACTTTTTTGTTTACATAGTTGAATGTGCTGACAACAAAATCACACAAAAATAATCAATAGAAATCCAATTTATCAACCCATGGAGGTCTGGATTTGGAGTCACACTCAAAATTAAAGTGGAAAACCACACTACAGGCTGATCCAACTTTGATGTAATGTCCTTAAAACAAGTCAAAATGAGGCTCAGTAGTGTGTGTGGCCTCCACGTGCCTGTATGACCTCCCTACAACGCCTGGGCATGCTCCTGATGAGGTGGCGGATGGTCTCCTGAGGGATCTCCTCCCAGACCTGGACTAAAGCATCCGCCAACTCCTGGACAGTCTGTGGTGGAATGTGGCGTTGGTGGATGGAGCGAGACATGATGTCCCAGATGTGCTCAATTGGATTCAGGTCTGGGGAACGGGCGGGCCAGTCCATAGCATCAATGCCTTTCTCTTGCAGGAACTGCTGACACACTCCAGCCACATGAGGTCTAGCATTGTCTTGCATTAGGAGGAACCCAGGGCCAACCGCACCAGCATATGGTCTCACAAGGGGTCTGAGGATCTCATCTCGGTACCTAATGGCTACCTCTGGCGAGCACACGGAGGGCTGTGCGGCCCCCCAAAGAAATGCCACCCCACACCATGACTGACCCACCGCCAAACCGGTCATGCTGGAGGATGTTGCAGGCAGCAGAATGTTCTCCACGGCGTCTCCAGACTCTGTCACGTCTGTCACATGTGCTCAATGTGAACCTGCTTTCATCTGTGAAGAGCACAGGGCGCCAGTGGCAAATTTGCCAAACTTGGGGTTCTCTGGCAAATGCCAAACGTCCTGCACGGTGTTGGGCTGTAAGCACAACACCCACCTGTGGATGTCGGGCCCTCATACCACCCTCATGGAGTCTGTTTCTGACCGTTTGAGCAGACACATGCACATTTGTGGCCTGCTGGAGGTCATTTTGCAGGGCTCTGGCAGTGCTCCTCCTGCTCCTCCTTGCACAAAGGCGGAGGTAGCGTTCCTGCTGCTGGGTTGTTGCCCTCCTTCGGCTTCCTCTAAGTCTCCTGATGTACTGGCCTGTCTCCTGGTAGCGCCTCCATGCTCTGGACACTACGCTGACAGACACAGCAAACCTTCTTGCCACAGCTCGCATTGATGTGCCATCCTGGATGAGTTGCACTACCTAAGCCACTTGTGTGGGTTGTAGACTCCGTCTCATGCTACCACTAGAGTGAAAGCACCGCCAGCATTCAAAAGTGACCAAAACATCAGCCAGGAAGCATAGGAACTGAGAAGTGGTCTGTGGTTACCACCTGCAGAACCACTCCTTTATTGGGGGTGTCTTGCTAATTGCCAATAATTTCCACCTGTTGTCTATTCCATTTGCACAACAGCATGTGAAATTTGTCAATCAGTGTTGCTTCCTAAGTGGACAGTTTGATTTCACAGAAGTGTGATTGACTTGGCATTACATTGTGTTGTTTAAGTGTTCCCTTTATTTTTTTGAGCAGTGAATATATTAAGTCTGTAAGCTAGATACCTGCAATATCTCATAGAAGATAACTTTTCTGGAATCTCTGGACTAAAACCTAATTATGATAAGTGTACAATATTACGTTGGGATGTGGAATTGGAGACAAGTGGGAGTGGAGTTGCTGTGCGGGGATAGAATGACGGTTGAGGGCAGCTCTTGGGGAACTGTGGGAGGGATCTTGGAGGGCTGGAGGCCTCGCTGCTCCAGAGTCCAATGGCGGCGAGCTGTACACCACTCCAGTCAACGCTTGGCATTGCACATGGTGATCTTTGGCATGTGTGCGGCTGCTTGACCATGGAAACTCATTTCAAGAAGCTCCCGACGAACAGTTCTGTGGTGACGTTGCCCCCAGAGGCAGTTTGGAACTCGGTAGTGAGTATTGCAACTGAGGACAGATGATTTGTACACACTACGCGCCTCAGCACTCTGCGGTTCCGTTCTGTGAGCTTGTGTGGCCTACTACTTTGCGGCTGAGCCGCTGTTGCTCCTAGACGTTTCCACTTCACAATAACAGCACTTACAGTTGACCAGGGCAGAAATTTGACGAACTGACTTGTTGGAAAGGGGGCATCCTATGACGGTGCCACGTTAATAAAAGTCACTGAGATCTTCAGTAAGGCCTTTCTACTGACAATGTTTGTCTATTGAGATTGCATGGCTGTTTGCTCGATTTTATTCACCTGTCAGCAACAGGTGTGACTAAAATAGCCGAATCCACTAATTTGAAGGGGTGTCGACATACTTTTGTATACATAGTGTAAATATAAATTTCAAAGTTAGAAAATATTTTACGAATAGTTCTAAATGTCAGATAATACAATATAGGCTAGAGCATTCTCTCTCCAGAGGCTTTCAAAACAACACTGAAAACTCATAAATAAGGACATTTAAGTTTGTTCAAAAAACGTTATACAGATAAATCGAATCAGATTCTTGCATGGCTACCCATCCACATCGCTCCGGCCAAATTACGTTTATTCTCGCGATCGAACTTTGTAAAAATGTAAAAAAATGTTAAAGGGTGTATATGAAACAAGGGATCATGGAGAAGGAAACCCTTCACCCGGTACCATAGTATTATTTTGACCACTATTAACATTTCATCCCCAAAAATAAACTACAACAAGTTTAAACCAACAGTTTGCAAAGTAGTTTGAACGTTCTGGATGTTTGGTGTTCTGAAACAATGGACTTTGACGTCACTCGGGGAATCACTCAATCAACTGCAGTATATTATTATAGCAGGGGTTGGCATAGGCTGTTGACAATATGTAAACAATGTTTTGTTTCCAAATGTTTATTGACAAAACAAAAATATTTGCACAATGAGCCCTTGTTGTCTCTCAAATACATTGTTACAGTTGTTGGTTAGCTAGCTAGCAAATTTGATCCATATTAGCATAGACATGACATCAGTCAAAACACCTGAAAACAAGACATGGTATCAATTTTGTCTACATTTTTAAAATCACCTTTATTTAACCAGGTACGCAAGTTGAGAACAAGTTCTCATTTGCAACTGTGACCTGGCCAAGATAAAGCAAAGCAGTTCGAAACATACAACAGAGTTACACATGGAATAAACAAACATACAATCAATAATACAGTAGAAAAATCTATATACAGTGTGTGCAAATGAGGTAGGATAAGAGAGGTAAGGCAATAAATAGGCCATGGTGGCGAAGTAATTACAATATAGCAATTAAACACTGGAATGGTAGAATGTGCAGAAGATGACTGCAAGTAGAAATACTGGGGTGCAAAGGAGCAAGATAAATAAATACAGTATGGGGATGACGTAGATTGGATGGGCTATTTACAGATAACAATAACATATAACAAGCTGAAACAAGACACCTACGATTCCCCACATGGCAGCTTCTTGTCATTGTTGCTAGCTATCTGACCGTTCATAATCATAACAGTGCATGCCATCTGGCCACATCAATGTGCCAGTGCATCATTTTCGTGATGTTGTCAGCCAACCAGTCTATAAGCCATGCCCCAAGGATATCCCTTGTTGGGACAGTGGTTATGGCATTCATAATTGGTGCTGGTGGCCTGAGTTCGAGACCCGCTAGGGGAATCACACTACTCTCACATTCTTAGCAATATCTTTGTCATTATTTGGCAACATTTACAAACACCTCTAACTGATCTAATTAAAATCAGTTTCTCAATGAAAGTTAGAAATCTGTAGGATTAACCCTTGAGCACAAATTATGACTACGTCCACTACCTCTCAAAAATGATCAGTATTAATTCATTCTATATAGCTGAACATCCCATCGTCTTCTTGAAATGCACTTTTAAATAAATCTCAGCTCTTAAAAGTACACTCAAGAAAGTATTTTATTGACCATAGTGATTCAGGAGTAACATTAAAACAGGGTTACAGTGCCTTCAGAAAGAATTCATACCCCGTTACTTATTCCACAGTGTGTTGTGTTACAGCCTGAATTCAAAATAGTTTAAGAACACTACAATCTACACAGAATACCCCATAATGACAAAGTGAAAACATTAGAAATGTTAGCAAATTTATTGAAAATGAAATATGTAAATTAGATATTACCATAAGACTTCACACCCCTAAGTCAATACATGTTAGAATCACCTTTGTCAGCGATTACAGCGGTGAGTCTTTCCGGGTAAGTCTCTAAGCGCTTAGCATACATGGATTGTACAATATTTGCACATTATTCTTCTTAAAATTCTTCAAGCTCTGTCAAGTTGGTTTTTGATCATTGCTAGACAGCCATTTTCAAGTACTGCTTTAGATTTTCAAGCCGATTTAACTCAAAACTGTAACTAGGCCACACAGGAACATTCAATGTTGTCTTGGTAAACTCCAGCGGATGTTTGGCCTCGTGTTTTAGGTTATTTGTCTCCCAGTGTCTGCTGGAGAAAAAAAAAAGCCACTAATCCTTGTCGATGACAAGCATATCCATAACATGATGCGGCCACCACCATGCTTAACAATCGTGACATGAGATGAGATGCTTCCTCTCCCTCTTTCCTCTCCTCTTGTCCTTCCCTCCTCCTCACCCTTCTCTCCTCTCCTCTCCTTCCTACATACAAGCAAGTATAACCTACCAACGGGAAATTAAAAACGTTAATATCTTATGTTTCACAGAGTCGTGACTGAACGACGACATGAATAACATACAGCTGGCGGGTTATACACCGTATCGGCAGGATAGAACAGCAGCCTCTGGTAAGACGAGGGGTGGCGGTCTATGTATATTTGTAAACAACAGCTGATGCACAATATCTAAGGAATTTGAGGTTTTGCTCTGAGGTAGAGTATCTCATGATAAGCTGTAGACCACACTATCTACCAAGAGAGTTTATCTATACTCTTCGTAGCTGTCTATTTACCACCACAAACCGATGCTGGCACTAACACCGTTCTCAAAGAGCTGTATACAGCCATTAGCAAACAAGAAAACACACATCCAGAGGCAGCGCTCCTAGTGGCCGGGGACTTTAATGCAGGGAAACTTAAATTCGTTTTACCTAAATTCTACCAGCATGTCAAATGTGCAACCAGAGAAAAAAAAAGAAAAAAAAAATAAAAAAAATACAAAAATAATAACTCTAGACCACATTTACTCCACACACAGAGACACGTACAAAGCTCTCCCTCGATATCCATTTGGCAAATCTGACCATAATTCTATCCTCCTGATTCCTGTTTACAAGCTAAAATTAAAGCAGGAAGAGTGATCAGATGAATTGCAATTAATTGCAAAGTCCCTATTTGCCATGCAAATGAACTGAATCCCCCAAAAAACATTTCCACTGCATTTCAGCCCTGCCACAAAAGGACCAGCTGACATCATGTGAGTGTTGACGAGGACAAGGCTGGAGATCACTGTCATCGAGTTCGAATAACAGACTGGAAGCTTCAAAAGGAGGGTGGTGCTTGGAATGAGTTCTTCCTCTGTCAATCATGGTTACCTGTAAGGAAACACGTGCCGTCATCATTGCTTTGCAAAAAAAGGGCTTCACAGGCAAGGATATTGCTGCCAGTAAGATTGCACCTAAATCAACCATTTATCGGTTCATCAAGAACTTCAAGGAGAGCGGTTCAATTGTTGTGAAGAAGGCTTCAGGGCACCCAAGAAAGTCCAGCAAGCACCAGGACCGTCTCCTAAAGTTGATTCAGCTGTGGGATCGGGGCACCACCAGTACAGAGCTTGCTCAGGAATGGCAGCAGGCAGGTGTGAGTGCATCTGCACGCACAGTGAGGCGAAGACTTTTGGGTGATGGCCTGGTGTCAAGAACGGCAGCAAAGAAGCCACTTCTCTCCAGGAAAAACATCAGGGACAGACTGATATTCTGCAAAAGGTACAGAGATTGGACTGCTGAGGACTGGGGTAAAGTCATTTTCTCTGATGAAACCCCTTTCCGATTGTTTGGGGCTCCCGGAAAAAAAGCTTGTCCGGAGAAGACAAGGTGAGTGCTACCATCAGTCCTGTGTCATGCCAACAGTAAAGCATTCTGAGACCATTCATGTGTGGGGTTGCTTCTCAGCCAAGGGACTGGGCTCACAATTTTGCCTAAGAACACAGCCATGAATAAAGAATGGTACCAACACATCCTCCTAGAGCAACTTCCCTCAACCATCCAGGAACAGTTTGGTGATGAACAATGCCTTTTCCAGCATGATGGAGCACCTTGCCATAAGGAAAAAGTGATAACTAAGTGGCTCGGGGAACAAAACATCAATATTTTAGGTCCATGGTCAGGAAACTCTCCAGACCTTAATCCCATTGAGAACTTGTGTTCAAGCCTTAAGAGGCGGGTGGACAAACAAAAACACAAATTCTGACAAACTCCAAGCATTGATTATGCAAAAATGGGCTACCATCAGTCAGGATGCAGCCAAGAAATTGACAGCATGCCAGGATGGATTGCAAAGGTCTTGAAAAAGAAGCGTCAACACTGCAAATATTAATTCTTTGCATCAACTTCATGTAATTGTCAATAAAAGCCTTTGACACTTATGAAATGCTTGTAATTATACTTCAGTATTCCATAGTAACATCTGACAAAAATATCTAAAGACACTGAAGCAGCAAACTTTGTGTAAATTAATATTTGTGTCATTCTCAACTTTTGACTACGACTGTACATATTACCTCGACTAACCGGTGCCCCAGCCCATTGACTCTGTACTTGTACCCCCTCGCTATTTTACTGCTGCTCTTTAATTTTTTACAACTTCTATTTCATTTATTTTAATTTTTTTTGGGGGGGGTATCTCTTAAAACTGCATTGTTGGTTAAGGGCTTGTAAGCAAGCATTTCACTGTAAAGTCTACACCTTACAGTGAATAAAATTAGATTTGACTATCCAACATATTACACCAACATGATATATTTCTGAAATCCTCAAGATGTTTCCTAATCACACAGAGGAAAAATGTTATCAGGCATGACACATCCACTTGTGTACACCGCGCCAAAACCATATTTTCAGTTAGCGTTTGGTTAACTGGAACAGCCGTGCCAAGTACCTCAAGATACGATATGTAGTGATATTCTCAATTATTATAGTCCTAATTGTACACCAATGACAATTCACTTCACACTTTATATTATCTTGAGGATTTCAGCAATGTGTTAATATGTTAGACAGCAGTTACAGAAGACGGAAACACAGTGTCCCACTTTTTCTGAAAATACCCTACTATAGATGGGTTAGCTGACAACTTCACAAAAAGGAAGTGTACGCTTCAAATGGGGCAGAAGTCAGAGTTGTGATTCTGGATGGCCAGATAGCTATCAACAATAACAAAAGAAATGCCATGTAGGGAATGGTGACTCATTTCATCTTGTTTTTGATACCATGTCATTTTGACTGATTGCATGTCAATGCAAATATGGCTCAAATTCGCTAGCCAGCTAACCAACAACTTTAATGATGTATTTAAGAGGCGTTCTCATTGTTCAAATGTATGGAGACAAAACATTGGAGACAAGAGTTTACATGTCGTCAAATCTAAGCCAACCCAGTCTGTCTTGCCCCAAAGTTGCGCAAGCATCAGTTTTGTGGCGCAGCGGTCCAAAGGACTGCATCTCAGTGCTAGAGGCGTCACTAGACCCTGGTTCGATCCTGGACTGTATCACAACCGGCCGTGATTTGAATCCCATAGGGCAGCGCACCATTGGCTAAGCGTCGTTAGGGTTTGGCCGGGGTAGCTCGTCATTGTAAATAAGAATTTGTTCTTAACTGACTTGCCTTAAAGGTTAAATGGGAAAAAAAGACAACCCCACTTTAGCTACTCCATGCGGTCTTACTTCAGCTAGCTATGGTTGGTAAAGCGAGACAAAAAATGACAATTACAAAATTCAAACCTAATATGAGAAACTTTATTTTTATGCACCAGTACATAGTATGCACATTTACGTCACAATGCATTATGACAATTTTATAACCTTAACATCAAAACAGCAAAAAATATGTCACTAATCTTACCGTGTGCTCCGTGGGGTGTGCATCCTGTTTGAAGCTTGTTCTGCACTCTGATGCCACAATTTTAGGGCTTTCTGTATAGTGGTCTAATGTTGGTGGGGTATTTCAGCCTGTTTTAATGTTAATCCTGAATCACTATCATAATAAGTTTGATCTTACATTTATTTCACCTTTATACAGGTAAAACAATTAAGAAAAAAATTCTTACTTACGATGGATGACCTGTCAAATATCAATAAACAATTCTACTATAGAGATCTACAGCGCATTCGGAAAGTATTCAGACCTTGACTTTTTCCACATTTTGTTATAGCTTTATTGTAGAAAACAGGATTTAAAAAAAAAAAAAAAAAAAAATCCCCTCAATCTACACACAATACCCCATAATGACAAAGCAAAAAAACTTTTTTTTTTGTAAATGTTTGCAAACGTATTAAATAGATAGATAAAATTTCTTTTGAGTGTTGGTACTTCACCCATTTTCTCCCCAATTTCATGATATCTAAATGGGTAGTTAGTCTTGTCCGTATGGAAGTTGCCGTGATGGGACTCGGGAGAGGCGAAGGTCGAGATCCATGCGTCCGAAACAACTGCGCCAAGCCACACTGCTTCTTGACAAATGCTCGTTTAACCCAGAAGCCAGCTGCACCAATGTGTCGGAAGAAACACCGTACAGCCGGTGACTGAAGTCAGCGCGCATGCGCCTGGAAGCCACAAGAAGGCGCTAGAGTGCGATGGGACAAGGACATCCCAGCCGACCAAACCCTCCCCTAACCTGGACGAAGCTGAGCCAATTGTGCGCCGCATCATGGGTCTCCCGGTAGCAGCCGGCTGCAGCACAGCCCGGGATCGAACGCAGATCTTTAGTGACGACTCTAGCACTGCGATGCAGTGCCGTAGACCACTGCGCCACCCGGGAAGCCCTTGTGGTAAATTCAATTGATTGGACATGATTTGGAAAGGCACACCTGTCTCTGCAAGGTCCCACAGTTGACAGTGCAAAAACCAAGCCATGAGATCAAAGGAATTGTCCGTAGAGCTCCGAGACAGGACTGTCGAGGCACAGATCTGGGGAAGGGTACCAAAACATTTTTGCAGCATTGAAGGTCTCCAAGAACAGTGGCCTCCATCATTCTTAAATGGAAGAAGTTTGGAACCACCAAGATTCTTCCTAGTGCTGGCTGCCCGGCCAAACTGAGCAATCAGGGAGAAGGGCCTTGGTCAGGGAGGTGACTAAGAACCCGATGGTCACGCTGACAGAGCTCTAGAGTTCCTCTGTGGAGATGGGAGAACCTTCCAGGACAACAATCTCTGCAGCACTCCACCAATCAGGCCTTTATGGTAGAGTGGTCAGATGGAAGCCACTCCTCAGTAAAAGGTACATGAAAGCCCACTTGGAGTTTGCCAAAAGGCACCTAAAGGACTCTGACCACAATAAACTATATTTTCTGGTCTGATGAAACTTGGCCTGAATGCTAAGCGTCACTTCTGGAGGAAACCTGGCACCATCCCTATGGTGAAGCATGGTGGTGGCAGCATCATGCTGTGGGGATGTTTTTAAGCGGCAGGGACTGGGAGATTGAGGGAAAGATGAACAGAGAGTACAGAGATATCCTTGATGAAGAGCGCTCTGGAGCAGGTTAAGACCTCAGACTGGGGCGAAGGTTCACCTTCCAACAGGACAACAACCCTAAGCACACAGCCAAGACAACGCAGGAGTGGCTTCTGGACAAGTCTCAATGTCCTTGAGTGGTCCAGCCAGAGCCCGGACTTGAAACCAATCGTATATCTGGAGACATGAAAATAGCTGTGTAGTGACGCTTCCCTTCCAACCTGACAGAGCATGAGAGGATCCGCAGAGAAGAAAAATGGGAAAACTCAAAATACAGGAGTAACAAGCTTGCAGCGTCATACCCAAGACTTGAGGCTGTAATAATTTCCAAAAAGTTGCATTCACAAAGAACTGAGTAAAAAGGTCTGAATACTTATGTAAATGCCTTATTTTGTTTTATAAATTTGCACACACAAAAAAAAATACTTTTTGGCTGTCATTATGGGGTACAGTGTGTAGATTGAGGAAAAACACTAATCCATTTTAGAATAAGCCTGAAAATTAACAAAAATGTGTAAAAAGTCAAAGGGTCTGAATACTTCCCGAATACACTGTACACACACAAAAAGAAAACACAAAAAGCAAAGCACATCCATATAAAAAACATTCAGTAAAAAGTCCCTCTAACATCCACCTGAATTGCCCTAGAGCAGGGGTGTCAAACTCCTAGTCCTCTGTAGCTCAATTGGTACATCATGGAGCTTGCAATGCCAGGATTGAGGGTTTGATTCCCAGGACCACCTGTATGTAAAATATATTCACGCAAGACTAAATTGCTTTGGATTAAAGCGTTTGATAATAGGCATATTTTAATCCAGCGAGGGTTTAGTGTCCGCAGGTTTTTCCTTTCAATTAAGCACTAGACAACCAGGTGTGGGTCTCTAATTAGTTCCTTACTAATTAGAGACCTTAAAACATCAAGTACAAGGAAGGAGCGAAAACCCAGACACTTGGATTGAGTGACATTGGTGCACTAGAGGCACCAAATCCACCAACTTTATGAAAAAACAGATCACGAGGTGCAAAAAAACTAAAAGCAGATTTACCTAACTCTGGAGATTGAAGGGATCTCCTGGGTTAGCCATCCCTGAGTCCGAGCTGAGATTTACTTCAAAGTGCATTTCAAGAAGACAATGGAGAGATACTCAGCTATACAGAACTAATAAATACTGATAATTTGTGCTCAAGAGGTAATCCTACAGATTCACATCTTTCAATGAGAAACTGATTTTAATTAGATCAGTAAGGTGTAACTGTTGCCAAATAATTACATTAACATACATTGCTAAGAATGAGAGTAGTGTGGGTCTCTAACCCATGCCACCAGCACCAATGACAAACACACTAACCACTCTCCAATAAGGGATATCCCTAGGACATGTGCTTATTGGGCCAGTATAGTAAGGCCCTGTCCACAAGCAAACCCAAACCCTCGGCACTTGTGTAGACCTGAAACAACAGTCTAGGTGTAAATAATAGGGTGAATGCACTTGAGTAAATCTCAGCCCTGTTAAAAATACTCAAAAACTATAACATTAAAAACAAGGTTATATTCCCCACAAACATTAGACAACTACAGAAAAATCCCTAAAATAAGTAATCAAATCAAGAGAACAGTCAAATTAACATAACTGACACAGACATGGTGGTGTATCAGGACGATAGGAATGCCGTGAACCAAGAGGTTGGGAGTTAATGGATCTGTGGTTCAAATATCAGAATCGATGGGCTCGGCCAGTTACATGGGGTGACGTGTAATGATGAAACAAATGTTTTGGAGAATGTTTCTTTGGGATCATCAGGCGACTTCCGGACAACTGACACACAAATGTTCTGGCAACGTTACAATGAAACGTGTCTAGAACATTCATATTTTAGAGTTTGTCATGTTCTGTGTATGTTGTGGGAGTTCGGAATATTCTCCCAACCCTTAGAAAACGTGTCTAGAACATATTGAATATTCAGTGAACATGGTAACCACATTCTGGGTAAGTTCTGTTTGATATTAACGGAATGGTCTCTTGGAAACAGTCCTTGCACTTCACTGGAACATTCCTATGAAAACGGCAGACTTAAGGGAACTTCCTCTGAAGTTGTGGGAACATTTGTTGTTAACAGGGTTTTGAGGTTTTGAAAACGCATGCACCTATTCACCTGGTCCCATGGGCTTCTAACTCCCCTCTTTCTCGCTGCCTTATTCGTGTGCTGTTCTGTACCCTGAAATAATGGCTTGAATAAGCTAGTTAGGAGTTTTATATGTTTTCTAATATGTGGCAGTTAGCATTCAGACCTTATGACTGTACACTCCCAGTCAGTAGCCTTTTGGACGCATGGGCATTGATTTGGACAGCTAACGGGTTTTTTGTTGAATGAACATAACCCTGATCAATCCATCCCAGCGTCTCATATTTTATTACAAAATTACTGTTATATTACAGCTGTTATGATCAGCACATTTCAGCAATAAGTCTATATTATGCAAATCACCTTGTCATCACTAGACATCTGTAAATTATCCAAAACGTTGTGACATGTAATTTGATTACTGCGCTAGTGTCAGAACATTGTTGCAAAAATAATTTCATAGGATAGCTTCATGATCTAAAATGCTGCAATGTTTGTAGTGCCACGCATCGAGTCCCACGCCACCAGTTTATCGAGTGGTTCCCCTAGTGCTGGCATGGCGCAATTGGCAGAAAGCCAACTGTTTTGTAATGTCTATGCAAATAAAAAGGTAGTTTATTTGGGTGGAAAATTAGGTGAAATAAGATTACTATTCTGCCCTACAAAGCAAAAAAGGCAGTGACTGCTCATAGTGTAGAACTGAGAAAGGCAGCTTTTATTTACCTTGTTTCACAGTAACTTTATGCAGTTACTGCTAACATGACCCTCACTTTCTCCAAAACACAAGAGGCAGGAAACTTGTCCGCATGCATTTCATGTATGTATGTATGTATGTATGTATGTATGTATGTATGTATGTATTTTAAAAAATAGCTTATTTGAGCAGTTACTGCCTTTTTGCTTGGTAGGGCAGTATTGGTTGTGAATAGGCTACGATGTGGTTTAGTTGTTTTGTTCACCCTGTTCAGATGCATCCTTTAACAGATGTATAGGAACTCTTAACTTAAAGGTTGGTTTCTTTTTTAATGTGAACACATCTGGGGGGAAAAATTATAAAAAACACCATTTCAATGGACCCAATCATCCAAAATACAGTAATGACATGACTAGAAAGTGATATATATAAAATAGCTGTAATATTCTAGCAAGTGAATGCTGCATAGTTATACATGACTTCATTGTCAAAGATGTGTGTATCATTTATAAAACAGATAAGAAAATTACATTTCAGAATGGTTCAAAAGGAGAAAAAGAATACACTGTAGGTTCGACTCAGCACACTTATCCATTCCTTCCCTTATCAGTCAAGGGGTGGCCTATACTATGTGCAGTGTTAGACAAAACAAACCAGATTTTGGGATGTTTAGGTAATACCCCAGCATCCTCTTATGTAAACATATATTAAACATAAATATTATTTTTTCCCCCCAATCTCAGAGAAGTATCCCAAACAATACCAATGCTCCCAAACTGGGCACAGCCAAGACAAAGCACCGTCTCGATTTGAGATGTAACTGAAACTGTTTAAACATGTACATGGAGGACAAAAGGACTAAGACTCTTGACGGCCGTTCACATTGGGTAGGCAATAAGTGGTCGAATCTCTGACCTCGAAGGATCTTCTGGGCTTACCTCACCTATGATTGAGTCAACCTTCACCTCGAACCTCCGGTTGCTCTGGCTCAGTCAGAGGTCTTCCTGCTCTTTGACCAGCCAGACCCCATTTCTGGGCCTCTTCATAGAATTTGTCCTCAGCCTCATCAGTCCTTTTCCTTTTCTGGTCCCTCCAGCAAGGCATTCTGTTGCATTCCTTCAAAACCCGGTCGTTGTGCAGCATGGCAGGAACAGGGACTCCAATGATATTGACTGGGCAAGGCACAAAGTTCACTCTCCTCAAAGTGACTGATTTTGCGGAGTTTCCGGTACCTTCCAAATGCAGTGCTTGTGTCCCTGTTAGAGATGGTGGCCGATGAGAGTTGGGCACCATTACCTCTTCTGACCACACCTGTGTGGAACTGCAGTCTCGCTGTGTGGCCTGTAGAGGGTCCAATTATGTTTGTCAGTCTTATGTATGACTGCATCTGGACAGGCCCAACAGCCAATTCCGGGGGTTTTGAGAGGACCGTCTGTTTGAGAGACTCCTTTGACAGATTTGTCAAAAGAATCTTGGGTTGATTCTTCAGGACAACTTTCGCTGCTGCACTTAACAAAGCATAGTTGATTTCAGTGTTCTTGTCCAGAGGTTTTCGACTCTTCTTTTTGCCCGTCTTTTTAACCTTTGAGGCACCAATGTCCAGAGTACACTGCGTCTTTACTACAGGCCTGAGTACTGAAGTACAAGACCTGTAACCATAAACATCCTTACTTTTAAGTACAGTAGGCTTGTGACCTTCATCTTTGAGTCCCTCAATAAAAGTGGCCAGTTCCTTTTCACTGTCAAAAAGGTCTTCTGACATAGGACTGAATGCCTTCAGGGTCTCCAGTAGAGTAGTTTGGCCAGCTGAGGTGAACCGCGACCATGACAGGACAACCTTCTCTGCAGCTTCCTTACAATTCATGGCATATACCATCTGTTAGCATTGGCAATACTCACGTCCAAGATTAGCCCTGTGGGAAAGAAAAGTAAAATCAATTAGAAAATGTGCAGTGACTTCATACTAAGACTTCTGTGAATCATTGACATTCAAAAACTTGAACATGGGACATTTCAGGTTGCTTATTATGTAGGCTAACATTTGAGTCACAGTACCACAACAGACAAACAGGGAAAACCCAGACACGTCACAGGGGGTATAAATCTGAAGCATCGGTTTAGAACTTCCACTCACCAAATGTGGTGATGAGCGGAAGTCCAGTGGTAGGAAGTGTGAGAAAATGGTTCTAGATTAAACTTGGCTGACATTCTTTTAATTCTCAAGATTCAATCTCAATACAGCTTTTGGTTCTTTGTGCAATCTTTCCTGCATATTTTTTTTTTTAATCTACTTCAACTAGCGAGTTAATGCGACCACCATCTGACTTACTGAATTAATAAGGTGACTGGGCATCATATTTTGTAAGCTTTCTGCTGTGTTTGAGAAGTCAAAGCCCTTTGGATGAGTTCTGTACACCTGCCACCATTTGATATTCTTGAGTTCTGCGCCAAGCAGAGCAGGCAGGCCCGTTGCCCTAGCGACTCCAGACACTGTACACATGCAGCTTCAGAGCTAGTACTGTTCTTCCTTCAGACAAGCATGCATTACCTTTACAAGCGAATGTTAAGGAGATTTAAAAATTAACAAACTCAAAATAATACAGAAGCTCCCACACACAAATAACAGCTGGATAACCCGTCTTTGTGCTCGTTAGCATATTTAGCTAGCAGCCTCCATGGAAATTCAACATTGTGCTAATTTTCTGATAAGACGCTCAATGGTATTTGGCTGTTAGCACCTTCTGTGCACTAAGCCGGTAATACCGTAAATCACAGGATGCTATGGAGGATAATTGTTTTATTTATTTTGTTAATCAGGGATATCACACAACCCTAATGGAGGCATTGTTATTAGAATATTTGTCACGTAGAGGGGATGACATGTTATAGACAGCATTTGGTCAGAAATGTTTTTAATACAGAGGGTGGTTCTTTAACGGAATGTGTACAAGTAGGTTAAAAAGGGATGAAGTGAAAACCTATTGGAGGATAGCGCTCCACGACGAGGGATCGGCATGACAGCAAGCTGTTCAATACTGAGCCATACTTACTGACTAGTGGTGTGGATTGGTATAGCTCGGCTCAGTCCCACAGTATGTTATCAATAGCAGTGTTTACGTTAGCCGGCAACTACCGGCTTTTAGCCGGAAAAAATAAAATAAACACGAAGCCACTAAATAGCTGACCAAATTGACAGGGAATAAATTTGCATTGCAAAATTAAGCTTTTTTTTTTTATTTGACACAGTGCTTTCTGAAAGTATTCACTGCGCGACTTTCTAGATGTTGTTACAGCCCAAATTTAAAGTGGATTAAATTTAGATTTGTCATCACTGGCCTACATACAATACCCCATGTCAAAGTGGAATTATGTTTTTCTACAAGTTAATAAAAAGCTGAAATATCTTGAGTCAATAAGTTATGGGAAGCCTAAATAGGGTCAGGAGTAAAATTGTGCTTAACAAGTCACATGGACTTTTCAGCTCTGTACCCCACACAATTTTTTTTAAAGTACCTCAGAGCAGTGAATTGCAAAACAGATTTTTGCCACAAAGACCAGGGAGGTTGTCCAATGCCACCCATTGGTAGATGGGTAAAAATTAAAATAAAGCAGACATTGAACATCTCTTTGAGCACGGCAAAGTAATGAATTACACTTTGGGATGGTGTACCAATAGACAGTCACTACAAAGATACAGGCGTCCTTCCAAACCCAGTTGCCGGAGAGAAAGGAAAACTCAGGGATTTCACCATGAGGACAATGGTGACTTTTAAAAAATAAATTTATTTTAATGGCTGTGATCAGGGGGGGGGGGGGGGAAATAGGATGGATCAACATTGTAGTTACTCTACAATACTAACCTAAATGAACAGATGGAAAGGAAGCCTTTACAGAATAAAAACATTCCAAAACATGCACCCTGTTTGCAATCTGGCACTAAAGTAAAACTGCAAGAAATTAACTAGAAGTCCTGAATACAAAGTGTTATGTTTGGGGCAAATCCAACATGTCACTGAGTACCACTTCACAACTTCCATGGTTGTGCCTGCATCATGTTATGGGTATGCGCATCATTGGCTAAAAATTGAATAGCGCTAAGCACAGGCAAAATCCTAGAGGAAAACCTGGTTCAGCCTGCTTTCCAACAGAAACTGGGAGACAAATTCACCTTTCAGCATGGCAATGACTAGGGTTGCACATTTTGGGGAATATTCAGAGGTGGAAACTTTGTGGGAATTAATTAACATAAATGCTAATTAATATTAAAACCATTTAAATAGATGTTTTTTGCATTGGATATATTTACCATATAACATGGATACAAACAACTTACCTTATAATAAGTAGACAATTGCAAATTAAATCTTTCCAATAGAAATAAAAACAATTTAGTACCGAAATGAACTTTGAGTTGACTCTTCATATGGGATGATTTCACTGAACAACTAAAAGGGATTATTGAATGATCCATTACATCTCCCAAAAACATTTTCAACATAAGACCATAGTCTAGAAAATAAAGCCTTGGTTGTCTTCCTCTCAGGCTTCCATGTCTTCTCCCTGGACCTCAATGTCCACCTCTTGAACATCAGACTCTGAGGCCTCATCTTCACGGTTACTTTCCAACCTTGTTGAGGATGGCTCGTTGTCAGGCTCAAATCCTCATTTGCCCGGATGCCCACCAATTTTTCAACCCTTGTATTGGTCAGCCTGTTGCGTGCTTTGGTGTGTGTCCCAAACAAGGACCAGTTGCGCTCTGAGGCGGCTGATGTTGGGATTTGGAGGATGGAGGCAACAGGGGAAGAGCCAGATCCACAAAGTCCCTTCCACCAGGTGGCTGATGAGATACGTTGGCACGACTGCCGTATTGCATCTCCATCCCAAAGCCCTTGCTTGGAAGTGTATTTCGCCAGACTGCCAAGAACCTTGCCCCCATCCAGGCTAAGGTGGCAAGACACGATAGTAATGAAACCATTGGCCTTGTTGATTTCTGCACCAGACAGGATGCGCTTACCAGCATACTTGGGGTCCAACATGTATGCTGCGGTGGGTATGGGCTTCAGGCAGAAGTCTTCATGCTTTTGATGTACTTCAGAACTGCAGTTTCCTCTGCTTGGAGCAACAGTGAAGTGGGCAGGGCAGTATGGATTTATTCTCTTACATCTGCAAGCAGAGTCTGAACATCAGACAGGATGGCATTGTCTCCCTCAATCCGTGCAATGGCTACTGCTATAGGTTTCAGGCTGCTTACCACTCTCCCAAAATACATCCAGGAGGATCCTCTTGATGGGGCTGTCCATAGACTGATAGACATTTCTTGGAGACTCCTTCCCCTACACAAGACTGTCAAACATGACACCACCCCAACAGGTGTTGCTGGGCAGCTTCAATGTGGTCCTCTTATGTCTCACTTTGCTTGGAGAAGTCGATTTCTGCTATAACTTGATGCCCCTTCACATACCTAACCATTTCCTTGGCTCTTGTAGAGTATCCATTGTGTTCAGTGCCATGTCCTTGAGGACTAGATTCAATGCATGCGCAGCTCAGCCAATGAGTGTGATGAGGGTAGGACTCCTCCACTTTAGACCAAACAGCCTTCATGTTCACAGCATTGTCTGTTACCAGTACAAATACCTTCTGTGGTCCAAGGTCATTGATGACTGCCTTCAGCTCACGTGCAATGTAGAGACCAGTGTGTCTGTTGTCCCTTGTGTCTGTGCTTTTTGTAGAATACTGGTTGAGGGAGTGCCGATGTAGTCACACATTCGGCCACCCATCAGATCGCAATACAGTCGGCTTCCTCTATGATTTGCTTGACTTTCACTTGAACACTGTTGAACTCTGCATCCAGCAAATTATTAGATAAAGCATGTCTGGTTGGAGGGGTATATGCTGGGTGAAGAACATTCAGAAATCTATTCCAATACACATTGCCTGTGAGCATCACAGGTGAACCAGTTGCATACACAGCTCGAGCAAGACATTCATTAGCATTTCTTTGACTGCGTTCCTCCATTGATTCAAAAAAACTTCTGATTCCAGGAGGACCATGAGCTGTTGCTATCGATAAGGTGTCGGATTCATCATTTTCACCTCAAATAGAAGTAGAGGGACTTTTGTCAGCGGTTGCTTGTGATTTTTTGAACAGACGTTCCGCTAGCGCAACGCCTCAACAATATCCAATGGTAGCGCCTGGCGCGAAATACGAAAAACCTTAAATGCTATAATTTCAATTTCTCAAACGTATGACTATTTTAAACCATTTGAAAGAACTCCCATTTATCTAACCACATTGTCCGATTTCAAAAAGGCTTTACAGCGAAAGCAAAACATTAGATTGTCAGGAGTACCCAGCCAGAAATAAATCACCCATTTTTCAAGCTAGCGCGCACACACACTGCTCAAAAAAATAAAGGGAACACTAAAATAACACATCCTAGATCTGAATTAATGAAATAATGTTTAAGTACTTTTTTCTTTACATAGTTGAATGTGCTGACAACAAATTCACAAAAATAATCAATGGAAATCCAATTTATCAACCCATGGAGGTCTGGATTTGGAGTCACACTCAAAATTAAAGTGGAAAACCACACTACAGGCTGATCCAACTTTGATGTAATGTCCTTAAAACAAGTAAAAATGAGGCTCAGTAGTGTGTGTGGCCTCCACGTGCCTGTATGACCTCCCTACAACGCCTGGGCATGCTCCTGATAATGGCGGATGGTCTCCTGAGGGATCTCCTCCCAGACCTGGACTAAAGCATCCGCCAACTCCTGGACAGTCTGTGGTGCAACGTGGCGTTAGTGGATGGAGCGAGACATGTCCCAGATGAGCTGAATTGGATTCAGGTCTGGGGAACGGGCGGGCCAGTCCATAGCATCAATGCCTTCCTCTTGCAGGAACTGCTGACACTCCAGCCACATGAGGTCTAGCATTGTCTTGCATTAGGAGGAACCCAGGGCCAACCGCACCAGCATATGGTCTCACAAGGGGTCTGAGGATCTCATCTCGGTACCAAATGGCAGTCAGGCCACCTCTGGCGAGCACATGGAGGGCTGTGCAGCCCCCCAAAGAAATGCCACCCCACACCATGACTGACCCACCGCCAAACCGGTCATGCTGGAGGATGTTGCAGGCAGCAGAACGTTCTCCACGGCGTCTCCAGACTCTGTCACGTCTGTCACATGTGCTCAGTGTGAACCTGCTTTCATCTGTGAAGAGCACAGGGCGCCAGTGGCAAATTTGCCAATGTTGGTGTTGTCTTGCAAATGCCAAACGGTGTTGGGTTGTAAGCACAACCCCCACTTGTGGACGTCGGGCCCTCATACCACCCTCATGGAGTCTGTTTCTGACCGTTTGAGCAGACACATGCACATTTGTGGCCTACTGGAGGTCATTTTGCAGGGCTCTGGCAGTGCTTCTCCTTGCACAAAGGCGGAGGTAGCGGTCCTGCTGCTGGGTTGTTGCCCTCCTACGGCCTCCTCCACGTCTCCTGATGTACTGGCCTGTCTCCTGGTAGCGCCTCCATGCTCTGGACACTACGCTGACAGACACAGCAAACCTTCTTGCCACAGCTCGCATTGATGTGCCATCCTGGATGAGCTGCACTACCTGAGCCACTTGTGTGGGTTGTAGACTCCGTCTCATGCTACCACTAGAGTGAAAGCACCGCCAGCATTCAAAAGTGACCAAAACATCAGCCAGGAAGCATAGGAACTGAGAAGTGGTCTGTGGTTACCACCTGCAGAAACACTCCTTTACTGGGGGTGTCTTGCTAATTGCCTATAATTTCCACCTGTTGTCTATTCCATTTGCACAACAGCATGTGAAATTTATTGTCAGTGTTCCCTTTATTTCTTTGAGCAGTATATAACAAAAAACAAAACCACAGCTAAATGCAGCACTAACCTTTGATGATCTTCATCAGATGACACTCCTAGAACATTATGTTATACAATACATGCATGTTTTGTTCAATCAAGTTCATATTTATATCAAAAACCAGCTTTCTACATTAGCATGTGATGTTCAGAACTAGCATACCCACTGAAAACTTCCGGTGAATTTACTAAATAACTCACGATTAACGTCCACAAAATACATAAATTATTTTAAGAATTATAGATACAGAACTCCTTTATGCAACCGTGGTGTCAGATTTTAAAATTGCAAAATGTGCTTTCACCGAAAACCTATATTCTGAGTAGATAGCCCGGCCATCACGGCTAGCTAATTTGACACCCACCAAGTTTGGTACTCACCAAAGTCAGATTTACTATAAGAAAAATTGGATTACCTTTGCTGTTCTTCGTCAAAATGCACTCCCAGGACTTCTACTTCAAGAACAAATGTTGTTTTGGTTTGAAATAATCCATAGTTATATCCAAATAGCTCCATTTTGTTTGTGCGTTCAAGTCACTATCCGAAGGGTAACGCGCCGGCGCGTTTCATGACAAATTCAAAATATTCCATTACCGTACTTAGAAGCATGTCAAACGCTGTTTAAAATATTTCATGCGATTTCTCGTAAAATAGCGATAATATTCCAACCACGCAACGTATTGGTTCAAACACTGAAAGAAAAAAAACGGAGTCTTCTCGTGCACGCGCACCTCAGTGTCATTGTTCCCAGAAGGACCACTCACAAAAAACCCTGCTTTTTTTCGCCCAGAGACTACAGAGCTCTCATTCCACTTTCTTGCACCTTCCTAGAGCCAATGAAAGCCTTAGAAAATGTCAAGTTACAGCAGAGATGCTGCATTTTTGATAGAGATGCCCTAGAAGGACAAGAAATGGTCAGACAGGGCACTTCCTGTATAGAATCTTCAGGTTTTGGCCTGCCATTTGAGTTCTGTTATACTCACAGACAACATTCAAACAGTTTTAGAAACTTTAGGGTGTTTTCTATCCAAATCTACTAATTATATGCATATTCTAGTTTTTGGGCAGGAGTAGTAACCAGATTAAATCAGGTAAGTTTTTTTATCCGGCTGTGAAAATACTGCCCCCTATCCCAAACAGGTTAAGCAGTTTAATCTAACTCCTTAGTAAGATGTTTGAAAATTAAAAACAGGTGAATTAACACTCAGCAGGTTCAAGCAGGCCAAAACCCACATGGTAGCAAAAACTACCTAGCAGAAATTGTTAACCTCTGGGCTAGGCGGGACGAATTCGTCCCACCTACGCAACAGCCAGTTGAATCCCGTGGCGCGATTTTCAAATACCTTAGAAATGCTATTACTTCAATTTCTCAAACATGACTATTTTACACCATTTTAAAGACAAGACTCTCGTTAATCTAACCACACTGTCCGATTTCAAAAAGGCTTTACAGCGAAAGCAAAACATTAGATTATGTCAGCAGAGTACCCAGCCAGAAATAATCAGACACCCATTTTTCAAGCTAGCATATAATGTCACAAAAACCCAGAAGACAGCTAAATGCAGCACTAACCTTTGATGATCGTCAGATGACAACCCTAGGACATTATGTTATAGAATACATGCATGTTTTGTTCAATCAAGTTCATATTTATATCAAAAACCAGCTTTTTACATTAGCATGTGACGTTCAGAACTAGCATACCCCCCACAAACTTCCGGGGAATTTACTAACAATTTACTAAATTACTCACGATAAACGTTCACAAAAAACGTAAATTATTTTAAGAATTATAGATGCAGAACTCCTTTGTGCAATCGAGGTGTCCGATTTTAAAATAGCTTTTCGGTGAAAGCACATTTTGCAATATTCTCAGTAGATAGCCCAGCCATCACGGCTAGCCATTTAGACACCCACCAAGTTTAGCCCTGACCAAAGTCAGATTTACTATTACAAAAGTTTGATTACCTTTGTTGTCTTCGTCAGAATGCACTCCCAGGACTGCTACTTCAATAACAAATGTTGGTTCGGTCCAAAATAATCCATCGTTATATCCAAATAGCGGCGTTTTGTTCGTGCGTTCCAGACACTATCCGAAATGGTAAATCAGGGTTACGAGCATGGCGCAATTCGTGACAATTTAAAAATATTCCATTACCATACTTCGAAGCATGTCAACCGCTGTTTAAAATCCATTTTTATGCCATTTTTCTCGTAAAAAAGCGATAATATTCCGACCGGGAATCTCCGTTTAGGTAACCAGAGTAAAGAATTCGGTCGACGCGGGCACGCGCCTGAGTCTCACAGTACTGTAACCAGCCACTAACCAAACGCGCTACTTTTTTTTTTTTTTTCTTTCAGCCAGAGCCTGCAAAGCCACGAGTCAGCTTTTTGCCGCCTTCTGAGAGCCTATGGCAGCCGTAGGAAGTGTCACGTAACAGCAGAGATCCTTTGTAATGGATAGAGATGGCAAAGAAGGCCAAGAAATGGTCAGACAGGGTACTTCCTGTACAGAATCTTCTCAGGTTTCTGCCTGCCATTTGAGTTCTGTTATACACAGACACCATTCAAACAGTTTTAGAAACTTGAGTGTTTTCTATCCAAAGCCAATAATTATATGCATATTCTAGTTACTGGGCAGGAGTAGTAACCAGATTAAATCGGGTACGTTTTTTATCCAGCCGTGTCAATACTGCCCCCTAGCCCTAACAGGTTAAGTTACAAATAATTTAAACACTTTGCTGTAGGCTACTATTTAGTAGTTAACAAAAAATAATGTCTCAAAATATATATTCACCCAGCCCAGTATTGTAATCAAAATTTACCAGAAATTATGTAGTCCTTGGCTTAGTGTAGTAGTGTGGGCTCAATAGCATCTCATTAATGTGCAAGATCTTGAGAATCAGTTGCACATGTTTTTTTTAAATTTATTTCACTAGGTAGGCTAGTTGAGAACAAGTTCTCATTTGCAACTGAGACCTGGCCAAGATAAAGCATAGCAATTCGACACATACAGAGTTAGACATGGAATAAACAAAACATACAGTCAATAATACAGTAGAATAAAAGTCTATATACAGTGAGGGCAAATGAGGTAAGATAAGGGAGTAAAGGCAATAAATAGGCCATGGTGAAGTAACTACAATATAGCAATTAAACACTGGAATGGTAGATGTGCAGAAGATGAATGTGCAAGTAAGTAGAGATACTGGGGTGCAAAGGAGCAAGATAAATAAATACAGTATTGGGATGAGGTAGATAGATGGCCTATTTACAGGTGCAGTGATCTGCTAGCTGCTCTGACAGCTGGTGCTTAAAGCTAGTGAGGGAGATATGGGTCTCCAGCTTCAGTGATTTTTGCAGTTCGTTCCAGTCATTGACAGCAGAGAAGTGGAAAGGCAACCAAAAAAGAGGAATTGGCTTTGGGGGTGACCAGTGATACCTGCTGGAGCGCGTGCTGCTATGGGGACCAGTGAGCTGAGATAAGGCGGTGCTTTACCTAGCAGAGACTTGTAGGTGACCTGGAGCCAGTGGGTTTGGCAACGAGTACGAAGCGAGGGCCAACCAACGAGAACACGTACAGGTCGCAGTGGTGGGTAGTGTAAGAGGCTTTGGTGACAAAACAGATGGCACTGTGATAGACTGTATCCAATTTGAGGAGTAGGGTGCTGGAGGCCATTTTATAGATGACGTCGCCGAAGTTGAGGATGGTCAGTATTACGAGGGTGTGTTTCGCAGCATGAGTGAAGGATGCTTTGTTGCGATATAGGAAACCAATTCTAGATTTAATTTTGGATTGGAGATGCTTAATGCAAGTCTGGAAGGAGAGTTTACAGTCTAACCAGACACCTAGGTATTTGTAGTTGTCCATGTATTCTAAGTCAGAGCCGTGGACAGGCGAGCAGGTGCGGGCAGTGATCGATTGAATAGCATGCATTTAGTTTTACTTGCATTTAACCTGTTAGGGCTAGGGGCAGTATTGATACAGCCGGATAAAAAACGTACCCGATTTAATCTGGTTACTACTCCTGCCCAGTAACTAGAATATGCATATAATTATTGGCTTTGGATAGAAAACACTCAAGTTTCTAAAACTGTTTGAATGGTGTCTGTGAGTATAACAGAACTCATATGGCAGGCCAAAACCTGAGAAGATTCCATGCAGGAAGTGGCCTGTCTGACAAGTTGTTGTTCATCTTGGCTCTTTTTATTGAAGACTGAGGATCTTTGCTATAACGTGACACTTCCTACGGCTCCCATAGGCTCTCAAAGCCCGGGAAAAAGCTGAATGATATCGAGGCAGCCTCTGGCTGAAACACATCACGTTTGGCAAGTGGCCGATCAGAGTACTATGGGCTTAGGCGCGTGCACGAGTCGACCACGTGCTTTATTTTCTTTCCTCTTTTTACCTAAACGCAGATTCCCGGTCGGAATGTTATCGCTTTTTTACGAGAAAAATGGCATAAAAATTGATTTTAAACAGCGGTTGACATGCTTCGAAGTACGGTAATGGAATATTTAGAATTTTTTGGTCACGAAATGCGCCATGCTCGTCACCCTTATTTACCCTTTCGGATAGTGTCTTGAACGCACGAACAAAACGCCGCTATTTGGATATAACAATGGATTATTTGGGACCAAACCAACATTTGTTATTGAAGTAGAAGTCCTGGGAGTGCATTCTGACAAAGAACAGCAAAGGTAATAACATTTTTCTTATAGTAAATCTGACTTTGGTGAGTGCTAAACTTGCTGGGTGTCTAAATAGCTAGCCCTGTGATGCCGGACTATATACTGAGAATATTGCAAAATGTGCTTTCACCGAAAAGCTATTTTAAAATCGGACATATCGAGTGCATAAAGGAGTTCTGTATCTATAATTCTTAAAATAATTATGTTTTTTGTGAACGTTAGTCGTGAGTAATTTAGTAAATTCACCGGCAGTGTTCGGTGGGAATGCTAGTCACATGCTAATGTAAAAAGCTGGTTTTTGATATAAATATGAACTTGATTGAACAAAACATGCATGTATTGTATAACATAATGTCCTAGGGTTGTCATCTAATGAAGATCAAAGGTTAGTGCTGCATTTAGCTGTGGGTTTATGTGACATATGCTAGCTTGGAAAATGGGTGTCTGATTATTTCTGGCTGGGTACTCTGCTGACATAATCTAATGTTTTGCTTTCGTTGTAAAGCCTTTTTGAAATCGGACAGTGTGGTTAGATTAACGAGAGTCTTGTCTTTAAAATGGACATACATTTGAAAAATTGAAGTTCTTGCATTTGAGGTATTTGAATATCGCGCCACGGGATTACACTGGCTGTTGAGTAGGTGGGACGCAAGTGTCCCACCTAGCCCATAGAGGTTAAGAGCAGTCGGAGGCCACGGAAGGAGAGTTGTATGGCGTTGAAGCTTGTCTGGAGGTTAGTTAAGTGTCCAAAGAGGGGCCAGATGTATACAGAATGGTGTTGTCTGCATAGAGGTGGATCAGAGACTCACCAGCAGCAAGAGCGACATCATTGATGTATACAGAGAAGAGTCGGACCGAGAAATCAACTCTGTGGCACCCCCATAGAGACTGCCAGAGGTCTGGACAACAGGCCCTCCGATTTGACACACTGAACTCTGTCTGAGAAGTAGTTGGTGAACCAGGTGAGGCAGTCATTTGAGAAGCAAAGGCTATTGAGTCTGCCGATAAGAACGCGGTGATTTGACAGTCGAAAGCCTAGGCCAGGTCGAAAAAGACGGCTGCACAGTACCGTCTTATCGATGGCGGTTATGATATTGTTCAGGACCTTGAACGTGGCTGAGGTGCACCCATGACCAGCTCGGAAACCAGATTGCATAGTGGAGAAGGTACGGTGGGATTCGAAATAGTTGGTGATCTGCTTGTTACCTTGGCTTTTGAAGATTTTAGAAAGGCAGGGCAGGATGGGTATAGGTCTAACAGTTTGGGTCTAGAGTGTCTTCCCCTTTGAAGAGGGGGATGACCGTGGCAGCTTTCCAATCTTTGGGAATCTCAGGCGATAGGAAAGAGAGATTGAACAGGCTAGTAATAGGGGTTGCGATAATTTTAGAAAGACAGGGTGCAGATTGTCTAGCCCGGCTGATTTTTAGGGGTCCAGATTTTGCAGCTCTTTCAGAACATCAGCCATCTGGATTTGGGTGAAGGAAAAATGGTGGGGGCTTGGACAGGTTACTGTGGAGGGTGCCGGGCAGTTGACCGGGGTAGGGGTAGCCAGGTGGAAAGCGTGGCCCGCCGTAGAGAAATGCTTATTGAAATCCTCAATTATAGTGGATTTATCAGTGTTAACAGTGTTTCCTAGCCTCAGAGCAGTGGGCAGCTGGGAGGAGGTGCTCTTATTCTCCATGGACTTTAGTGTCCCAGAACTTCTGAGTTTGTACTACAGGATGCAAATTTCTGTTTAAAAAGCTAGCCTTAGGAAAGCTAACTGCCTGTGTATATTTGTTCCTAACTTCCCTGAAAAGTTGCATATCACGGGAGCCATTTGATGCTAATGCAGAACGCCACAGGATGTTTTTGTGCTGGTCAAGGGCAGACAGGTCTGGACTGAACCACGGGCTATTTCTATTCCTGGTTAAAAAAAAATTGAATGGAGCATGCTTATTTAAGATGGTGAGGATGGCACTTTTAAAGAATAACCAGGCATCCTCTGACGGGATGAGGTCAATGTCATTCCAGGATACCCCGGCCATGTCGATTAGAAAGGCCTGCTCGCAGAAGTGTTTTATGGAGCGTTTGACAGTGATGAGGAGTGGTCGTTAGATTGCAGACCCATTATGGATGCAGGCAATGATCGATGAGATCTTGATTAAAACGGCAGAGATGTATTTGGAGGGCGAGTTAGTTAGGATGATATCTATGAGGAAGCCCGTGTTTAGGGATTGGGGTTGTACCTGGTACGTTCATTGATAATGTGTGTGAGATTGAGGGCATCAAGCTTAGATTGTAGGATGGCCGGGGTGTTAAGCATGTCCCAGTTTAGGTCACCTAGTAGCACTAGCTCAGAAGATGGATGGGGGGCAATCAATTCACATATGATGTCGAGGGCACAGCTGGGGCCAGAAGGTGGTCTATAGCAAGCAGCAACGGTGAGAGACTCTTCTGGAAAGGTGAATTTTTAGAAGTAGAAGCTCAAATTGTTTGGGTACAGACCTGGATAGTATGACAGAACTCTGCAGGCCATATTTGCAGCAGATTGCAACACCGCCCCCTTTGGCAGTTCTATCTTGGCGGAAAATGTTATAGTTCGGAATCAAGATTTCAGGGTTAGGGATTCAGACATGGCTAAGACATCCGGATTGGCAGAGCGTGCTAAAGCATTGAGTAAAACAAACTTAGGGAGTAGGCTTTTACAGTTACAGAAGTCAACAAAATGAGAGCACCTGGGGAGTGTGAGTGGAGCTAGGCACTGCAGGGCCTGGATTAACCTCTACATCACCAGAGAAGTAGGTTAAGGGTACGGCTAAAGGCTATACGAACGTGCCGTCTAGCACGTTCGGAACAGAGTAAAAGGAGCAGGATTCTGGGCACGATAGCATAGATTTGAGGCATAGTGTACAGACAAAAGGTAGGATGTGAGTACATTGGAGGTAAACCTAGGCATTGAGTAATGATGAGAAACTCTCTCGAGACGTTTAAACCAGGTGCTGTCATCACTTATGTAGGAGGTGGAACATGGTTGGTTAAGGCATATTGAGCAGGGCTAGAGGCTCTACAGTGAAATAAGACAGTAATGGACGAGGCATATTGATATTAGAGAGAGGCATGCGTAGCTGAGTGATCATATGGGTCCAGTGAGTGATTGGGCTGGTTGGGGACATGGCGATGCAGACAGTTAGCAGATTGGGGCGCTAGCAGAAGGGCCTTTGGGGGACGTCGCGATGGAGGAAAGTCTATTTTTGTCTCCTCGTGCGGTGACGTCGATAGACCAGTCGTGGATTAGTAGGGTTCCAAGTAGCTCTAGATTGCTAGCAGGATGGGCCTTCAGTGGATGTCGCGCCTGAGGGGGTCTGTTGGAATCCTCGGGCAGATTATGTCAGTATTCCAGTCGTAGAGGATCGGCGGGGTTCCGTGCCCCATACCGGCAGTAGAAGGGGTCCGGATATTGTAGCCCGGGAGTGGGCTTTGGTGGTAGCCCAGGAGCCCTAGCCAGGCTAGCATCAGGCTAATTGGTGCTTGCGCCGGGATGGAAACGCTAGCCAGGCGTAGTCACCCGGGATTGAGGTTAGCTAGTTGCGAAGATCCAGATGAAAAGGTGATGGAGAATGCACTGTGCATGCAGAGGGTTAACAATTTCATGGAATTGTGGTTAAGTTTAACCAAAATATGCCACAAGACCTAATTGAAGCATGCCTCCCATTCAAGTGCAGGCAATCAGCGCAATTAACCCAGCACTTTACACAATGTGACCTGGAGGCAATATGCATTTTGAACACAATTGAATCCTGAATGTTTAATTTCATATTACGAGGCATGTCTTACCTTGCTTCAAAGTAGTCTACAGGCAAAATCCAACCATGGAAACAAAGAGAATTCTTTCATAAATACCTAATAGGCTACGAGTGAGTTAAGTTTGGTAAAGCTTACAACTTATCCTACCATTTATACTGTTCTGCATGCCAGTAATGATTTTCATAATGCACATGTGGAAAAGTTTAGTTTTAACACAGTTTTTGCTTCTCATAATCAGTGGCATCTGGTTAACCTGTTAGGGCTAGGGGGCAGCATTGACACGGCTGGATAAAAAACATACCCGATTTAATCTGGTTACCACTCCTACTCAGTAACTAGAATATGCATATACTTATTACATATGGATAGAAAACACCCTAAATTTTCTAAAACTGTTTGAATGGTGTCTGTGAGTATAACAGAACTCAAATGGCAGGTCAAAACCTGAGAGATTCCTTTACAGGAAGTGGCCTGTCTGACCATTTCTGGAACTTCTTTGCCATCTCTATCATTTACTAAGGATCTCTGCTCTAACGTGACACTTCCCACGTCTTCCATAGGCTCTCAGAGCCCGGGAAAAAAGAGAATGTCGTCATTCCAGCCCCAGGCTGAAACACATTATCGCCTTTCTCAAGTGGCCCATCAAGAGACACTAGCTTATGCGCGTGACCCCGACCGCCCCCGCCTTTGGGATTTTTTCCTCTGTTTGCCGAAAAGGAGATTCCCTGTCGGAATATTATCGCTTTTCTACGAGAAAAATGACGTAAAAATTGATTTTAAACAGCGGTTGACATGCTTCGACGTACGGCAATGGAATACTTTGAATTTTATTGTCAGGAATTGCGCCAAGCGCGCGACACTTCTTTACTATTTCGGATAGTGTCTGGAACGCACGAACAAAACGCCGCTATTCGGATATAACGATGGATTATTTTGGACCAAACCAACATTTGTTATTGAAGTAGCTGTCCTGGGTGTGCATTCTGACGAAGACAACAAAAGGTAATGACATTTTTATAATAGTAAATATGATTATGGTGAGTGCTAAACTTGCCGGGTGTCTAAATAGCGAGCCCGTGATGCCTGGGCTATGTACTTAGAATATTGCAAAATGTGCTTTCACCAAAAAGCTATTTTAAAATCGGACATATCGAGTGCATAGAGGAGGTCTGTATCTATAATTCTTAAAATAATTGTTATGCTTTTTGTGAACGTTTATCGTGAGTAATTTAGTAAAATGTTAGCGAATTCCCCGTAAGTTTGCGGGGGGTATGCTAGTTCTGAACGTCACATGCTAATGTAAAAAGCTGGTTTTTGATATAAATATGAACTTGATTGATCAAAACATGCATGTATTGTATAACATAATGTCCTAGGGTTGTCATCTGATGAAGATCAAAGGTGAGTGCTGCATTTAGCTGTCTTCTGGGTTTTGGTGACATTAAATGCTGGCTTGAAAAATGGGTGTCTGATTATTTCTGGCTTGGTACTCTGCTGACATAATCTAATGTTTTGCTTTCGTTGTAAAGCCTTTTTGAAATCGGACAGTGTGGTTAGATTAACGAGAGTCTTATCTTTAAATGGCTGTAAAATAGTCATATGTTTGAGAAATTGAAGTAATAGGATTTTTAAGATTTTGAAAATCGCGCCACAGGCTGCAAGTGGCTGTTACGTAGGTGGGACGAATTCGTCCCGCCTAGCCTAGAGAGGTTAATCTGGTTATTACTACTGCCCAGAAACTAGAATAAGCATATAATTATTGGCTTTGGATAGAAAACACCCTAAAGTTTCTAAAACTGTTTGAATGGTGTCTGAGTATAACAGAAATCATATGGCAGGCAGAAACCTGAGAAGATTCTGTACAGGAAGTGCCCTCTGACCATTCCTTGAGCTTCTTGACTCTTTATTGAAAACTTAGGATCTGCTGTAACGTGACACTTCCTACAGCTCCCATAGGCTCTCAGAAGCCGGGAAAAAGCTGAATGATGTCGAGGCAGCCCCTGGCTGAAAAACATTAGCGCGATTGGATAGTGGTCGGTCAGAGTACTATGAGACTGAGGCGCGTGCACGAGGCGACCCCATGTTTTTATTTTCTCTCTTTGTACTAAAAACAGATTCCCGGTCGGAATATTATTGCTTTTTTACGAGAAAAATGGCATAAAAATTGATTTTAAACAGCGGTTGACATGCTTTGAAGTACGGTAATGGAATATTTAGAAATTTTGTCACGAAACGCGTCACCCTTCTTTACCCTTTCGGAAAGTGTCTTGAACGCACGAACAAAACGCCGCTATTTGGATATAACTATGGATTATTTTGAACCAAACCAACATTTGTTATTGAAGTAGAAGTCCTGGGAGTGCATTCTGACGAACAGCAAAGGTAATAACATTTTTCTTATAGTAAATCTGACTTTGGTGAGTGCTAAACTTGCTGGGTGTCTAAATAGCTAGCCCTGTGATGCCGGGCTATCTACTTAGAATATTGCAAAATGTGCTTTCACCGAAAAGCTATTTTAAAATCGGACATATCGAGTGCATAGAGGAGTTCTGTATCTATAATTCTCAAAATAATTGTTATGTTTTTTGTGAACGTTTATCGTGAGTAATTTAGTAAATTCACCGGAAGTTTGCGGTGGGTATGCTAGTTCTGAACATCACATGCTAATGTAAAAAGCTGGTTTTTGATATAAATATGAACTTGATTGAACAAAACATGCATGTATTGTATAACATAATGTTCTAAGATTGATCTTCATCAGATGACAAAGGTTAGTGCTGCATTTAGCTGTGGTTTGGGTTTATGTGACATTATATGCTAGCTTGAAAAATGGGTGTCTGATTATTTCTGGCTGGGTACTCTGCTGACATAATCTAATGTTTTGCTTTCGTTGTAAAGCCTTTTTGAAATCGGACAGTGTGGTTAGATTAACGAGAGTCCTGTCTTTAAAATGGTGTAAAATGGTCATATGTTTGAGAAATTGAAGTAATAGCATTTCTAAGGTATTTGAATAACGCGCCACGGGATTCCACTGGCTGTTACGTAGGTGGGACGAAATCGTCCCACTGGCCCTAGAGAAGTTAAGTCTATGATTTGATAGAGCAGTCTGACTGAGCAGTGGTAGGCAGCAGCAGGCTCATAAGCATTCATTCAAACAGCCCTTCGCTGTGCTTCAAGCATTGCGCTGTTTATGACTTCAACCTGGGTGGGTATAATTTCTGGAATGTTCCAACAGGAATCTATTCCAAAACCTTCATAAATAACAAGGTTTCCAAAAAACAACGCAAACAAAGTTGTATAGCGGCAGAATAAGATACCGGGTAGGGAGTGGTCTATTTCATTGCGTTTTTCACTCATCACGTTTATTCCGAAAAATGTCTGTCCTCACATGTCTGTTTGCCTATGGAGAAACATTAAGATTAAGCTACGTGGTGAGTTGATGCCTATTCGGCAGCTAGTTAGCTAGGTTTGTATGCGTTGTTGGTTGGCAACCTTTTACTTTACGTTTTTTGGAACAGATTCCTGTTGGAACGTTCCACAAATTATACCCACCCCTTCAAGCCTATCAACTCCCAAGATTAGGCTGGTGTAACCGATGTGAAATGGCTAGCTAGTTAGCCGGGTGCAGGCCAATAGCTTTTCAAACGTCACTCACTCTGAGACTTGGAGAAGTTGTTTCCCTTCCTCTGCATGAGTAACGCTGCTTCGAGGGAGGCTGTTGTCGTTGTGTTCCTGGTTTGAGCGAGGAGAGGGACGGAAGCTATACTGTTACACTGGCAATACTAAAGTGCCTATAAGAACATCCAATAGTCACAGGTATATGAAATACAAATCGTATAGAGAGAAATAGTCCTATAATAATAATATAATAACTACAACCTAGAACTTCTTACCTGGGAATATTGAAGACTCATGTTAAAAGAAACCACTAGCTTTCATATGTACCCATGTTCTGAGCAAGGAACTTAAACAGCTTTCTTACATGGCACATACTGCACTTTTACCTTCAACACTTTGTTTTGCATTATTTAAACCAAATTGAACATGTTTCATTTATTTGAGGCTAAATTGATTTTATTGATGTATTATATTAAGTTAAAATAAGTGTTCATTCAGTATTGTTGTAATTGGCGTTATTACAAAAACTAAATATAATCGGCCGATTAATTGGCATCGGCTTTTTGGTCCTCCAATAATCGGTATCGGCGTTGGGGAAAAAAAATATATATATATATATATATAAAAAATAAAATAAATAAGTCGACCTCTAATAGAGAAGAATAATATAATTTGCAAATTTAATTCAATTTACCTCCCGATTGGACCCACCGCTACACAATCTCTGTTCTTTTCTTTTGATTTTCATAACTCTTTCATTGTCCAGAAGCCAAAATCCCAGTCATATTAGCAACCCATCTTACATCTTTACCTTCCCCCTCTAAGTTTAACCTCTCTGGGCTAGGTGGGACGAATTCGTCCCACCTACGTAACAGCCAGTTGAATCCTGTGGCGCGATTTTCAAAATGTTTGAAATACTATTACTTCAATTTCTCAAACATATGACTATATTACAGCTATTTAAAGACAAGACTCTCGTTAATCTAACCACACTGTCCGATTTCAAAAAGGCTTTACAACGAAAGCAAAACATTAGATTATGTCAGCAGAGTACCAAGCCAGAAATAATCAGACACCCATTTTTCAAGCTAGCATATAATGTCACAAAACCCCAGAAGACAGCTAAATGCAGCACTAACCTTTGATGATCTTCATCAGATGACAACCCTAGGACATTATGTTATACAATACATGCATGTTTTGTTCAATCAAGTTCATATTTATATCAAAAACCAGCTTTTTACATTAGCATGTGACGTTCAGAACTAGCATACCCCCCGCAAACTTCCGGGGAATTCGCTAACATTTTACTAAATTACTCACGATAAACGTTCACAAAAAGCATAACAATTATTTTAAGAATTATAGATACAGAACTCCATGCACTCGATATGTCCGATTTTAAAATAGCTTTTTGGTGAAAGCACATTTTGCAATATTCTAAGTACATAGCCCGGCATCACAGGGCTAGCTATTTAGACACCCAGCAAGTTTAGCATTCACCATAATCAGATTTACTATAAGAAAAATGGTCTTACCTTTCCTGTTCTTCGTCAGAATGCACTCCCAGGACTTCTACTTCAATAACAAATGTTGGTTTGGTCCCAAATAATCCATCGTTATATCCGAATAGCGTCGTTTTGTCCGTGCGTTCCAGAAACTATCCGAAATGGTAAATAACGGTCGTGCGCATAGCGCATTTCGTGACAAAAAAAATTCTAAATATTCCTTTAGCGTACTTCGAAGCATGTCAACCGCTGTTTAAAATCAATTTTTATGCCATTTTTCTCGTAGAAAAGCAATAATATTCCGACCGGGAATCTCCTTTTCGGCAAACAGAGGGAAAAAAAATCTCAAAGACGGGGGCGACCAGGTCACGCGCCTAAGCCCACAGTCCCTTGATCGGCCACTTGAGAAAGGCGATAATGTGTTTCAGCCTGGGGCTGGGATGACGACATTATGTTTTTTCCCGGGCTCTGAGCGCCCATGGACGACGTAGGAAGTGTCACGTTAGAGCAGAGATCCTTCGTAAAAGATAGAGATGGCAAAGAAGTTCAAGAAATGGTCAGACAGGCCACTTCCTGTAAAGGAATCTCTCAGGTTTTGACCTGCCATTTGAGTTCTGTTATACACAGACACCATTCAAACAGTTTTAGAAACTTTAGGGTGTTTTCTATCCATATATAATAAGTATATGCATATTCTAGTTACTGGGTAGGATTAGTAACCAGGTTAAATCAGGTACGTTTTTTATCCAGCCGTGAAAATACTGCCCCCTAGCCCCAACAGGTTAAGAGATTTTTATCCCAGACCCATGGAACTGCTATCAGGTGTGCTGTTTAGAATTGCATTTTGGTTGATGTTTGAAAAATGTGTTTTATTGGCTGCATGTTCTGTTAAGATGCATTTCCATAATTTAAAGGCGATTTGTAATTCTGCGCAGTGTGGGTGGATGCCCTAATGTGTTATGCCCCAAAGCATATGGGTCTGATAAAGTTATCAAATGGAAGGTAAATTTTAATCTTCCCGGTCACGTTGTCTGATGCCACATTTTCCTAACGGAAACCCTGATCAGTGACAATGGTTGGCTGCTATTTAACCTGTCTGGGCGAGGGGGCAGTATTTTCACGGCCGGATGAAAAACGTACCCAATTTAAAACAGGTTACTACTCTGGCCCAGAAACTAGAACATGCATATTAGTAGTAGGTTTGGATAGAAAACACTGAAGTTTCTAAAACTGTTTGAATGGTGTCTGAGTATGACAGAACTCATATGGCAGGCAAAAACCTGAGAAAAAAAAAACCAAGCAGGAAGTGGAAAGTCATCAAAAGAACTACAATTCTCAAAGCTAGTGTGTGGGGTGATGTTGCACTTCCTAAGGCTTCCATTGGCTGTCTAAAGCCTTCAGAAAGTGGTTTGAGCATTTTCCTGTCACTGGGCAGATAATAGGAGCTCATTCACCGACTGGTCTGCCTGGCAACAAAGGGATTGGATATGCGCCGTCACGCCGTTCCTTCTTTTTCTTCTTGAATGAATATGCTATTGTCCGGTTGGAATATCGCAATTCTACGTTAAAAATACCATAAAGATTGATTTTAAACAGCGTTTGACATGCTTCTAAGTACGGTAATGGAACATTTTGACTTTGTCCCTCGTTCCGCGCTCACGCGTTATGCCTTTGGATAAGTGATCTGTACGCACGAACAAAATGGAGGCATTTGTACATAAATATGGAGTATTTCGAACAAAAACACTTGTGTTAGTAGCAGTCCTGGGAGTGCATTCTGACGAAGATCAGCAAAGGTAAGACAATATTTATAATACTAAGTCTGAGTTTAGGTTGCCCAGAACTTGGCAGCTGTCTGAATAGCTCACCGTGATGGCTGAGCTATGTACTCAGAATATTGAAAAATGTGCTTTCTCCGTAAAGCTATTTTAAAATCTGACACAGCGGTTGCATCCAGGGGTAGTCCATTCTTTAAATAATTGTTATAATTTTGTCAACGTTTATGATGAGTATTTTTGTAAATTGATGTGCACATTCACCGGACGTTTTGGTGGGAATACATTTTCTGAACATCACGCGCCAATGTAAAATGCTGTTTTTGGATATAAATATCAACTTTATCAAACAAAACATACATGTATTGTGTAACAATGTCCTAGGAGTGTCATCTGATGAAGATCGTCAAAGGTTAGTGCTTCATTTAGCTGTGTTTTGGGTTTTATTGACATGTCCTTGCTTGGAAAATGGCTGTGTGATTATGTTAGGAGAGTACATAGACAAAAATAATCTAATGTTTTGCTTTCGCTGTAAAGCCTTTTTGAAAAATCAGACAATGTGGTTACATCAAGGAGAAATGCATCTTTAACCTCTTACATCTAGACGTTCCGCTAGCGGAACACCTGCTCCAATATCCAATGATAGGCGTGGCGCGAATTACAAATTCCTGAAAAATACAAAAACGTACATTTTTCAAACATATGACTATTTCACAGCATTTTAAAGACAAGACTCTCCTTTATCTAACCACACTGTCCGATTTCAAAAAGGCTTTACAGCGAAAGCAAAACATTAGATTATGTCAGCAGAGTACCCAGCCAGAAATAATCAGACACCCATTTTTCAAGCTAGCATATAATGTCACAAAAAACAAAACCACAGCTAAATGCAGCACTAACCTTTGATGATCTTCATCAGATGACACACCTAGGACATTATGTTATACAATACATGCATGTTTTGCTCAATCAAGTTCATATTTATATCAAAAACCAGCTTTTTACATTAGCATGTGACGTTCAGAACTAGCATACCCCCCGCAAACCTCCGGTGAATTTACTAAATTACTCACGATAAACATTCAAAAAAACTTAAATTATTTTAAGAATTATAGATACAGAACTCCTTTCTGCAACTGAGGTGTCCGATTTTAAAATAGCTTTTCGGTGAAAGCACATTTTGCAATATTCTGAGTAGATAGTCCAGCCATCACGGCTAGCTATTTAGACACCCACCAAGTTTAGCCCTGACCAAACTCCGATTTACTATTAGAAAAGTTTGATTACCTTTGGTGTTCTTCGTCAGAATGCACTCCCAGGACTGCTACTTCAATAACAAATGTTGGTTTGGTTCAAAATAATCCATTGTTATATCCAAATAGTGGCGTTTTGTTCGTGCGTTCAAGACACTATCCGAAGTGTAAATAAGGGTCACGAGCATGGCGCATTTCGTGACAAAAGATTTCTAAATATTCCATTACCGTACTTCGAAGCATGTCAACCGCTGTTTAAAATCAATTTTTATGCCATTTTTCTCGTAAAAAAGCGTTAATATTCCGACCGGGAATCTGCGTTTAGGTAAACAGACGAAAGAAAATAAAGCATGGGGTCGACTCGGGCACGAGCCTGAGTCTCACAGTACTGTGACCAGCCACTATCCAAACGCGCTACTTTTTTTTTCAGCCAGAGCCTGCAAAGCCATGATTCAGCTTTTTGCCACCTTCTGAGAGCCGTAGGAAGTGTCACGTAACAGCAGAGATCCCCTGTAATGGATAGAGATAATCAAGAAGGGCAAGAAATTGTCAGACAGGGCACTTCCTGCATGGAATCTTCTCAGGTTTTGGCCTGCCAAATGAGTTCTGTTATACTCAGACACCATTCAAACAGTTTTAAAAACTTGAGTGTTTTCTATCCAAAACTAATAATTATATGCATATTCTAGTTTCTGGGCAGGAGTAATAATCAGATTAAATCGGGTACGTTTTTTATCCGGCCGTGAAAATACTGCCCCCTAGCCATAACAGGTTAAAATGGTGTAAAATAGTTGTGTTTGAGAAAGTTGAATTATGACATTGTTATTTTTGAATTTGCCGCCCTGATATTTCACTGGCTGTGTCCTGTAGCGTCCCACCTAGCCCATAGAAGTTAAGTGACAGTCCTGCGACCCCCAGCGCATGACAAAAACCAACAGTACAAACCCAAAAGATATGGATCTGTTTTAAGCGATTGATCGTGTTGACTAAACATTTATACTAACGTCACCAATATGTGGTTAAAAGGATGCGTAATAACCCCAAATTGATGTGGTCAAACAGTCAGCTTGTGTAATGTACACTGAACCAAAATAAACATTAAACAACAAGATTTTACTGAGTTGCAGTTCATATTTTTTTTTTTAAATAAGTCCATTGAAATCAACTCATTAGGCCCTAATCTGTGGATTTCATGACGGGGAATACAGATATGGATCGTTGGTAAGAGTGTGGATCAGAAAAGCAGTCAGTATCTGGTGTGACCATTTGCCTAATGCAGCGCGACATCTTCGTTGATCAGGCTGTTGATTGTGGCCTGTGGAATGTTGTCCCACTCTAACCGCTGTGCGAAGTTGCTGGGTATTGGGCACATGGTCAATCTGACATTTACATTGGCCATGCAGCATTTACGGTGATATGGCCTCAGCAGAAGTCTGGGCATTCATTCATACTTCTTGCGCTTGATGGAGAAGTGCAGAGCCGTTGTCACGTGAGTGTCTTCTACAGGATGTATCGCCCTCACCTACCGTCAACCAATCATGTCTATGCTGAGATAAGGCAGAGGGCTCTGTATGTTACCAAATTTGTGAGGCGCATGGCGATGCGGTACGGAGCTCGATTTGGCCTCCACATGCATCCGGTGGCACCGCAATTGCATCACACCCTCCATATGGAGAGTCCTGGTCCAGCTGGTCTAGGCTGTCGTTGCTGCTTGCTGGTCTCGCAATTATTTTCTCACCAGCTCAAGTTCTCTTCAGTATATTCCAGCTCTAATAAATAGGGCTGTAGGTCCCCATGTAGAAGAATGTATCGTTGTTCAGCTCTTTTTGGAAAGAGGAATCAGACACACCCATTGTAGCTAATTATTTAGCAGTTGAGAATAGACTGGACAGTAACATTGCTCCCGTGAACCAACAAACTAAGTCCATCCCCGTTTTGAAAATAATGTCTTTGAGGATGGGAACAGGGAAGTATGGCTCCCGTCAAAGCTGTTTGTAACTAACCCAAGGTAGACCACTGCCTGTCGTTTCCAATGGGAAGCAATTAGTCAGTGGGCAGAACAAGCAAGGAGGGAGCGGAGTCAAGCACGAGCTAGCAAGATCCTATTGGCGCTTTCTCACATATTTCTGTTAGGTACCACCTACTTTGAAGTGTGCAATAAAGCAATTCACCCATGCACTCCTAAACTACAAAAAAAAAAAAGTCCCCTGTTCATAAAAGACAGTAGTTTTCTGAACAGAATTGTATTGAGATCAAATGTTTCATTGATGAACACATTTGCAGAACATCAGCCAAAATGAATATTGTGCCATCTTCTCCCACTGGGCTTCCTCACCATCATATTTTGTAGTGAATGCATCACACTTAACTTCTTATGGCTTGGGGGCAGTATATCAACATCTGGATGAGAAGCGTGCCCAAAGTAAACTGCCGGTTACTCAGGCCCAGAAGCTAGGATATGCATATAATTGGTAGATTTGGATAGAAAACTAAAGTTTTCAAAACTGTTAAAATAATGTCTGAGTATAACAGAACTGATATGGCAGGCAAAAACCTGAGGAAAATCCATCAAGGAAGTGGGATTTTTTGATGTGGGCATTTTCAATTGAATGCCTGTAGAGTATCTAATGGGTTAGGACCCAGATTGCAGTTCCTATGGCTTCCACTATATGTCAGTCTTTAGACAGGCTTGTTTTCTGAAAAATGAAGAATGAGACCTTTCTGTCAGTGGACTGTAGAATGATGCAGTGCTGATTTGCGCGCGTGACCGAGTGCACGCCCTTCATTGTTTTTCCTTTCTATTGAACATGCTGTTGTCCAGTTGAAATATTACCGATTATTTAGACAATTGACAACCTGAGGATTAATTATAAACATCGTTTGACATGTTTCGACGAACTTCACCGGTACTATTAGGATGCATTCCTCTGCATGTTTTGACCACCTTTGAGCCAGTGGATTACTGAACAAAACTCGCCAACAAAACAGAGTTTGGGATATAAAGAGGGACTTTATCGAACAAAACCGAACATTTATTGTGTAGCTGGGTCTCTTGTGACTGCAACCATATGAAGATCTTCAAAGGTAAGTGATTCATTTTATTGCTCTTTCTGACTTTTGTAATTCCTTCACTTGGTTGTAAAATGTTTGTATGCTTTTGTAAGCGGGGCGCTGTCCAGAGATAATCGCATGGTATGTTTTCACCTTAAAGCCTTTTTGAAATCTGACAAAGCGGCTGGAGTAACAAGTTAATCTTTAAGCCAATGTATAACACTTGTATTTTTTATGAATGTTTGTTATGAGTATTTTTTTATGACCATTTCTGTATTTTGAATTTGGCGCTCTGCAATTTCACCGGATGTTGTCGAGGTGGGTCGCTAGCGGAATGCCTGCGCCAGAAAGGTTAACATCCAGGGAAATATCAGTCTCTGTTCTGTGGGGAAGTCTTTACAAAGCCAGGCAAAATGCATCAACCTAGATATCCTGCAATGTCCTGGCAGATAGGAACCTTGTTGAGACAAGTCCCATAGCTCTACTGAAAGACATCTACTTGCGTGATCGTGCCATCAACGAAACACAAAGGCCACAATAACTACAAAACATGACTCCATACATTTTTCGATCAGATCGCAAGCTCAATTAAAAATGGCATCATTGGTTTTGCTCTCCTGTCATGAAAAAGCAAAAATAGAACTATAATGCATCATGTGTGAAACACCCTTTCATCTCATATGTAGGGAGACAGGAAAAAACAAAATTGTGTCTTGCGGTGAAGTTTCCCTTTAAAAAAAAAAAATCCATCACCATTATCAGACAACTTAGGATGTCCCACACCCTTACCTGGATTTTTATTTAACTAGGCAAGCCAGTTAAGAACAAATTCTTATAACGACGGCCAAACCCGGACAACATTGGGCACCGCCCTATGGGACTCCCAATCATGGCTGGTTGTGATACAGCCTGGTTTCAAACCGGGGTGTCTGTAGTGATGCTTCAAGCACTGAGATGCAGTGGTCTAAGGCACCTTCCTACATTGTCCGAAAACGTCTGAAAATGCTGGTGGAAAATAGTGTTTTATTAAAGGGAAACTACACTGCATTTGTTTTACTACGACAGTACATATTTGTCCAGTCCCCCTAGCGGCTCGCCATAAACGCTGCGCCTTCGCAGCCTGGAAGGGGAATGCTTTATGTATGAGCCGCCCATGGCACACGTGTATTACCGGGAATGCACTTCAATCCGAGACAATAGTGCAGATCTAGCGGCCACTATCGACTGCCTAGGCTACACGAGTTGTCCCATCCCCCCTCCAGCTAGGCATTATTCGGAAACACTTTGCACGTCACTTTGGTAACTACCGGACTTTTTCGCAGCAGGTTATGAAAATGGACGAAGCATGTTAATTATGAGACTGAGGTTAAGGTTATAAAAGGGTTATCGAAAATGCTATTCTAACCTGCTACTAAAATCACTTCGCTTCGAAGTGGGGTGAGAAGATTGTGTCCCGGAATTATTCTGCACTTTAGTTTAGGTTGTCTGTCACAATACCTATCAATTTAACCACTTTTGCAGTAAAATATTTTTACACAACCAACCATTTCATGAAAAGAGACACAAGTTATAAATCATGGTTGTGTTTTGTTCCACCTTGGGTGGAACATAGGGGATATCAAAAAAAGAAAAAAAGTGTAGAGCCGGCCTTGCCACTACGCACTAGCCTATAAACATTTTTGCGATATAGAGAGTAAACAGACTTGAATTCAGTCACATTAGTTAGTTAGATAAGTAGATGCCCCATTACTCATTCGATTATTTGAGTAGTTAGCTAGTCGGTATTCCCAACAACGAAAAAAAGTAATAAACATTAGCTACAAACAAAGTGGATAGCCGGTTAGTAGCATTGTTCGGCTGGCCAGAGAAGAGGCAGGGCATTTGAAACACGAGTCGACGTAGCTAAAGTTAGCTAGCTAGTTAGCCGTTAGGTTTGAGGCCAGACCCCCCCAAAAAAGCCTTACATTCCTGACTCGAGGAACAAGAGTACATAATGCCGTATTGACAAACCGGCTGGTAACGTTGGTTAAAGCTAGCTAACGTTAGCTACTTAAACACCTATGCTATCATGGCTTGCGATCCTTTCACCCCTTATCAGTTTGTGTAACGTTACCTTCTTGTGCAAACCGCTGCTCCCTTGCGCCGATAACTCCGATCAAATTCGAACAGGGACACACTTTCTTTAAAAATATTAAAGGGAACTGCACTCACGCCTCCTCATCAAATATTGCTTTGACAGGTACAAATCCAGTCAAGGCTTGTCCAAAGTAAAATGGCAACTGATAGGGGTGTTTCAGTTTTTAAGAGCTGAAAGAGAAGACGGGCGGAGTTTCGTCTTCTTCTTTGGTATAATGGCGTTCCCACATTTATTTGTGCATGCCGCCACCTATTGTGCGGTAGTGTGTGATCGTTACATTTTGTATTAAAATGACGGCAAAAAGAAAAAAATGGCTTCACCAACTCACCCCACACACCACTAATCCATAAAAATGTAAATCACCAGTTGTGATTTTAGCATGTAAATCTTGGTGGGGCAAACAAACCGAAAAAAATGGGGATGCATGCCAGCAAAGCCACTACACAACACTAAACAATACATTAATTGCACTATAACAGTAACAAAAGATGCCCACAAACTGTTAGGGCCTACACAAAGATGTCGCAAAAGCAGAGTCCCAAAAGCAGTCCCTTACAACAGAAACACCTTACCACCGTTACACCCGGCTTTCAGCGGACCCTTGTCTGGCAGTGAAACAGTTCATTCAGCCTCATTTACTGCCTTTTAAAAAAACATAGCTGATATGACTGACTTGCTTAAACAATTAAACAAATGTGGTTTCTAATGACAATTGAGATGTAAAAACTATGGCATAAAGGGACAACAAGCGGATAAGAGGCAATCCGTAATTCCGATTAAGACATTAATGAGTGAGTTTGGACGAACGTAGTCAATATAATTATTTGTTCAGCACTATTTAAATGTACAGCGACAGAATTCAGAACATGGGCCGTTCTTAGTGTTCTCCCTGCACACCAAGTCAGAACTGTAGGCGAAATTAAGAGGGAAATACCAAATTATTAGGGTGAGGCACATGGGATTCTAAAAGCTTACTACACAACATACACATAGTATTACTTTCTTAGCTACAGTATACATATCTCCCTGGCATATTACATCATTTATGTAGCAGCATACAATACATTTTTGGACTCACCTTGTTGTGCTGTGCTCACTTGATCAGGAAGGTGGCACGGCGGTCCTTCGTGGGCAAATTTTGTCATCAAACTTTGACATCAGTCTGTCATTCTCTGGATTTATGGTGCTTTCAAGACAACTGGGAATTCAGATAAAAAACAAGGTCAAATCAGTGATCTTCAGGTCATAGCTCTAGGCCCAACTTACAATACCAAGTTGGATGACCGTTCAAAATGTATTTTCCTAGTCAGAGCTCGTTTTTCCCCGAGTTCCCAATTGTCTTGAACTCACTGAAGTCAGATTTCCCAGTTCCAAGTTAACAGTTGTTTTGAGCGTGTCAGAAATCCTGTTGGATTGACAGCATGGCCGATGTTGAATGTTTATCATTTTAAGCTTGGAAAAGAGACCCTTAAACCCAGACTTGGGACCTCACAGCCACTCCACTGAATAGCAGGCTAGTGATTGCTTTGCAATGCTTGCAGTTAGCCACTGATTCCTTCCAAACCACTCATTGTTGAATTTGCGATTTCCAACTTGTTGTGTTATGTTTATGTCCAATGGCCGATGAGCACCGATACGTTTTATCTATAATTTCTGTACATTATTTCTCTTCATATGACAAGGATTAAAAAGGATTTGCCAGTAGATTGTCGACTTGATTCATGATGATGACTGCTAGCTAATATTGTGAAAGTATGATGTTGACATGATCAGTCCAATCAAAGCTACTGTAGATATAATGTGATTTGATGTCATTTTATCTGTGGCCAATGACCTTGAGCCTTTTTGGATGGGCACTTCTAATGTAACTCTATGGGAGCACCCAAGTGGCTTGAATTTTCGAGCTCTACCCTTAGATTTGGCGGTGAGCCAATCACGGCGCAAATAGAGAACATTACCCCTACGCTCCAAATTTTCCTCTGGCTGCCCCACCACTGAAAGCACTGAGCTAGGTTGAAACACCTGCCTTTTGGAGCTGCCGTACTCAAGAAAACAAAAAGAGACCATGTTTGTATGCAGCTTTATTAACTTTTTTACATTGTTTGCAAACTGATATGCGACACGTATTAATGCCCAAATAACATGCAAAACAGGCAAACCCAAATGACGGGTCGCCACTGAAAAGCACCACCCCATTCCAGAACTTTGACCCTAGCTGATCGTACACCAGGCCAATGGCCTGGGAAGACAGGACTCTTCTGTTCAACAGACCTTGTAACTCTTCTGCAGTAAACCTCATACACCCAAGCACTTCTCTACAGCTGTCACCACATCTGTTTTCTGATATTTACGTTCCATTTCTGCGGTACAGTTGATAACTATGGCAATGAATGCTAAGAAGCCAACCTTACTAACGCACAATTTTTTATTAATCTGTATTGGCTTAGGCCTACTACTCACCCTTGACCCATCATCCTCTACTCCTCACTGCCTCAGCATACACCTTCTGTCCTACTCTGACATTGGCAACCTCAACCCGCCTGTCGCACCGGGTACTTCTGATCCCCAGCAACATGGGCCTCCCCAAAATTGACATACATCTTTTTTTCCACCTATACTACACATTCCTTTGTCCCATGCCCACCTACACACTTCTCACATCTTGGAATCTCCTTCCTACACACTGTTGCAACATGACCATAGGCTTGAAATCTAAAACACCTTAGTGGGTTCGGCACAAAAGCTTTCGCAGGATAACTGACAAATCCTAACATGACTTTGTGGGGTAAAGAATCTGCTTCAAAACTCAAAAGGACTGACAGTGTCTTCTCAGTTTCACCACGCTTGCCACCGGGTCTACGTCACAAGCACGCCCATTAGACATTATCAGTGTCATTAAAAGGGAAAGTGGCGTGGTTTGGGTGTGTTCCCGCTTTGAGGATAACACAGTGCCACCGACGCGGCCCGCTCCCAAGGACTGTGGGCTCTCGTTATCCGTGGCCGACATGAGTAAGACATTTAAGCATGTTAACCCTCGCAAGGCTGCCGGCCCAGACGGCATCCCTAGCCGCATCTTCAGAGCATGCTCAGACCAGCTGGCTGGAGTGTTACGGACATATTCAATCTCTCCCTATCCCAGTCTGCAGTCCCCACTTGCTTCAAGATGTCCACCATTGTTCCTGTACCCAAGAAAGCAAATGTAACTGAACTAAATTACTATTGCCCCGTAGCACTCTCTTCTGTCATCGTGCTTTGAGAGGCCAGTTAAGGATCATATCACCTCTACCTTACCTGACACCTTAGAGCCACTTCAATTTGCTTACCACCCCAATAGATCCACAGACAATGCAATCGCCATCGCACTGCACACAGCCCTATCCCATCTGGACAAGAGGAATACCTATGTAACAATGCTATTCATTGACTATAGCTCAGCCTTCAACACCATAGTACCCTCCAAGCTCATCATTAAGCCCTAGGTCTGAACCCCACCCTGTGCAACTGGGTCCTGGACTTCCTGACATGCCGCCCCCAGGTGGTGAAGGTAGGAAACTTCCACTTCGCTGATCCTCAACACAGGGGCCCCACAAGGGTGTGTGCCCAGCCCCCTCCTGTACTCCTTTTTCACCCATGACTGCATGGCCACTCACTCCTCCAACTCAATCATCAAGTTTGCAGATGACACAACAGTAGTAGGCGTGATTACCAACAATGATGAGAGAACCTACAGGGAGGAGGTGAGGGCCCTGGCGGAGTGGTGCCAGGAAAATAAACTCTCCCTCACCCTGCTATCATCCAGAAGGTGAGGTCAGTACAGGCGCATCAAAGCTGGGACCGAGAGACTGAAAAACAGCTTCAATCTCAAGGCCATCAGACTGTTAAATAGCCATCACTAGCCGGTTACTCAATCCTGCACCTTAGAGGCTGCTGCCCTATAGACATAGACATGGAATCACTGGCCACTTTAATAATTGAACACTAGTCACTTTAATAATGTTTACATACTGCTAATGTTTACAGTATATACATACTCTCATATGTATATACTGTATTCTATTCTTCTGTATTTAGGTCAATGCCCCTCCGACATTGCTCGTCTTAATATTTATATATTTATTAATTCTATTATTTTACTTTAAGATTTGTGTGTATTGTTGAGAATTGTTAGATACTACTGCACTGTTGGAGCTAGGAACACAAGCATTTCGCTACACCCTCAATAACATCTGCTAAAAATGTGTATGTGACCAATACAATTTCATTTGATAATTTAAAGATCCATTTATTATTTGTCTTACATTTTCGGTGTTTACTAAGTCAGAAGATAAATATTTATGTTTCTACATTTATAATGGGAAAACAATTGAAAATATACCCTCGAGCGGCAATGAACATGGTTCACAGGATGAAACAAAAAACACAAGATCAGTTGGATAACAAAGCAAGCACTCTATCACGTAGGAACTACCTTAATTCTATTCACTAATCTTTCCCTATAGGACTAAGGAAAATTTTGGGAAGTTTAGTTTATTTAGGCCTATTCCTCCGGAGACAGCTTTAGTCAGTTCCACTATTTGCATAAAATATTATTTAACCGCTGGCTATAATTTTGTGTTCATAACAAGTGGGGAACTCTGAAAATACTACTTGTAAACTGGTAGAAACAAGTTGTGTGCGTTCACGCGCTTTGAACTCGTTGAGAACGACGATTGGCTAATAGAAAACAAGCTGCATTTACCATTAACTAAAAGTACAGCTATCATGCACATAAACACGTTATTGTTTTCAAAAACCATATTAATATATTGTTTATAAATAATGTTTTGTTTTATTTACCTGCAGAAAATGCTGTTATCAAGTTCATTTCCTTAGACTGTAACTTCAGTTCAGCTGCAGCATGTAGGAGAAGTCTGAGCTCAGAGATGATAGACGAGTTTCCCACTAATAATTACCAATTGGCTGGGTGTTCAAGTGGAATTTTCCCACTCCTATGCTTTTTGAAAACAAATATACAAGATGTTATGAACATGTAATGAGGCATAACACTTTAGTTGTAATCAAAGATTATCTATTGTATTGACCAGATACTCTAGTGGCCGCTCTAACAATGAAAATAAATAGTTTAATTAAAATGCTCGTCCTGCATGTGGGATCAACATCCAGCAAAAAATCATATCGCCATATTCATAACCGAACCATAACAAAATGTAATAATATTTTTTTTTCAAACATAGGACTATTTTATACCGTTTTATAGATACACCTCTCCTGAATCGAACCACGTTGTCCGATTTAGAGGAGTACATCGTCAAAGTAGCCACATCGCCATTTTCCGACCAACCACATGCGTCACAAATAACCAAAACACAGCTAAATGCAGCACTAACCTTTGACAATCTTCATCAGATGACACTCCTAGGACATCATGTTACACAATACATGCATTCTTTTGTTCGATAAAGTTCATATTTATATATAATAACAGCATTTTACATCGGCGCGTGACGTTGAGAAACTATTTTCCCTCAAATGCATCCGTTGAACCAGCGCTACAATTTACTAAATTACTATTCGAAAACATTTTTAAAATGTAATATTGTCATTCAAAGAATTATAGATTAGATTCTCGTGAATGCACCCGCATTGCCAGATTTAAAAATAACTTTACTGGGAAATCACACTTTGCAATAAAATGCTCAGAAAAATAGGCTAGGCGACAGGTTAGCGCCATCTTGGAACAATCTAATATCAAATCTACTCTTGTATACTATTGTAAATATTCCCTTACCTTTGATTATCTTCATCAGAAGGCACTTCCAGGAATCCCAGGTCCACAGCAAATGTAGTTTTGTTCGAAAAAGTTAATAATTTATGTCCCAATAGCTTCTTCTTGTTAGCGCGTTCCGAAGGCTACTCAAAATGTACCGTAGTGTGCGGGACTTGTCGTCACGAATGTGCAAAAAAAAAATATTTAAGTTCGTTCAAACATGTCAAACGTTGTATAACATAAATCTTTAGGGCCTTTTTCAACCAGAGCTTCAATAATATTCAAGGGGGACAATTGCATTGTCTTACTAAACGTTTCGAAAGGGGAGAGTAGCCAGGGGCACCTGCGTCATAATGGTAATGGCCCTCCCCCTGTGACCAAGTTCCACAGCCTCTCTTTCGGTCAGTTTGTACCGTAGAAGACTCAAACCACAATGAATCCTAACTCACAGTGTGTTTTATAGGCAAAGTGCTGAAGGTGAGTCCGCAAATCAGATTTCCACTTCCTGTTAGGATCTGTCTCGGGGTTTTGACTGCCATATGAGTTCTGTTATACTCACAGACACCATTCAAACAGTTTTAGAAACTTTAGGGTGTTTTCTATCCACATCTACTAATTATATGCATATCCTAGCTTCTGAGTTTGAGTAGGAGGCCGTTTAAAATGGGCATGTATTTTTTTCAAAATTCGCTGTAGCGCCCCCTATCCTTGGCGTGCGTTAAACCTGGAAGGCAGTCAGGGGGAGGCAAGATCAGGTGGGACCGTTCTAGCCAATGAAAGGGCAGATTCGCATACAGACAACAGGCACAACGGTTACCACTAGTTACCACTGCCACAAAGTCAAAATTGGCTGTATTGTAAAAATGTATGGACTTTTTTTTGCTTTCTGGTCTTAATTTAAGGTAAGGGTTAGGTATAAGGTTATCTGTGTGGTTAACCTGTTAGGGCTAGGGGGCAGTATTGACACGGCCAGATAAAAAACGTACCCGATTTAATCTGGTTACTACTCCTGCCCAGTAACTAGAATATGCATATAATTATTCGCTTTGGATAGAAACACCCTAAAGTTTCTAAAACTGTTTGAATGGTGTCTGTGAGTATAACAGAACTCATATGGCAGGCCAAAACCTGAGAAGATTCCATGCAGGAAGTGGCCTGTCTGACAAGTTGTGTTTCATCTTGGCTCTTTTTATTGAAGACTGAGGATCTTTGCTATAACGTGACACTTCCTACGGCTCCCATAGGCTCTCAGAGCCCGGGAAAAAGCTGAACGATATCGAGGCAGCCTCTGGCTGAAACACTTTATCGCGTTTGACAAGTGGCCGATCAGAGTACTATGGGCTTAGGCGTGTGCCCGAGTCGACCCCATGCTTTATTTTCTTTCGTCTGTTTACCTAAACGCAGATTCCCGGTCGGAATATTATCGCTTTTTTATGAGAAAAATGGCATAAAAATTGATTTTACAGCGGTTGACATGCTTCGAAGTACGGTAATGGAATATTTAGAATTTTTTTGTCACGAATTGCGCCATGCTCGTCACCCTTATTTACCCTTTCGGATAGTGTCTTGAACGCACGAACAAAACGCCGCTATTTGGATATAACTATGGATTATTTTGAACCAAACCAACATTTGTTATTGAAGTAGAAGTCCTGGGAGTGCATTCTGACGAAGAACAGCAAAGGTAATAACATTTTTCTAATAGTAAATCTGACTTTGGTGAGTGCTAAACTTGCTGGGTGTCTAAATAGCTAGCCCTGTGATGCTGGGCTATCTACTGAGAATATTGCAAAATGTGCTTTCACCGAAAAGCTATTTTAAAATCGGACATAGCGAGTGCATAGAGGAGTTCTGTATCTATAATTCTTAAAATAATTGTTGTGTTTTTTGTGAATGTTTATCGTGAGTAATTTTGTAAATTCACCGGAAGTTTGCGGGGGGTATGCTAGTTCTGAACGTCACATGCTAATGTAAAAAGCTGGTTTTTGATATAAATATGAACTTGATTGAACAAAACATGCATGTATTGTATAACATAATGTCCTAGGGTTGTCATCTGATGAAGATCATCAAAGGTTAGTGCTGCATTTAGCTGTGGTTTGGGTTTATGTGACATTATATGCTAGCTTGAAAAATGGGTGTCTGATTATTTCTGGCTGGGTACTCTGCTGACATAATCTAATGTTTTGCTTTCGTTGTAAAGCCTTTTTGAAATCGGACAGTGTGGTTAGATTAACGAGAGTCTTGTCTTTAAAATGGTGTAAAATAGTCATATGTTTGAGAAATTGAAGTAATAGCATTTCTAAGGTATTTGAATAATACGCCACAGGATTCCACTGGCTGTTACGTAGGTGGGAGGATTTCGTCCCACTGGCCCTAGAGAAATTAAAGTTAGGATTAAAATCACATTTTAAGAAGAGAAATTGTAGGCAGGGTTTATGACTTTGTGACTGTGATAACGAGTGACGACTAGGCACAACTCCGATATAAAGTGTTTTTTCACAAAGTTGCCGGGATGTCACGTATCCTACTTATATCAATACACTCGTAACAACCTAACTATTACGGAACGTTTATTTGATAAAATAAGCCACACGTAGCAAATAAGCCATTCCATTTTTGTTAACCAAATTCAACACTCTTTCATTGACCTCTATACAACAACTCCTCGTTTGGTGAATGGAAAAAATAACACCTGCTGGGCCCAGTTATCCCTCTCCTTCAACGCTTCCTCTCCGGTGTAATCAGTGTTCCCGATAGATATACAATGTATGGAGCTGACAAGATTCTGTAGTCTACCTCAGTGTTTCTTACATTTACACATTTTAGTCATTTAGCAGACGCTCTTATCCAGAGCGATTTACAGTAGTGAATGCATACATTTCATACATTTTGTTTCATACTGGTCCCCCGTGGGAATCGAATCCACAACCCTGACGTTGCAAACACCATGCTCTACCAACTGAGCCACACGGGACCATTAGTCCATTGTTGACATAGTCCCACAATGTTTTGCTTGTCAGCAATCAAGTTTTCAATATATGTAACTTTCCAAATACAGAAATCACCCCCTTATGATGTAAAATGCAGCATCATATAATGCAAAATACATCATACAGGGATGATTATCAATAATAATCTCATAATGTAGGTAGCCTACCTGCACTGTATATGTGAGCTGTTGGCTAGAGCGCATGTGCCAAGACCAAAGTGGGCACATTTGCTATATAATGCAAACATTTTTGTGACAAAACCATCAGTAGAGTTGAAAATGCGATGGAAACACATTTAACTTGTATTTTCATTCGGTACATGGGAATTTAACAGCAAAAGCTATTTTTATGTGCATCACGCACAGCTTTTTATCCGCAAAAAGTCTGTTTGATGGAAACACATCTCTGGTGGGTAAATGTGCATATTTTTTCATACAGATTTTAGAATATTCACATTAAAATCTGTTGCAAATTGGATGGAAATTTAGCTTATGAAACAGATTATGACAAATGGCTTTATTTGACCGGACAGACCAACTACATCACGGATGACATGAGTTCTACAGTGTTTCCTTTATTTTGGCAGTTACACGTTAACACAGTGCAGGTATCGCAACCGTATGCCATTTATGCCTAAACAGACATTGTTAACATTCAGATGAGACAGACATATCCATATATTTAAAAGACTGTTGATGATTATTATGCATTATTAAAATGTTACAAACAAATTGTGTTACTAGTATTAGGCCATTCATTTACCACTTATTATTCACACCATCACCCTTCCATTGAAAAAGCTGATCCTAGAATAGCCATGGGCTCAATTAAAAATATTTTTTTTGACACTGTGATTTCTGATCATCATGGCAATGACATTTTATTACAACCAGACCAACCAGCATTTTTTTAAACCATCAGAATGTCAATATTTTACCATTTACTAATGATGATGATGAAAACTGTATGAAAGTGACTCCAAAGATGACAGATGTGGCATAGTTGTCAGTCTTCTATACTGAACACAAATATAAATGCAACATGCAACAACTTCAAAGATTTTACTGAGTTACAGTTCATGTAAGGAAACTCATAAAAATGTATTCATTAGGTCCTAATCTATGGACTTCGCATGACTGGGCAGGGGCAGCCATGGGTGGGCCTGGGAGGGCATAGGCTCATCCACTTGGGAGTAAGGCCTACCCACTGGGGAGCCAGGCCCAGCCAATTAGTTTTTCCCCATAAAAGGGCTTTATTGCAGACAGAAATACTCCTCAGTTTCATCAGCTGTCCGGATGGCTGGTCGCAGACGATCCCGCAGGTGAAGAAGCCAGATATGGAGGTCCAGGGCTGGTGTGGTTACACGTATTCTGTGGTTGTGAGGCCGGTTGGATGTACTGCCAAATTTTCTAAAACGGATTATAGTAGAGAAATGAACATTACATTTTCTGGCAAAAGCTCTGGTGGACATTCACTATTCCAACGTAATTTCTGGTCACAACTTGTAGACTTGTTTACGTGCTGCTGTGCGTTTTGTTGCTAACCTTACTTTGCTACCTGCCAACTTTACGGTTTTTACTTTTTAATTACCCTTTATATTTTTAGTTTTTCCCTCGCTCAACATTTTTCATTCAACTTTTTCACTCCAGATGCTTTATCTGGACATGTTTCATCAGGACCTCCACCAGCCGAAGCTAAGTACTAACATTAACATGATGCCTTCTAATTGCAGTCGCTGTACTCATAATATACAGGAGAACGATCGCCTTACGGCGAGGATAGTAGCTGTGCTGCAAGCCCAGCTTCAGACGCAATCGTTAAGCAAGGGTAATTTCAGTGTAGGAAAGGATGAAACAGCGTCTGTGCCACCAGTAAGTACAGATAGTAGTATAAATCCCCTTGCACAGTCCCCGCAGCCGACAACTTTCTCATAGCTTCTTGAAGGAAATGCTGTAGGAATGCTCAACCTGTGTTGCTCATTCACCCAAAAGAAACATTCAACCGGTTCTCCCCAATAAGCAGCGAGTCGGAGTCAGAGGCCGAGTCTTGTCTGGTCTCTACTCCTCCCGTTACGGGGTCTGAGACGCCGAAGCCTCCCACCATTAGCTCTGACAAATTGAAAACCCTAGTCATTGGCGACTCCATTACCCGCAGTATTGGACTTAAAACGAATCATTCAGCAATCATATACTGTTTACCAGGGGGCAGGGCTACCGACGTTTTAAGGCTAATCTGAAGATGGTGCTGACTTAAGCTAAAACTGGCGAGTGTAGAGAGTATAGGGATATTCTTATCCATGTCAGCACCAACAATGTTAGAATGAAACAGTCCTAGGTCACCAAGCGCAACATAGCTTCAGCGTGTAAATCAGCTAGAAAGATGTGTCGGCATCGAGTAATTGTCTCCGGCCCCCTCCCAGTTAGGGGGAGTGATGAGCTCTACAGCAGAGTCTCACAACTCAATCGCTGGTTGAAAACTGTTTTCTGCCTATCTACAAAGATAGAATTTGTAGATAATTGGCCCTCTTTCTGGGACTCACCCACAAACAGGACCAAGCCTGGCCTGTTGAGGAGTGACGGACTCCATTCTAGCTGGAGGGGTGATCTCATCTTATCTAGAACATAGACTTGGCTCTAACTCCCCTAGCTCCACAATGGAATAGGGTGCAGGCCAGGCAGCAGGCTGTTAGCCAGCCTGCCAGCTTAGTGGAGTCTGCCACTAGCACAGTCAGTGTAGTCAGCTCGGCAATCACCATTGAGACCGTGTCTGTGCCTTGACCTAGGTTGGGCAAAATTAAACATGGCGGTGTTTGCCTTAGCAATCTCGCTGGAATAAAGACCTCCTCCATTCCTGCCATTATTGAAAGAGATTGTGATACCTCACATCTCAAACTAGGGCTACTTAATGTTAGATCCCTCACTTCCAAGGCAGTTATAGTCAATGAACTAATCACTGATCATAATCTTGATGTGTCTGGCCTGACTGAAACTTGGCTTAAGCCTGATGAATTTACTGTGTTAAATGAGGCCTCACCTCCTGGTTACACTAGTGACCATATCCCCGCGCATCCCGCAAAGACGGAGGTGTTGCTAACATTTATGATAGCAAATTTCAATTTACAAACAAAAATGACGTTTTTGTCTTTTGAGCTTCTAGTCATGAAATCTATGCAACCTACTCAATCACTTTTTATAGCTACTGTTTACAGGCCTCCTGGGCCATATACAGAGTTCCTCACTGAGATCCCTAAATTTCTATCGGACCTTGTAGTCATGGCAGATAATATTCAAATTTTTGGTGACTTTAATATTCACATGGAAAAGTCCACAGACCCACTCCAAAAGGCTTTCTGAGCCATCATCGACTCAGTGGGTTTTGTCCAACGTATCTCCGGACCTACTCACTGCCACAGTCATGTTCTGGACCTAGTTTTGTCACGTGGAATAAATGCTGTGGATCTTAATGTTTTTCCTCATAATCCTGGACTATCGGACCACCATTTTATTTCGTTTGCAATTGCAACAAATAACCTGCTCAGACCCCAACCGAGGATCATCAAAAGTCATGCTGTAAATTCTCGGACAACCCAAAGATTCCTAGATGCCCTTCCAGACTCCCTCCGCCTACCCAAGGACGTTGGAGTACAACAATCAGTTAACCACCTAACTGAGGAACTCAATTTAACCTTGTGCAATACCCTAGATGCAGTCGCACCCCTAAAAAACAAAAACATTTGTCATAAGAAACTAGCTCCCTGGTATACAGAAAATACCCAAGCTTCCAGAAAATTGGAAATGGCTCCACACCAAACTAGAAGTTTTCCGACTAGCTTGGAAAGACAGTACCGTGCAGTATCGAAGAGCCCTCACTGCTGTTCGATCATCCTATTTTTCCAACTTAATTGAGGAAAATAAGTACAATCCAACATTTATTTTTGATACTGTCGCAAAGCAAACTAAAAAGCAGCATTCCCGAAGAGAGGATAGCTTTCACTTCAGCAGTGATAAATTCATGAACCTCTTTGAGGAAAAGATCATGATCATTAGAAAGCAAATGACGGACTCCTCTTTAAATCTGCATATTTCTCCAAAGCTCAGTTGTCCTAAGTCTGCACAACTCTGCCAGGACCGAGGATCAAGGGAGACACTCAAGTTATTTAGTACTATATCTCTTGACACATTGATGAAAATAATCATGGCCTCTAAACCTTCAAGCTGCACCCTATTGGACCCTATTCCAACTAAAGTACTGAAAGAGCTGCTTCCTGTACTTGGCCCTCCTATGTTGAACATAATAAACGGCTCTCTATCCACCGGATGTGTACCAAACTCACTAAAAGTGTCAGTAATAAAGCCTCTCTTGAAAAAGCCAAACCTTGACCCAGAAAATATAAAAAACTATCGGCCTATATCGAATCTCCCATTCCTCTCATTTTAGAAAAAGCTGTTGCACAGCAACTCACTGCCTTCCTGAAGACAAACAATGTTTACGAATGCTTCAGTCTGGTTTTAGACCCATCATAGCACTGAGACTGCACTTGTGAAGGTGGTAAATTACCTTTTAATGGCATCAGACCGAGTCTTTGCATCTGTCCTCATGCTCCTAGACCTTAGTGCTGCTTTTGATACCATCGATCACCACATTCTTATGGAGAGATTGGAAACCCAAATTGGTCTACACGGACAAGTTCTGGCATAGTTTAGATCTTATCTGTCGGAAAGATATCAGTTTGTCTCTGTGGATGATTTGTCCTCTGACAAATCAACTCTAAATTTCGGTGTTCCACAAGGCTTTGTTTTAGTACCACTATTGTTTTCACTATATATTTTACCTCTTGGTGATGTCATTCGGGAAACATAATGTTAACTTTCACTGCTATGTGGATGACACACAGCTGTACATTTCGATGAAACATGGTGAAGCCCCAAATTGCCCTCCCTGGAAGCCTGTGTTTCAGACATAAAGAAGTAGATGGCTGCAAATGTTCTACTTTTAAACTCAGACAAAACAGAGATGCTTGTTCTAGGTCCCAAGAACCAAAGAGACCTTCTGTTGAATCTGACAATTAACCTTGATGGTTGTACAGTCAGTCATCTCAAATAAAACTGTGAAGGACCTTGGCGTTACTCTGGAACCTGATCTCTCTTTTGACGAACATATCAAGACTGTTTCAATGACAGCTTTATTCCATCTACGTAACATTGCAAAAATCTGAAACTTTCTGTCCAAAAATGATGCAGAAAAATCCATCCATGCTTTTGTCACTTCTAGGTTAGACTACTGCAATGCTCTACTTTCCGGTTACCTGGATAAAGCACTAAATAAACTTCAGTTAGTGCTAAACACGGCTGCTAGAATCTTGACTAGAACCACAAAAATGTGATCATATAACTCCAGTGCTAGCCTCTCTACACTGACTTCCTGTTAAGGCAAGGGCTGATTTCAAGGTTTTACTGCTAACCTACAAAACATTACATGGGCTTGCTCCTACCTATCTTTCCGATTTGGTCCTGCCGTACATACCTACACGTACGCTACGGTCACAGGACGCAGGTCTCCTTACTGTCCCTAGAATTCCTAAGCAAACAGCTGGAGGCAGGGCTTTCTCCTATAGAGCTCAATTTTTATGGAATGGTCTGCCTAGCCATGTGAGAGACGCAGACTCGGTCTCAACCTTTAAGTCTTTATTGAAGACTAATCTCTTCAGTAGGTCCTATGATTGAGTGTAGTCTGGCCCAGGAGTGTGAAGGTGAACGGAAAGGCATTGGAGTAACGAACCGCCCTTGCTGTCTCTGCCTGGCCGGTACCCTCTCTCCACTGGGATTCTCTGCCTCTAACCCTATTACATGGGCTGAGTCACTGGCTTACTGGTGCTCTTCCATGCCGTCCCTAGGAGGGGTGAGTGACTTGAGTGAGTTGAGTCACTGACGTGATCTTCCTGTCTGGGTTGGCGCCCCCCCCCCCCCCTTGGGATGTGCCGTGGCGGAGATCTTTGTGGGCTATATTCAGCCTTGTCTCAGGATGGTAAGTTGGTGGTTGAAGACATCCCTCTAGTGGTGTGGGGGCTGTGCTTTGGCAAAGTGTGTGGGGTTATATCCTGCCTGTTTGGCCCTGTCCGGGGGTATCGTCAGATGGAGCCACAGTGTCTCCCGACCCCTCCTGTCTCAGCCTCCAGTATTTATGCTGCAGTAGTTTATGTGTCGGGGGGCTAGGGCCAGTCTGTTATATCTGGAGTATTTCTCCTGTCTTATCCGGTGTCCTGTGTGAATTTAAGTATGCTCTCTCTAATTCTCTCTCTCTTTCTCTCTTTCTTTCTCTTTCTCTCTCAGAGGACCTGAGCCCTAGGACCATGCCTCAGGACTACCTGGTCTGATGACCCCTTGTTTCCCCAGTCCTTTTATTATCCCCAGCACAGGGTGCACCTGTGTAATGATCATGCTGATTAATTTGCTTCTTGATTTGCCACACCTGTCAGGGGATGGACTACCTAGGCAAAGGAGCTCACTAACAGGGATGTAAACAAATGTATGTACATTATTTGATGGAAATAAGCATACACACAGTATGGAACATTTTTGGGATCTTTAATTTCAGCTCATGAAACATGGGACCCACACTTTGCATGTTGCGTTTATATTTTTGTTCAGTATATTTTGCGAGCCGGCCTGCAGAATGTCCAGTGGTGCTCCACTGTATTCTCATTGGCTCGCTTGCTCATGTGATGCACTCGAGTTTTTCGAATGGTGAAGCCTTGCTTCATGATGTGGTCCATTAGGTGAACCATGAGGGACACTTCCAAATGTGAACGACACCTGTAAGTCTCTGGTGTGCATCGTGTGTTTATTACCACTTGGTGAAGTTTTTGCAGATGCCCTCCAGCAGGGCATCGATCTTGGTTGTTATGGTGAGCAGCGTGATAATGACAGCCACCAGGTTTGAGTACATGGAGAGCTTCCTCGTGCTGGAGAGCTCCACCACTTGCTCAAAGATGTCCAGAAGATAGAGTGGCTTGGGGTCATTGAGGCAGTGGATAGGTGGCTTGATCTGGTAGGTCTGCCTCCTTCCTCAGGAGGTCCACCTCTGTGAAGTCCACAGGGACGGTAATCTCAGACGTAGGTTGGAAGTTTACCAAGTATCGGAAGAGCATCCCGTCGAGGTCGATGAAATAGTTTCCCTGGGCCGTTTTTTTGATTGATCATCGCTTAAATTAAAATAAATTTGTAACGAACTAAATCTTACTCAACTAATAACTATACCTACCCGTCCTAATCCAAAAGACCCCAAAAATCTTCATTAATAGACCTTAACAAATACACAACACAAATATATAGCTAGTGGGTTATTTGGAAATGACATCAGTGACCACTGCCCTACTGCATGTATCAGAGATACTAGGCTAAAAAACCCTGATTGATTTCTGGACAAACAGATGGAAAAGGGGTCTTAGAAAACAGTGCTGAGCGATTAATGTTTTTTTTAGGTCGGTTTGGTTGAAAAAATACAAAAAAAAGCTTTCGATATTTTTTAAACAATGAATACATTATGTGGGTTCAATTTTGTAACAACACAGAAGAAAACAATTGATGGCAGTGACTGACCGTTACAGTCCCTTATTAGGCTCTAACAAATCAAATCAAATCAAATTTATTTATATAGCCCTTCGTACATCAGCTGATATCTCAAAGTGCTGTACAGAAACCCAGCCTAAAACCCCAAACAGCAAGCAATGCATGTGAAAGAAGCACGGTGGCTAGGAAAAACTCCCTAGGAAAAACTCCCTAGAAAGGCCAAAACCTAGGAAGAAACCTAGAGAGGAACCAGGCTATGAGGGGTGGCCAGTCCTCTTCTGGCTGTGCCGGGTGGATATTATAACAGAACATGGTCAAGATGTTAAATTGTTCATAAATGACCAGCATGGTCAAATAATAATAATCATAGTAGTTGTCGAGGGTGCAACAAGTCAGCAACTCAAGAGTAAGTGTCAGTTGTCTTTTTCATAGCCGATCTTTGAGAGTATCGCTACCGCTCCTGCTGTCTCTAGAGAGTTGAGAACAGCAGGTCGGGGACAGGTAGCACGTCCGGTGAACAGGTCAGGGTTCCATAGCCGCAGGCAGAACAGTTGAAACTGGAGCAGCAGCACGGCCAGGTGGACTGGGGACAGCAAGGAGTCATCATGCCAGGTAGTCCTGAGACATGGTCCTAGGGCTCAGGTCCTCCGAGAGAAAGAAAGAAAGAGAGAAAGAGAGAATTAGAGAGAGCATATTTAAATTCACACAGGACACCGGATAAGACAAGAGAAATACTCCAGATGTAACAGACTGACCCTAGCCCCCCGACACATAAACTACTGCAGCATAAATACTGGAGGCTGAGACAGGAGGGATCCCATCCGATGATACCCCCGGACAGGGCCAAACAGGCAGGCTATAACCCCACCCACTTTGCCAAAGCACAGCCCCCACACCACTAGAGGGATGTCTCCAACCACCAACTTACCGTCCTAAGACAAGGCCGAGTATAGCCCACAAAGACCTCCGCCACGGCACAACCCAAGGGGGGGGGGGGGGGGGCGCCAACCCAGACAGGAAGACCACGTCAGTGACTCAACCCACTCAAGTGACGCACCCCTCCCATGGACGGCATGGAAGAACACCAGTAAGCCAGTGACTCAGCCCCTGTAATAGGGTTAGAGGCAGAGAATCCCAGTGGAGAGAGGGGAACCGGCAAGGCAGAGACAGCAAGGGCGGTTCGTTGCTCCAATGCCTTTCCGTTCACCTTCACACCCCTGGGCCAGACTATACTTAATCATAGGACCGACTGAAGAGATAAGTTTTCAGTAAAGACTTAAAGGTTGAGACTGAGTCTGCGTCTCTCACATGGGTAGGCAGACCATTCCATAAAAATTGAGCTCTATTGGAGAAAGCCCTACCTCCAGCCGTTTGCTTAGAAATTCTAGGGACAATTAGGAGGCCTGCGTCTTGTGACCGTAGCGTACGTGTAGGTATGTACGGCAGGACCAAATCGGAAAGATAGGTAGGAGCAAGCCCATGTAATGCTTTATAGGTTAGCAGTAAAACCTTGAAATCAGCCCTTGCCTTAACAGGAAGCCAGTGTAGGGAGGCTAGCACTGGAGTAATATGATCAAATTTTTTGGTTCTAGTCAGGATTCTAGCAGCCGTATTTAGCACTAACTGAAGTTTGTTTAGTGCTTTATCCGGGTAGCCGGAAAGTAGAGCATTGCAGTAGTCCAGCCTAGAAGTAACAAAAGCATGGATTAATTTTTCTGCATCATTTTTGGACAGAAAGTTTCGGATTTTTGCAATGTTACGTAGATGGAAAAAAGCTGTCCTTGAAACAGTCTTGATATGTTCTTCAAAAGAGAGATCAGGGTCCAGAGTAACACCGAGGTCCTTCACAGTTTTATTTGAGACGACTGTACAACCATCCAGATTAATTGTCAGATTCAACAGAAGATCTCTTTGTTTCTTGGGACCTAGAACAAGCATCTCTGTTTTGTCCGAGTTTAAAAGTAGAACGTTTGCAGCCATCCACTTCTTTATGTCTGAAACACAGGCTTCTAGCGAGGGCAATTTTGGGGCTTCACCATGTGTCATTGAAATGTACAGCTGTGTGTCTTCCGCATAGCAGTGAAATTTAACATTATGTTTTCGAATGACATCCCCAAGAGGTAAAATATATAGTGAAAACAATAGTGGTCCTAAAACAGAACGTTGAGGAACACCGGAATTTACAATTGATTTGTCAGAGGACAAACCAGTCACAGAGACAAACTGATATCTTTCTGACAGATAAGATCTAAACCAGGCCAGAACTTGTCCATGTAGACCAATTTGGGTTTCCAATCTCTCCAAAAGAATGTGGTGATCAATGGTATCAAAAGCAGCACTAAGATGTAGGAGCACGAGAACAGATGCAGAGCCTCGGTCTGACGTCATTAAAAGGTAATTTACCACCTTCACAAGTGCAGTCTCAGTGCTATGATGGGTCTAAAACCAGACTGAAGCGTTTCGTATACATTGTTTGTCTTCAGGAAGGCAGTGAGTTGCTGCGCAACAGCTTTTTCAAAAAAATTTGAGAGGAATGGAAGATTCGATATAGGCCGATAGTTTTTTATAACCATCATTTATTCACATTACTTTACTTAAATAAAATATTTTGGTTGTGTATATTACATATTTGTTTTTAGTATGATGATGACTATCATTTCATTAATACAACCCCAATGATGTTAGTGGCTGCCCATTACTGCTTATCACTTATTAATTAACCATCCTTCATTCACATTACTTTAATAAAATATTTTAGTTGAAATGGGATGACTGAATTTCCTAAAAATCTGTAATGGAATTACTGCAATTCAATTTGCTAATTGGGAGATCATAGTAGTCACAAACCACCTGCTACTGTCCTCCCTTCCACTGGAATTCTGTTATGTTCAGCTAATAGCTTGTCTTTCTCTTTTTGTCGTCTGGTGGTCAAAGCAAGTGTGAAAACAGTTTGGATAACCACTCTCTCTCTCGCCAGTTAATGTCACATCTCCCGGCTCTTACTGACACCTACCCATGAGACCCCTCTCTTTCCATTTAATGTAACCAGCATCCTTAATCTGTCCTTTGGTCTGATAGGTTGAAATTTTAGATTTTGGGTTCCAACCGCCGTGTCTTCGTGAGACGCAGAATAGGGGAATGAATGATCTCTGTATGTGTGGTTCCCACCGTGAAGCATGGAGGAGAAGGTGTGATGGTTCTTTGCTGGTGACACTGTCAGTTATTTATTTAGAATTCAAGGGACACTTAACCACCAGGGCTACCACAGCATTCTGCAGCGATTCGCCATCCCATATGGTTTGCTCTTATCTATCATTTGTTTTTCAACAGGACAATAACCCAACACACCTCCAGGAAAAACCCTTGAATGCGTAGGTGTGTCCAAACTTTTGACTGGTACTGTATATAATTTCTTTACCCCTCAAATTAAATAAGGTCCCACACCTCCCCACAAAATGTTGGCACCCCATATGGGGTGTTATAGGCCTATACTTTTTAAAAGAAAATTCCACCCAAAAACTATATTTTGGTATTTGTTTAATTAGTCCATTGTTGTCATTATCCTAAATGTTTTGCTTTTACTCAAGTTTCCAAGATATGTACATTTCAAAATACAGAAGTCATCCCGATATGATGCATTTAGCATCATTGGACTCGCGGTAGCGCCGTAACGCTGGCTAGCGTATTAGCTCGATTTGGGCCTACCCCCACACCAAAGCTAGTTAGCGTTGCTAGCTAACGACTCAGAATAATGACCATACTCACCCCTGGATGTGTCAATTGCCAACAACTGACCCAGAAATTCGCTGAATTGGAGGGTAGAGTGTTCGCTGAATTCATCAGATTAAAGAAGATGAACATCTGATTGACTCTTTGCTTGAGTCTGCCAAAAATGTGGTGAATGAAGCCACTTGCCGATGGCTTGTCAACATGGCCTCGGAAGAGCCTGCAGCTGTGAGACATACATTGATCCCGCTTGAAGAGCATTGGCCATTACCGGGAGCTACATTCAAGCACATAGCCTGCTCCACTCCCTCTGCTCCACCTCAGGAGCCATGGATTACTGTACGGAAAGCAAAAAACCTTGGCAGGAAAACGCCAAGGCAAAGTGATGCCTTGGAACTGGGAAACAGATACCGGGTATTGGAAGAGTCTGAGATTTCTGCCGCTGGCACCAAAGGAACAAACAACTTTGCCCGGAAGCAAGTGGACCCTGCCATCTAAACAATTTACAATGAAACAGCTCTACAACTAGCCCCAAACAACTTTGCCTGGAAGCAAGTGGACCCTGCCATCTAAACAATTTACAATGAAACAGCTCTACAACTAGCCCCAAACAACTTTGCCTGGAAGAAAGTGGACCCTGCCATCTAAACAATTTACAATGAAACAGCTCTACAATTAGCCCCAAACAACTTTCTAGGAGGAAGATAACTCAAGAGAGACGCAACTTAAAATTTTACCAAGCAGTAGTCCCAATGTCCTTATTGTGGGCTCATCCATGATCCAAAATGTTTCTATTAGGAAAGCAGAAACCAATTGTTACCCATGTGCCCGGATCCAGGACATTGACTGTATGATCCCGCTACTCATTAGTGAACACCCGACTGCTTCAGCTATCACTGTCCATGTAGGGTCAATTGATATTAAACTACAGGAATCTGAGCAACTCTTACATCTAGATGTTCCGCTAGCGGAACACCTGCTCCAATAGCCAATGATGGGCGTGGCGCGAATTACAAATTCCTAAAAAATACAAAAACTTAAATTTTTCAAACATATGACTATTTTACACCATTTTAAAGACAAGACTCTCCTTTATCTAACCACACTGTCCGATTTCAAAAAGGCTTTACAACGAAAGCAAAACATTAGATTATGTCAGCAGAGTACCCAGCCAGAAATAATCAGACACCCATTTTTCAAGCTAGCCTATAATGTCACATAAATCCAAACCACAGCTAAATGCAGCACTAACCTTTGATGATCGTCATCAGATGACACCCCTAGGACATTATGTTATACAATACATGCATGTTTTGTTCAATCAAGTTCATATTTATATCAAAAACCAGCTTTTTACATTAGCATGTGACGTTCAGAACTAGCATACCCCCCGCAAACTTCCGGTGAATTTACTAAATTACTCACGATAAACGTTCACAAAAACATAACAATTATTTTAAGAATTATAGATACAGAACTCCTCTATGCACTCGCTATGTCCGATTTTAAAATAGCTTTTCGGTGAAAGCACATTTTGCAATATTCTCAGTAGATAGCCCGGCATCACAGGGCTAGCTATTTAGACACCCAGCAAGTTTAGCACTCACCAAAGTCAGATTTACTATAAGAAAAATGTTATTACCTTTGCTGTTCTTTGTCAGAATGCACTCCCAGGACTTCTACTATAATAACAAATGTTGGTTTGGTCCCAAATAATCCATTGTTATATCCAAATAGCGGCGTTTTGTTCATGCGTTCAAGACACTATCCGAATGGTAAAGAAGGGTGACGAGCACGACGCATTTCGTGACAAAAAATGTCTAAATATTCCATTGCCGTACTTCGAAGCATGTCAACCGCTGTTTAAAATCAATTTTTATGCCATTTTTCTCGAAAAAAAGCGATAATATTCCGACCGGGAATCTGCGTTTAGGTAAAAAGACGAAAGAAAATAAAGCATGGGGTCGACTCGTGCACACACCTAAGCCCATTGTCCTCTGATCGGCCACTTACCAAAGGCGATAATGTGTTTCAGCCAGAGGCTGCCTCGATATCATTCAGCTTTTTCCCGGGTTCTGAGAGCCTATGGGAGCCGTAGGAAGTGTCACGTTACAGCAAAGATCCTCAGTCTTCAATAAAAAGAGCCAAGATGAACAAGAACTTGTCAGACAGGTCACTTCCTGTATGGAATCTTCTCAGGTTTTTGCCTGCCATATGAGTTCTGTTATAGTCACAGACACCATTCAAACAGTTTTAGAAACTTTAGGGTGTTTTCTATCCAAAGCCAATAATTATATGCATATTCTAGTTTCTGGGCAGGAGTAATAATCAGATTAAATCGGGTAAATACTGCCCCCTAGCCATAACAGATTAAAATGGACTTTAAATCACTGATTCATACTGTGCTTAAATCAGGTAAACAATACATTATTTCAGGTCCTCTCACATTGTAACGGTCGTCGTACGTAGTGGACCAAGGCGCAGCGGGTTGAGTGCTCATAGTGACTTTATTGAACATGTAACAAACAAAACAAGAAAACGATCGAACGAACAGGATTACAGGCTAAACACACAGCTATGCAACCACAACTTCCCACCAAGGGACAGGTGAAAACAGGCTACCTAAGTATGACTCTCAATCAGCAACAACGATGTACAGCTGTTCCTGATTGAGAGCCATACCAGGCCAACACAAAGAAATACACAACATAGATAGATCCTAGAATACGAAACAATAGAACATAACCCAAAACCCTGGAATACTCTAACCAAACACCCCTCTACATAAACACATATGCTAACAAACCCCGAACCACATAAAACAAATACCCCCCTGCCACGTCCTGACCAAACTACAATAACAAATAACCCCTTTACTGGTCAGAACGTGACACACATCTCCACACTCTACGAATAATAATTTCAGTTGTATACGCCAGCTACACATCTGGCTTAAAGGTTATTGTTGTTCAATAAGCATACAATATCTGGACAATTTTACAGCTTTCTGTAACGCCCTGGCCATTGAGGGGTTTTTGTTCTTTATTTTGGTTAGGCCAGGGTATTACATTGGGTGGGCGTGTTCTATGCTCATTTTCTATGTTGTCTGTTTAATTGATTTTGGCCGTGTGGCTTCCAATCAGGCACAGCTGTTGTTGGTTGTTGCTGATTGGGAGTCACACATAAGTGCCTGTTTTTCCGTTGGGGTTTTGTGGGTAATTGTTTCTGTTAGATTATTTCCTAACAGGACTGTTTTGCTGTCATGTTTTTGTTCAGTTTTGTATAGTGTTCTTACGTTAATTAAAATCATGATGAACACTAACTCTGCTGCGCCTTGGTCTACTCTCTCTCCCGACAGCCGTTACAGAATTACCCACCAAAAATGGACCAAGCAGCGGAGGAAGGAGCAGCGCAAGGAGATGAACCAGGAGAGGAGCTATCTGGAATCATGGACTTGGGAGGAAATGCTGGACGGTAAAGGACCATGGGCTCAAACTGGGGATTATCGCCGCCCGCAGTGGGAGATCGAGGCGGCGAGAGCTGAGAGGCGCTGGTATAAGGAAAGGGAGCGCAGCAGACACGAGAGGTAGCCCCCAATTTTTTTTGGGGGGGGGGCACACGGGGAGATTGGCGGAGTCAGGCGGTAGACCTGAGCCAACTCCCCGTGCTTACAGGAGGCAGCGCAGTACTGGTCAGACACCGTGTTATGCGGTAAAGCGCACGGTGTCCCCAGAACGCGTTCGTAGCCCGGTGCGCTACAGGCCAGCCCCCCGCAAGTGCCATGTGAGTGCAGGCATCGAGCCAGGGCGGATGGTGCCAGCTCAGCGCATCTGGTCTCCAGTGCGCCTCCTCGGTCCAGGTTATCCTGCGTCGGCGCTGCGCACTGTGTCTCCGGAGCGCTGGGAGGGCCCAGTTCGCCCAATGCCTGCACTACGCCCGTGCCGGGCCAAAGTGGGCATTCAGCCAGTAGTGTGGGTAAGGAGCCTACGTACCAGAACTCCAGTGCTCTCCCACAGCCCGGTTCATCCTGTGCCTCCTCCTCGGACCCGGCCTCCAGTGGTTCTCCCCATCCTGGTTAAGCCTGTGCCTCCTCCAGGGACCAGGCCTCCAGTGGGTCTCCCCATCCTGGTCTCTCCTGTGCCGCCTCCACGGACCAGGCCTCCAGTGGGTCTCCCGATCCTGGTCTCTCCTGTGCCGCCTCGACGGACCAGGCCTCCAGTGGGTCTCCCCATCCTGGTCCGTCCTGTGCCTCCTCCTAGGACCAGGCCTCCAGTGGGTCTCCCCATCCTGGTCAGTCCTGTGCCTGCTCAACGGACCAGGCCTCCAGTGGGTCTCGCCAGTCCGGAGCCGCCAGAGCCGCCCGCCAGCCGGGCGCAGCCATCGCCGCCCGCCAGCCGGGCGCAGCAATCGCCGCCTGCCAGCCGGGCGCAGCCAGGGTCGCCCGCCAGCCGGGCGCAACCAAGGTCGCCCACCAGTCCTCTGGCACGGCCAGGGGTGCTACCCAAGTGGGCAACGCCGAGGGTGGTGCGGAGGCCACGTCCCGCACCTGAGCCGCCGCCGTAAGAAGGCCCACCCGGACCCTCCCCTTCAGAGTCAGGTTTTGCGGCCGGAGTCCGCACCTTGGGGGCGGGGGGGAGTTCCAGTCGTTACACTTTCCTAAATTGATCAATTAAATTGACCATTTATTTATCCGGGATGGATTACATCTGAGTGGGTATGGTACAAGCATTCTCTCCTCAAACCTGGCTCTCACTATAGCCTCATACAGGGCATGTGAGAATTGATAATATATAGCCATGGGGGTTGATACTTGGAATTGGTCGATTCCCCATCAGACTATACTCATTGCTCCCCTCCCAGCTTTAAATATCTCTACAGGTGCTGCTAAAATGGATTAAACTTTTGATTAACTTTGTTATTGTACGCTATTGTCAAGGTAGCGTGTTGCCACTTCCTCGCACAGGCAGAGGGGTATTGTTAGAAGTAATCTCGTCTCCATCCAACTCAGGCCTGTCAGTAGCTACACGAGGAAGCGTCGCTCATCTGATATTACCTTGAATGCTCCATCTGATATGACCTCTCGAAATAGTGGCCTTGGAATTATTAATTTGAATGCTAGAAACTTGATCGAAAAATGAGATTTTACTGAAATACTGGTCTCACACTCACATGCTGACATATCGATTATATCTGAATCCTGGCTCTGTGTCTCTTTTCCAGACTCAGATGTTCTGTTAGCTGGGTATAATATCTACAGAGCAGACAGAGTGGGTAGAGGTGGAGGTATTGCCATATATGTTAAATGCAACCTAGATGTCACTGTGTCCATTTCAACTTCTGTTTTGAAACAGTATGAATGCTTAGTTTTAAATGTGGTCCTTGGTCATAATGCACTATTAACGCTAGCGGGAGTTTATCGCCCACCCTCAGCTCTGGTATCTGCTCTATGCAATTTGTTTGAGTTAATGTCTAATTATACAAACTCTGAATTATTGATTATCGGAGATCTCAATCTTGACTGGCTGATGCCAGCATCGCTTAAATTAAAATACATTTGTAACTAACTAAATGTTATTCAACTAATAACTATACCTACCCGTCCTAATCCAAAAGACCCCCAAAAATCTACATTAATAGACCTTATCTTAACAAATACACCTCACAAATATATAGCTAGTGGGTTATTTGCAAATGACATCAGTGACCACTGCCCTATTGCATGTATCAGAGATACTAGGCAAAAAAACCCTGGCCCCCGTATAATTCTAAAGAGAAACTATAAACACTTCTCAGAGCAAGCCTTTATCCATGACCTTTATTACTCAGAGCTTTTATCCGTAAACTGCATAATGGACCCAGTTTTAGGGTTCTGCATAATGGACCCAGTTCTCTTTCTTTTCATCAATTTTTACCTTCATGGCTGATAAAAACGCCTCGTTAAAGCGACTTAAAAATAGAAAAATAGAACTAATCCTTGGTTCTCCTGTGACTTGAAAATCATTTTCCTGCAGAAGAATGAAGCATGCATTTAGGCAAATGAGAAATAAATGGAACGGAGGAATAAAAAGGCTAAATCTAGGTATTTTCTTGATGCTATGACAGAGTCTGCTGGTGATCCCTCTAAATTCTGGAAAACTGTTAACTCACTTAAACGAGGAAACTCCTTGACTTCCCTGCTGAAGCAAATTACATCGGAATCTGGGATAATCAGTGACCGAACGGAAATTTGTGATGTTTTTAATAAGCATTTTATTTCTGCTGGTTTTCTTTTTGAAAGAAAAAATGGCCAACATGATCCTGACCAGTCTATTGTTTCAGTCCCTCAGCCTTCAGCTGATGTGGAAAACAGTAAACTGGTTTTTAATTTTCAAAACGTCACAGAAGATGAGGTCTTATCTGCACTATCTGCTATAGATTCTAAGAAATCATTAGGTGCTGACAATCTGGATCCATATTTACTCAAGTGTGCGACACCTATTATTGCTAGTGCAGTGACGCATGTCTTTAATCAAACATTAGTCGTAGGTAAGATTCCTAAAGCTTGGAAATAAGCTTTTATTTTACCACTCCTCAGGGAGGTGATGGTAGTGAATTGGATAATTATCGGCCCATCTCTAAGCTCTCCTGTTTGACAAAAATTCTAGAGTTATTGGTGAATAGGCAACTACAATATTTTTTAACTGTTAACAATACTCTTTCTATCAATCAATCTGGCTTCAGACCTAAACACAGTACCTGTCACGTTCGTTAGATGAAGGATCGGACCAAGGCACAGCGTGAGTAGCGTTCCACATAATTTATTATAAAGTGAAACGTAATGCAATATAAAACAAATAAAGAATAGACGAACCGTGACTCCATCGGAGGCGGTTCTGGTGTGGGACGAAGAACCCTCTCATCCTGCAAACCCGCCATCATAGGAGGCAGCTCTGGTGCAGGACGAAGAACACTCTCATCCTGCGAACCTGCCAGCATCGGTGGAGGCTCCGGGCCACCGACCGTTGCTAGAGACTCCGGACCGCCGACCGTCGCTGAAGGCTCCGGACCGCCGACCGTCGCTGAAGGCTCCGGACCGCCGGCCGTTGCTGGAGGCTCCGGACCGCCGACCCTCTCAGGAGGCTCCGGACTATGGGCCCTCTCAGGAGGCTCCGGACTGTGGTCCTTCCCAGGAGGTTCCGGACTGTGGTCCTTCCCAGGAGGTTCCGGACTGTGGGTCTTCCCAGGAGGTTCCGGACTGTGGGCCTTCCCAGGAGGTTCCGGACTGTGGGTCTTCCCAGGAGGTTCCGGACTGTGGGCCTTCCCAGGAGGTTCCGGACTGTGGGTCTTCCCAGGAGGTTCCGGACTGTGGGCCTTCCCAGGAGGTTCCGGACTGTGGGCCTTCCCAGGAGGTTCCGGACTGTGGGCCTTCCCAGGAGGTTCCGGACTGTGGGCCTTCCCAGGAGGTTCCGGACTGTGGGCCTTCCCAGGAGGTTCCGGACTGTGGGCCGTCTCAGGAGGTTCGGGACTGGGTTCTGTCGCCGGAAGCTCCGGACTGGGAACTGTCGCCGGAAGCTCCGGACTGGGAACTGTCGCCGGACTGGACAGGTGCACTGGAGGCCTGATGCATGGGACCAGTACAGGTGGCACCAGACTAGTGACACGCACCTCAGGGAGAGTGCGAGGAGGAGGCACAGGACATACCTGACTGGGAACACGCACTTCCGGGAGAGTGCGAGGAGCAGGCACAGAATGTACTAGACTGGGGAGGCACACTGGAGGCCTGATGTGTGGGACCGGTACAGGTGGCGATCCTGTCCTGCCTGGATTTCCTCCCAAGTCCAGGATCCCTTCCCATCCAATATCTCCTCCCAAGTCCAGTATGTCCCCCACTCCTGGTCACGCTGCTTGGTCCTGGTTGGATGGGATATTCTGTCACGTTCGTTAGATGAAGGATTGGACCAAGGCGCAGTGTGAGTAGTGTTCCACATAATTATTATAAAGTGAAACGTAATGCAATACAAAACAAATAAAGAATAGACGAACCATGACTACAATGCAACTATACATAAACAATATCCCATAACCCCCAAGTGAAAAACAAGCTACTTAAGTATGACCCCCAATTAGAGACAATGATTACCAGCTGCCTTTAATTGGGAATCATACCAATCACCAAACATAGAAAAACTAAACTAGAACCCCACATAGAAAATAACAACTAGAAAACCCCCTGTCCCGCCCTGACCTACTCTACCATAGAAACTAAAACCTTTCTATGGTCAGGACGTGACAGTACCACTACCACCACTGTACGTGTTGTAAATTATATTACTAATGCCCTAGATAATTGAAAGTACTGTGCCCCTTGTTCATAGATTTGTCTAAAGCTTTTGACACTGTAGACTATGCAATACTTTTGGGTTAGCTGTCGTTAATAGGACTGGGATCGGATGCCTGTCGTTGGTTTCATGACTATCTAAAGGATAGAAGTCAGGCTGTTAGAGTCGACGGCATCCAGTCGGAGCCATTGGAGTTGGTCCCACAAGGTTCGATACTGGTCCATTACTGTTCACGCTCTACATAAACAATGTCGGTAATGAGATACGAAAGTGTAAAATTCATTTATATGCTGATGACACTGTCATGTACTCTATCGCTTCAATGGCTGACCAAGCATTATCACAATTGGAGACAGATTTTAAGATTTTACAAGGGTCTTTTATACAGCTGAAATTTGTTTTAAATTGGTGGATCAGCGCCGCTTGCTCCTGGACGCGCTCCTCTATCCCCATACCAGGGGCACCTGCTCCTGCTGACTCCATATGGTTAGTTGTGGTATTCTGTAAAGGGTGCGTAACTGGTGGCAGGAAAGTCAGACGCAGGAGAGCAGAACTTGGTAATAGCCGGAGCAGTTTAACCTGTTGGGGCTAGGGGGCAGTATTTGCACGGCCGGATAAAAAAACGTACCCAATTTAATCTGGTTACTACTCTTGCCCAGAAACGAGAATATGCATATAGTAGATTTGGATAGAAAACACTCTAAAGTTTCTACAACTGTTAGAAAGCCTTCCCTGTAGCTCAGTTGGTAGAGCATGGTGTTTGCAACGCCAGGGTTGTGGGTTCGATTCCCACGGGGGGCCAGCACAGAAAAAAAATGTATGAAATTGTATGAAATGTATGCATTCACTACTGTAAGTCGCTCTGGATAAGAGCGTCTGCTAAATGACTAAAATGTAAATGTGTCTGTGAGTATAACAGAACTCATATGGCAGGCCAAAACCTGAGAAGATTCCATGCAGGAAGTGCCCTGTCTGACAATTTGTCGTCCTTCTAGGGCATCTCTATCAAAAATACAGCATCCCTGCTGTAAGGCTTTCATTGGCTCTCAGAAAGTGGAATGAGAGCTCTGCAGTCTCTGGGTGAAAAAAAGCAGGAGTTTTTGTGAGTGGTCAGGCAGGGAACACTGACACTGGAGCGCGCATGCATGAGAGGACTCCATTTTTTTCTTTCTCTCTTTGAACGAATACAACGTCGCCCGGTTGGAATGTTATCGCTATTTTACGAGGAAAATCGCATAAAAATTTAGTTTGACATGCTTCGAAGTACGGTAATGGAATATTTTGAATTTTTTTAGTCACAAAATGCGCCCGTGCGTCACCCTTTGGATACTGACCTCAACGCACGAACAAAACGTAGCTATTTCAATATAACTATGGATTATTTCGAACCAAAACAACATTTGTTGTTGAAGTAGAAGTCCTGGGAGTGCATTCTGACGAAGAACAGCAAAGGTAATCCAATTTTTCTTATAGTAAATCTGAGTTTGGTGAGGGCCAAACTCGGTGGGTGTCAAATTAGCTAGCCGTGATGGCCGGGCTATCTACTCAGAATATTGCAAAATGTGCTTTCACCGAAAAGCTATTTTAAAATCTTACACCGCGATTGCATAAAGGAGTTCTGTATCTATAATTCTTAAAATAATTGTTATGTATTTTGTCAACGTTAATCGTGAGTAATTAAGTAAATTCACCGGAAGTTTACGGTGGGTATGCTAGTTCTGAACATCACATGCTAATGTAAAAATCGGGTTTTTGCTATAAATATGAACTTGATTGAACAAAACATGCATGTATTGTATAACATAATGTCCTAGGACTGTCATCTGATGAAGATCATCAAAGGTTAGTGCTGCATTTAGCTGTGGTTTTGGTTTTTGTGACATATATGCATGCTTTGAAAATGGCTGTGTGATTATTTTTGGCAGGGTACTCTCCTGACATAATCTAATGTTTTGCTTTCGCTGTAAAGCCTTTTTGAAATCGGACAGTGTGGTTAGATTAACCTCTATGGGCAAGGCGGGACGAATTCGTCCCACCTACGTAACAGCCACCTGAATTCAGTGGCGCGATTTTTGAATCGTTTGAAATACTATTACTTCAATTTCTCAAACATTTGACTATTTTACAGCTATTTAAAGACAAGACTCTCCTTAATCTAACCACACTGTCCGATTTCAAAAAGGCTTTACAACGAAAGCAAAACATTAGATTATGTCAGGAGAGTGCCCAGCCAGAAATAATCAGACACCCATTTTTCAAGCTAGCATATAATGTCACAAAAACCCAAACCACAGCTAAATGCAGCACTAACCTTTTATGATCTTCATCAGATGACACACCTAGGACATTATGTTATACAATACATGCATGTCTGTTCAATCAAGTTCATATTTATATCAAAAAACAGCTTTTTACATTAGCATGTGACGTTCAGAAAAAGCATACCCCCCGCAAACTTCCGGGGAATTTACTAACAGTTTGCTAAATTACTCACGATAAACGTTCACAAAAAGCATAACAATTATTTTAAGAATTATAGATACATTACTCCTCTATGCACTCGATATGTCCGATTTTAAAATAGCTTTTCGGATGAAGCACATTTTGCAATATTCTAAGTACATAGCCCAGCCATCACGGCTAGCTATTTAGACACCCGGCAAGATTAGCCTTCACCAAAATCCTATTTCCTATAAGAAAAATGTTCTTACCTTTCCTGTTCTTCGTCAGAATGCACTCCCAGGACTTCTACTTCAATAACAAATGTAGGTTTGGTCCCAAATAATCCATTGTTATATCCAAATATCTTCTGTTTTGTTCGTGCGTTCTAGACACTGTACGAATGGTAAATAACGGTCGTGCGCATGGCGCATGGCGTGACAAAAAATGTCTAAATATTCCATTACCGTACTTCGAAGCATGTCAACCGCTGTTTAAAACCAATTTTTATGCCATTTATCTCGTAGAAAAGCGATAATATTCCGACCGGGAATCTGCAATAAGCTAAACAGCCGAATGAAATTTCTCCACGGGGGCGAATCGTGCATGCGCCTCATTCAATGGTCCTCTGATCGGCCACTTGGATAAGGCGATAATCTGTTTCAGCCAGAGGCTGCCTCGTCATCGTTCAGGTTTTTCCCGGGTTCTGAGAGCCTATTGGAGCCCTGGGAATTGTCACGTTACAGCTAAGATCCTTACTCTTCAATAAACAGATGCAAGACGCACGACTCCTTGTCAGACAGGCCACTTCCTGCATGAAACCTTGTCAGGTTTTTGCCTGCCATAGGAGTTCTGTTATACTCACAGACACCATTCAAACAGTTTTAGAAACTTTAGGGTGTTTTCTATCCAAACCTGAATATGCATATTCTAGCTTCTGAGTTGGTGTAGGAGGCAGTTAAAAATGGGCACATATTCTTTCCAAAATTCTCAATACTGCCCCCTAGCCCAAACAGGTTAACGAGAGTCTTGTCTTTAAAATGGTGTAAAATAGTCATATGTTTGAGAAATTGAAGTTATAGCATTTATGAGGTATTTGTAATTCGCGCCACACGATTCCACTGGCTGTTGACTAGGTGGGACGCAAACGTCCCACCTTGCCCAGGGAGGTTAATAGTAAAACCAACGGCATAAGAAATCCAAAATATGGGCACAATAACCCAACGCGCACCAGTCAAACAAATGTGCACTTACAACAAACAATACCACACAAAGACATGGGGGGAACAGAGGGTTAAATACACAACATGCAATGAGGGAAATAAAAACCAGGTGTGTTGGAAAACAAGACAAAACAAATGGAAAATGAAAAATGGATCGGCGATGGCTAGAAGACCGGCGACATCGACCGCCGAACACCTCCCGAACAAGGAGAGGCATCGACTTCGGCAGAAGTCGTGACATAGAATTATAATTTCTAAAACCAGGTCTCAAGCATGGATTACACTTGAGGCCCATGAGATTTTCACAGAGTTCGGTATGGCTGCCTTTTCCTGTTAAGCTTTTTGCTTATGGAATAGCCTGCAGACTAAACTTAAACTTGAGACTCTTGTCCCCCTTGCCCATTTTAAACATTTATTGGACGATTTTTATTTTGTATTGCTTGTAACTGCTTCAGGTAATGTGTAAATGTAACAATCTGCTGCTGTATTTTTTGTTGTTATCTGTGATCGTTTTGTTTGTCTTGTGTAGTTTCATAATCATTGTACCTAAACTGTATGTGTAAACATGTATACGCAGGGCCCAGCTGCAAAAGAGATGGTCTCAGTCTGTGTTCCTTGTTTGAAATAAAGGTATAATAATATGATACAAAACGCAGTATCCTACTGTATGATGAAAATCATTTCAGACTATTCTGTTAAAAGAACTAAAGTCTATGCACATTTTAATCAAAATTCGAATCTTAATTGGTTTATTTCAAACTGTCCTTTTGTGAAACGCAGCTGGGAACTAGTTCTGTATGATGGCGAGTGGTGGAGTCAATAAACAAGAATTGGAGGATCCTGCATAATTATTTAAATCTCTAGCGTGGGAACATTTTTGGCTTCCCAGTAGATTACAAAGGTGATGGATAGAGTGTTGTGGATAAAACTTTAACAGTATGTCGCCATACTCAACAGGAATAGCCTATGTAGCTGCCAACACCTCAAATATGTGGACAAATTTACACCCACATCACCCGAGTATACTGGAGCAAGAAGGAAATGCAAAGAAAGAACTACACAACATCTTTTCCCCTCCGCATTCTAGAAGGCCTTGGCAGCTGATTCTAACCGGGCCAAAGAAATTACAAGAGCGATAGGTAGGCTATGTTTATATTTTTTTACAGTCTTTGATTTATAGTGGATATGTCCCCATTCTCGGTTTTTGAGAATATGGGGTTTCAGCACCTTGTGAAAGTGCTCAAGCCACGTTACGAACTTCCCGTTTTGCACCCATTTCAGCAAACAGGTAGTACGCACTCTATATAAGCAAACCAAAGCATAAGTTTTCAATTAATTGGCCAATGCGCGCTTACTTAACAGTGACAGCCCATCACATTACCCCGGAGTGGGAGATGTACTGTGCTACCGACAAGCCCTCTTTATGAGTCACAAGTGCCCATCTGGCACTGAAGGAAGCAGTGTCGTGGTGCGTTCGTATCCAAGTGGAAAGTGGGAATTTACCACATTTGACTGGGGAAAATCCACTTGAATGGCCCTCAAACTTTTAATTACAAGTGGGAAACTCGTCTATCATCCTGAGCACTCACTTCTCCCTCATGGTGACCTCTGACGTCACCTACTAAGGAAATGGCCTCTGTAACATTATTTACGACAATTAAATTGAACAACAAAACATTATTTATGAAAAGCAATCTATTAATGTGGTTTTTGAATTCTATAATTTGTTTACAAGCATGTTATCTGTATTTCTAGTTTATGGTTGACGCTGGGCCAATAATCAGTACAGTACCCAGTAGAGCACACTAGAATTGAGTGAATTTTAATTTACTGTATTGTACTGTACTCTATTTCAGTGGTTCCCAACCTTTTTTTAACAGTGGCACACCTTGTTGGGATAAATAAAAAAATCTGCTGCACACCTAAAATGTCCCTATTAATAAATGTGGTTTTTACAAATTCCCTGCTGGTAACTTATCAGCACCTCACAACTCTGAGCTGCACACTCCACTTCCCATCCCCCACAACCGGAGCCTAGGGGGTGCCATAAACCTGCTTCTCAAACTCTTCCTGACCTGTGTTCTGATAGGTTGCTATGGAGGTTACTAGGGGGCCAGACATCTGCCCATCCTCTTGACTCTGCAGGTCCAACACACAAACACACTCAATTCCTGCAAATACTGCTGAGGAGTATTTCTGTCTGTAATAAAGCCCTTTTGTTGGGAAAAACTCATTCTGATTGGCTGGGCCTGGCTCCTCAGTGGGTGCACCCACGCCCAGTCATGTGAAATCCATAGATTAGTGCCTAATGTATTTCTTTCAATTGACTGATTTCCTTATATGAACTGTAACTTAGTAAAATCTTTGAAATTGTTGCATGTTGCATTGATATTTTTGTTCAGTATAAATTACCATCAACCCCACAAGAATTTGGTTGGTCATCTGAATAGCCTAACTAGTTTTGCTGCAGCCTGGGGCAACATTGAAGGGTTTCCACTAGATCGCAAAGCCACAAAGTAAAAATTGGCTATATTGTAAAAATTCATGAAAACAAAAATCTGCTTTTTTGTCTTAATTTAAAGTTTTAGTATTAGGCATAAGGTTACCAGTGTGGTTAAGGTTAGGTGTAAAATCACATTTTAGCGGGGTTTATGACGTTGTGGCTGTATAAACTATTGACGACCACATTGACTCGAGCTACAGAGCAAGATATCAGTCTAGCTAACTGTACTCATTTAAAAGAAACCACACAAGTGGCTTACGGGGAGAATCAATTAAATAATAAGTGTAACCTTTAACTTACAGCTATTTTTTGATTTTGTGTTATCAACTATACTGAAATAATGTTACATCAGCTGTAAATTGTGCTAGTTAGCACATTAGCTGACTTGGTTTGGTAAACCCAAAAATACATTACACAAGCATATCAAAACAAGCCTTTGCAATGTTACCCCTTTCAGAGATTTAACAAGTGTTTAATTCATGACGACTGTTAGCTAGCTAGCTACTTATCTAACTCGTCAAAGGTATGTATTTTATGTCTACGGTGTCCATAGCAATACCTAGCAGAGGCAATTATGTTAGCCAGTTGATGATGTGGAGACGCGCCGCTACAGTCAAGCTTGCGCTGGGCGTTTTGCATCAGTCGGCGTCACACACTGACTGTACTTCATCCGTGTGTTGATCCAATCAATGTATGTGACAATTAGCTTAGCTAAGGGACAGGCTTTGTCCCACCTCAAACTGGTCAATATGTAAACAATGTAGCACGTATATTCTCTTATTGGGTGATGAATGGTCTTGGATTATATGAATAAACTCATCACAGACTTTTTGCTCTTCAGCAGATGGGGAAGTGGTGGTTTCAGTTTGGAGCTTGATGTGCTATCTATGACCAAATGAACCCACCTGACATTGCTGAACACGCACCAGTGTCAATATGAGCAGGCTAGCATTTTTCGTCAGTAGCTGGCACCAGAGGCACAACTTTCACTGGGGACAATATGTCCCCCCCACATTCTGTAATTGCATTTTGTCCGCCCCAGTTTTATCATTGGAATATGATATAAAACAAGGCACTGGTGTGCTTTAGGATCATGCGGACACCTCCGAGTGGTCGGGTAGGCTGTTTGGAGTGTTTAAGAGACTTGGATTTAGGACCACACGGACACCACAGAGTGGGCTGACAGGCTGTGTGAAGGCAAAGCTTCTAGAAGGCTGGCTCTTTAGTTGCGTGATGTAGCTGGTGAGGTAACTGCTGCTTAACTTAAAACCTCTTACATCTAGACGTTCCGCTAGCGGAACGTGTCACCAAAATCCAATGCTAGCGCCCGGCGCGAAATACGAAAAACCTTAAAAATGCTATTACTTCAATTTCTCAAACATATGACTATTTTACACGATTTGAAAGACAAGACTCTCATTAATCTAACCGCATTGTCCGATTTCAAAAAGGCTTTACAGCGAAAGCAAAACATTAGATTATGTTAGGAGAGTACCCAGCCAGAAATACATCACACAGCCATTTTTCAAGCAAGCATATATGTCACAAAAACCAAAACCACAGCTAAATGCAGCACTAACCTTTGATGATCTTCATCAGATGACACTCCTAGGACATTATGTTATACAATACATGCATGTTTTGTTCAATCAAGTTCATATTTATATAAAAAAAACAGCTTTTTGCATTAGCATGTGCTGTTCAGAACTAGCAAACCCACCGAAAACTTCCGGTGAATTTACTAAATTACTCTAGATAAACGTTTACAAAATACATAACAATTATTTTAAGAATTATAAATACAGAACTCCTTTATGCAATCGCGGTGTAAGATTTTAAAATAGCTTTTCAGCAAAAGCACATTTTGCAATATTCTGAGAAGATAGCTCGCCATCACGGGCTAGCTAATTTGACACCCACCAAGTTTGGCGTTCACTAAACTCAGATTTACTATAAGAAAAATGTGATTACCTTTGCTGTTCTTCGTCAGAATGCACTCCCAGGACTTCTACTTCAACAACAAATGTTGTTCTGGTTCAAAATAATCCATAGTTATGTGCAAATATCCTCCGTTTTGTTCGTGTGTTCAGGTCCCTATCCGAACGGTGACGCGCGGGCGCGTATCGTGACAAAAAAATTCAAAATATTCCATTACCGTACTTAGAAGCATGTCAAACGCTGTTTAAAATACATTTTTTATGCTATTTTTCTCGTAAAATAGCGATAATATTCCAACCGGACGATGTTGTTTTCGTTCAAACAGGTGAAGAAAAACATGGAATCCTGTCGTGCGCACGCATCTCTAGGCTCTGAGCCACTAGGCTGACCATTCACAAACAGAGCTGCTGAACCTTGCCCAGAGACTGCAGAGATCCCAATCCACTTTCTGGCGCCTTCAGAGAGCCTATGGAAGCCTTAGAAATTGTCATGTTACAGCAGAGATACTGTATTTTCGATAGAGATGACCTAGAAGGACAAGAAATGGTCAGACAGGCCACTTCCTGTATGGAATCTTCTCAGGTTTTGGCCTGCCATATGAGTTCTGTTATAGTCACAGACACCATTCAAACAGTTTTAGAAACTTTAGAGTCCTTTCTATCCACATATACTAATTATATGCATATTCTATTTTCTGGGCCAGAGTAGTAACCAGATTAAATCGGGTACGTTATTTTCACCCGGTCATGAAAATAGTGCCCCCTATACATAAGAAGTTAACAGGGGAAAAAAATCGCTAGTGTTTATTCGCAGTGCTGAGCTAGTATTTTAACTAACATGTAAAGTTAGCTAATGTTTCATCCCCTCGCGACTGAGGTGATTGAATAAGCTAAGCTGGTGAGTAGCTACCATAGCCAGGTCAGCTCTTGCCTCTAATTATCTGTCAGATAGTGATATGAGGTGGCTATTATTACCATCTAACAGCTGGTGTTTGTATGGACATATTTTGTAGCCTTTGTTTTGTCATGTTTCAGAAGTAAATTAACCTGGCAAGATTCCTCAGTTGATGAGAGTGCAGACCAAAAGTTGGCTTACATTAGCTATTATTTTTGCCTCAATCAAACTAAACCTGAATCAAATTATGTAACCATCGGCCAACGGGTTGAAGATTGATATTCTGATGTTTTTTCAGTGCAATGTGAGTTGTATTAGTAAGTATGTCAACGTAAGTATAACTTAAGAAATAGGTTAAATTACCAGAGATTCTCACATAGCCCTTACATTGTATTACTGGGCTATATCAACCAATATGCTAGATGTAGTTTGAAGAGAGCAGAGTTGGAGACAATTGCACTTTCTCTTGAGCTATTTGTATAACCTACCTTTTATGAGTGGGAAGATTTTCAGACAGGGAAATATGGAGGATCAATGTTTAAGCCTATTTCTAGGGAATGTAGTAAACTATAGCCTAATCATAGGTGTATTTAGGAAGTACATTTCCATGGAAAGATAACTGTCCCGTGCTTCTCCGCCATGTATACAAAAACTGTAGCCTACTCTATTTAATTGAGACCACATGCACACCTGATCTTGTAGGTACAGCATGACTACTGACCTGGAGGCAGCAAGAATGATGACAATGACATTTGCTATTAGTGATGGGTCGTTCGCGAACTAATCGACTCTAAGAGCCGGCTCTTGTAGGTGAACGTTGGGAGCCGGCTCGCATATCAGAAGAGCCAAATATATTTATAAAAATATATATTTTTTAGATATGAATAATCATCAGATTTAAATCAATAGAATTAACTTACATCTAGACGTTCCGCTAGCGGAACACCTGCTCCAATAGCCAATGATGGGCGTGGCGCGAATAACAAATTCCTCAAAAATACAAAAACTTCAATTTTTCAAACATATGACTATTTTACACCATTTTAAAGACAAGACTCTCGTTAATCTAACCACACTGTCCGATTTCAAAAAGGCTTTACAACGAAAGCAAAACATTAGATTATGTCAGCAGAGTACCCAGCCAGAAATAATCAGACACCCATTTTTCAAGCTAGCATATAATGTCACATAAATCCAAACCACAGCTAAATGCAGCAATAACCTTTGATGATCTTCATCAGATGACACCCCTAGGACATTATGTTATACAATACATGCATGTTTTGTTCAATCAAGTTCTTATTTATATCAAAAACCAGCTTTTTACATTAGCATGTGACGTTCAGAACTAGCATACCCCCCTCAAACTTCCGGTGAATTTACTAAATTACTCACGATAAACGTTCACAAAAAACATAAATTATTTTAAGAATTATAGATACAGAACTCCTCTATGCACTCGCTATGTCCGATTTTAAAATAGCTTTTCGGTGAAAGCACATTTTGCAATATTGTCAGTAGATAGCCCGGCATCACAGGGCTAGCTATTTAGACACCCAGCAAGTTTAGCACTCACCAAAGTCAGATTTACTATAAGAAAAATGTTATTACCTTTGCTGTTCTTCGTCAGAATGAACTCCCAGGACTTCTACTTCAATAACAAATGTTGGTTTGGTCCCAAATAATCCATTGTTATATCCAAATAGCGGCGTTTTGTTCGTGCGTTCAAGACACTATCCGAATGGTAAAGAAGGGTGACGAGCACGACACATTTCGTGACCAAAAAATTCTAAATATTCCATTACCGTACTTCGAAGCATGTCAACCGCTGTTTAAAATCAATTTTTATGCCATTTTTCTCGTAAAAAAGCGATAATATTCTGACCGGGAATCTGCGTTTAGGTAAAAAGATGAAAGAAAATAAAGCATGGGGTCGACTCGTGCACACGCCTAAGCCCATTGTCCTCTGATCGGCCACTTACCAAAGGCGATAATGTGTTTCAACCAGAGGCTGCCTCGATATCATTCAGCTTTTTCCCGGGTTCTGAGAGCCTATGGGAGCCGTAGGAAGTGTCACGTTACAGCAAAGATCCTCAGTCTTCAATAAAAAGAGCCAAGATGAACAAGAACTTGTCAGACAGGTCACTTCCTGTATGGAATCTTCTCAGGTTTTTGCCTGCCATATGAGTTCTGTTATACTCACAGACACCATTCAAACAGTTTTAGAAACTTTAGGGTGTTTTCTATCCAAAGCCAATAATTATATGCATATTCTAGTTTCTGGGCAGGAGTAATAATCAGATTAAATCGGGTACGTTTTTTATCCGGCCGTGAAAATACTGCCCCCTAGCCATAACAGGTTAACTAATTCAAAGAACAAAAAAAAAAAAATAATAATATAGGCCTAAATGCTCAAGCGAACACATTCGTTCTGACTGTCTGCTCAGACTAACAGCCTCACCTGTTGTTCCTGTCAATCAGACATGCAGTGTCAACCAATGAACCAAAGATGCGTGAGGGAGGGCTGAGCCAACTCACTCACAGTCACACACCTAGCAGCCGAGGAGAGAGAGGAAGGACAGCTGTGAAAACAACAGCTGGAAAATGAGTCGGAAGCACAGTAGCATTTGGATGCATTTTAATAATGTAGACAATGTTAGAGCACATTGTAGAATTTGTCAAAACAAAATCTCATATTAAGCTGGTTCTACGCACAACCTACACCGGCATATGTGAACTGTGCACCCAACTGTGAAGCTAGCTGTAGCAAGAAAGTAGCGGGCCTGCTAGTGATAGTGGTGGAGCCAGCAACTATACACAGATGTATCCACTCAGTCAGCTAGACCTACTCCGCGACCCACAGCAACGCAGTCTTCTATGGACCAGTTTATGCCAAAGTCTATGTCTGTAGAAAAACAAGGCCAAATTGATATTGCATTGGCTAAAATGATTGCCACCGATTTCCAGCCATTTTCGATCGTGGAGGACAGAGGTTTTAGATATTATAGAAATAGTCTAAATCCAATGTACACAATTCCAAACACAAAAACCCTTTCAAAATCACTTATTCCACAACTGTATGAGAGCACACAGGCTTCAGTGCGGGATAAAGTCCAAAATGCTACTGCAGTTTGTCTTACCACTGACTGCTGGACATCAAGGGTAACCACTTCTTAAATGTCGGTTACATGTCACTTCATTGAATATTTTTCAATGTCTAGTTGTCTTCTGGACTGCTTTGAGTTCAGCGACAAACACACCTCAGAGAACTTGGCAGAGGAACTGTTAAGAGTGGCCAGAGAATGGCAAGTAGATGGAAAAGTGGTCTGTTGTGTTAGCGACAATGCAGCTAACATAACCAAAGCCATGAAAATGTTCAAATGGACCCATCATCCATGTCTTGCCCACACAATCAACCTGATTGTATAGATGCTCTGAAGGTGATGAAGCCCACTGTAGACAAAGTGAAAGCAGCTGTGGAATACTTCCACAGGAGAACAGTAGGTGCTGAAAAACTAAACTCTACACAATGCCAGATGGGGATGCCTAAGCTGAGGCCTAATCAAGACTGCACTACAAGGTGGAATTCAACATTTTATATGTTGACGCGGTTTCTTGAGTCAAAGGATGCCATCATCTCTAACCTGGCCACTGTCAATGCACCTGCTGATGCTCTGACCCAAGAGGAATGGGAGGTGGTGGAGGAGGTGTGCAGAGTCCTGGAACCCTTTGAGCAGATCACTGTGGAGATCAGTGGAGAGAGGTACAGTAAGCAGTTATTACTACATCATTATATAATCCAGTATTATATATGTATATGAGCAGTAGATGAGAATGTAGTATCAGTAGACAAAACATGAACGTGAACTTATAAGTTACTGTTCTCTCTTTTCAGCTATGTGACAGCCTCAAAAATGATACTCCTTTGTAAGGGTCTGCAGCGAATCATAGCCAGCCACCAGAGAGAAGCAAATGTAACCACAGGACATGTGACAGAGTTGTCATGACGTTGCCCTCTCTCTGGGAACAGGGAGCACAGTTGACCCCCTCCCCCTTGCACCATCCCCCTACCTACCTCTCCCTACCCAGGCCCTGTGAAAACGGTCGTAAAATTCTAAAGGAGAATGTCCTGCCGCATGGCCCAGTTGAGACAGAGAGGGGTTTCATAGAGAGACAAAGGAAATTCTTCCAACTCACAGAATTGGGGAACCGAACGACATTTATGTTCTGGAGAAGGTATAAAAGATCGGTGAAGAATCCAGCTACGAACTGGTCCGCTTGGTACAATTTTGTGAGGCTCATTAGAAACAATATTGCCATATTACCATAATAATGTTTATATAATAGCCTCAGCTATGGGACTTACATCTAAATGGTTGTATACAATGATTTAATAAGATTAAAGCTATTTGGAATATGTAGAGTGGCTATGTACTGATGTTAATGTGATAGAATTGTATTTCTGTTCAAAGCTTAACTCAGTCATCGGCACGCCCCCAGGGACACAGACAAGACCTGGCGTCATGAGACAGCCTTTTTCTGTCATTCCGAATAAAACACCCACCCAGGGTTACTTTCTTCAGACCAGGCCTCCACTCCGAGTTGGCCAATAGGTTTGACCATCCAATTCCTCTACTGAAAGTTAACTACACCACGTGGTTAACTTTTAGACTATCGATACCGACAGAATAAGAACAAGTCTTTGATATTCATTATTAGTCTGCAGCTAAGTACTCGATATCATCGAACGCGAAGACCGACGAAACATCCATTCTATAACGACATTAATGAATGTCGCTTTGAAAGATCCATTCTAACCGATAGAGAGAGAGAACGCGGACAAAACTCTCCAACAGGACAAAAACTCTCCAACAAGGATCCCGACGACACACTGAGCGTAAATATATATTGATTGCAATTGTTCCCGAATGAGTGAGTGTTCATGTGCAAAGGCTTAGCATATCAATTGTTAATATTTATCAACTCTGTGTGCCTTCTCCGCTGCCCCCACCCCCTTTATTTGTTTAACAGGCCGCCATGCCTGTTTAGCCCACTAGGACACATTACTCCACCAATGCTTTGTGACAATAACCAACTGTTTGTACGCTTTCTGTGAATTACTTAGTTTAGTAAATACATGATTTTAAGACAATTGATGTATGGATGACTTTTAGTAAAGGCTGGATTCGTGCAGATACAACAATTTACGACGTTTGGAATGAGACTGGACGCGAGGTAAAATACACCATTTAAACCAGAAGATAATTGGCCTATAATATAATATATAATTTTATAATATAGGAAAGTTATATTAGGAAAATTATAACTTTGTAATCTGAATATTTTCCTTGGTGCCCCAATCTCCTAGTTAATTACAGTTAAACGATGAATCAGTTTAATCGCATAATAATAATAACAGGGAGTTATTTTGATAAACATGTCTTCAGTTTAATGGTGCCCAAAGACACGACAGAGTTGACACCCGATGTTCATCAATGGACAGAAAGTTCCACAGAATGGAATATAATCACATGTTATCAGAAACCGCTGCACTTGACCCCAGATTTAAGAAGTTAGCCTTCAGTGATGCCAAAGCGATTGATGAGGCTCGTCAAAGAATAACCTCAGCAGCAGGGATGGACTGCCCCAGCAGTCAGCTGGCTCAGGCACCAGGGCAACAGGAAGAAGAGGGAGCAGATGGAGCAAAAGCACCAGCAGTAGTGCCACAAACGTCTGTTGTTTGGATGCTGTTTGACTGCAGTGCATCTCCTCCTCATGGACTGCACCAGGTTTGACAGTTCTTGCTGTGATATGTTACCCCACTCTTCCACCAAGGCACCTGCAAGTTCTCTGACATTTCTGGGGGTAATGGCCCTAGCCTTCACTCTCCGATCCAACAGGTCCCAGATGTTCTCAATGGGATTGAGATCTGGGCTCTTTGCTGGCCATGGCAGAACACTGACATTCCTGTCTTGCAGGAAATCACACACAGAACGAGCAGTATGGCTGGTGGCATTGTCATGCTGGAGGGTCATGTCAAGATGAGCCTGCAGAAAGGGTACCACATGAGGGAGGAGGATGTCTTTCCTGTAACGCACAGTGCTGAGATTGCCTGCAAATGACAACAAGCTCAGTCCGATGATGCTGTGACACACCGCCCCAGACCATGACAGACCCTCCACCTCCAAATTGATCCCACTCCAGAGTACAGGCCTCGGTGTAACGCTCATTCCTTCGACAATAAACGCGAATCCAACCATCACCCCTGGTGAGACAAAACCGCGACTTGTCAGTGAAGAGCACTTTTTGCCAGTCCTGTCTGGTCCAGCGATGGTGGGTTTGTGCCCATAGGTGACGTTGTTGCCGGTGATGTCTGGTGAGGACCTGCCTTACAACAGGCCTACAAACCCTCAGTCCAGCCTCTCTCAGCCTATTGCGGACAGTCTGAGCACTGATGGAGGGATTGTGCATCCCTGGAGTAACTCAGGCAGTTGTTGTTGCCATCCTGTACCTGTCCCGCAGGTGTGATGTTCGAATGTACCGATCCTGTGCAGGTGTTGTTACACGTGGTCTGCCACTGCGAGGATGATCAGCTGTCCGTCCTGTCTCCCTGTAGCACTGTCTTAAGCATCTCACAGTACGGACATTGCATTTTATTGCCCTGGCCACATCTTCAGTCCTCATGCCTCCTTGCAGCATGCCTAAGGCACGTTCATGCAGATGAGCAGGGACCCTGGGCATCTTTTTTTGGGTGTTTTTCAGAGTCAGTAGAAAGGCCTCTTTAGTGTCTTAAGTTTCTTTAACTGCGACCTTAATTGCCTGTCGTCTGTAAGCTGATAGTGTCTTAACGACCGTTCCACAGGTGCATGTTCATTAATTGTTTATGGTTCATTGAACAAGCACGAGAAACAGTGTTTAAACCCTTTACAATGAAGATCTGTGAAGTTATTTGGATTTTTATGAATTATCTTAGAAATACAGGGTCCTGAAAAAGGGACTTTTCTTTTTTTGCTGAATTCATTTTAATGAGACACACATACTTGGCGTATTTCAGCTCTCACGCCCAACTAGGAGAGGTAGGCTACTGAAGTTGAAGCAGCGAATTCTGAGTGTGTGAATAATTTGAAAATGTGTGGTTTTAATACAATAGGTAGGCTAACACGTACAAAGCAGAAAGAGGACCATTTCAAAATAATCTGTGCGACAACAAAAATATTTTCATCCCAAAGTCATCTGTCTGACTGCCCGCTCCTGCCTGCAGCATGAAAAATGCCAACCGTGCCAATCTCTGCCCTCTAGTGCCCTCTATTGCATTCAATACACAACACTATGCTCATCATGTCTTTGCAGGATCAGATGGTGACAGTGGTCCCAGCAGACCCAGACAGCCAGGAAAGACCAGTCTACAGAGCTCAGGTGAATTTTGCATTATATTCAGTGAATGATACAAATTTCCATCTTGAGTTGATGGGTAGACCTACAGTAGCTACAGGACAGCAGCTTAACCTTAAACTACAGTCTGGGATCTGGGAATAATGGTCATTTAAATTATTGAACCATTGATTCTATTCTTGGATTATATAATGAATAAATGTGACCCGACTCAGGAAACTTGGCGTATGTTATAAGTCACGACTTCATAGTAGAGCCGTTTGAACGTACAACATTTTTTTTTTCATCAAAAGGCAGGAATGCCTTCTCGAACATATGAACGTTCATTTGCCTTAATATCAAACTTGTATGCCATTGGTAAATACAAATAAAATTGTTAAATTTGAGCCAATTTGGTTCAACCACCAAAAAAGAGCATCCTTAGAGAGCATCCACTAGCCATGATTGTCTGAGATAATGAGTGGGCTGGACATGCCAAGAGATGAGTTTGGATTGGTCTGTCATATAGTACTCGTCTGTCTATTGGAGCTGGTCAGTATGTGTCGAAGGCGGCTTTTAAAAAAATGTATTGTATTGTAAAACTGCATAAACCTAATGTCAAGTTAAAGTGTACTGTTAGCTAGCCTCTCTAGGGTAGGTGGGACGAAATCGTCCCACCTACTCAACAGCCAGTGGAATCCCGTGGCGCTACTCAACAGCCAGTGGAATCCCGTATCTAAGGTATTCAAATACCTTAGAAATGCTATTACTTCAATTTCTCAAACATATGACTATTTTACACCATTTTAAAGACAAGACTCTCGTTAATCTAACCACACTGTCCGATTTCAAAAAGGCTTTACAACGAAAGCAAAACATTAGATTATGTCAGCAGAGTACCCAGCCAGAAATAATCAGACACCCATTTTTCAAGCTAGCATATAATGTCACATAAACCCAAACCACAGCTAAATGCAGCACTAACCTTTGATGATCTTCATCAGATGACAATCCTAGGACATTATGTTATACAATACATGCATGTTTTGTTCAATCAAGTTCATATTTATATCAAAAACCAGCTTTTTACATTAGCATGTGACGTTCAGAACTAGCATACCCACCGCAAACTTCCGGTGAATTTACTAAATTACTCACGATAAACGTTCACAAAAAACATAACAATTATTTTAAGAATTATAGATACAGAACTCCTTTATGCAATCGCTATGTCCGATTTTAAAATAGCTTTTCGGTGAAAGCACATTTTGCAATATTCTGAGTAGATAGCCCAGCCATCACGGGCTAGCTATTTAGACACCCACCAAGTTTAGCCCTCACCAAAGTCAGATTTACTATAAGAAAAATGTGATTACCTTTGCTGCTCTTCGTCAGAATGCACTCCCAGGACTTCTACTTCAATAACAAATGTTGGTTTGGTTCAAAATAATCCCTAGTTATGTTCAAATATCCTCTGTTTTGTTCGTGCGTTCAAGACACTATCTGAAGGGTAAAGAAGGGTGACGCGCCCGACGCGTTTCGTGACAAAAAATGTCTAAATATTCCATTACCGTACTTCGAAGCATGTCAACCGCTGTTTAAATAAATTTTTATGCCATTATTCTCGTAAAAAAGCGATAATATTCTGACCGGGAAACCCTGTTTACGTTCAAAGAGAGAGAAAATAAAAACATGGGGTCGCCTCGTGCACGCGCCTCAGTCTCATTGTCCTCTGACAGACCACTTACCAAAGGCGCTAATGTTTTTCAGGCAGGGGCTAAAAAGACATCATTCAGCTTTTTCACGCCTTTTCCTTATATCAGCTGATATCTCAAAGTGCTGTACAGAAACCCAGCCTAAAACCCCAAACAGCAAGCAATGCAGGTGTAGAAGCACGTTACACTTTGCCAAAGCACAGCCTCCACACCACTGGAGGGATAACTTCAATCATCAACTTACCATCCTGAGACAAGGTTGAGTATAGCCCACAAAGATCTCCGCCACGGCACAACCCAAGGCGGGCGCCAATCCAGACAGGAAGACCACGTCTAACATTAAGTAGCCCTATTTTGAGATGTGAGGTATCACAATCTCTTTCAATAATGGCAGGAATGGAGGAGGTCTTTATTCCAGCGAGATTGCTAAGGCAAACACCGCCATGTTTAGTTTTGCCCAACCTAGGTTGAGGCACAGACACGGTCTCAATGGGGATAGCCGAGCTGACTACACTGCCTGTGCTAGTAGCAGACTCTACTAAGCTGGCAGGCTGGCTAACAGCCTGCTGCCTGGCCTGCACCCTATTTCATTGTGGAGCTAAGGGAGTTAGAGCCAAGTCTATGTTCGTAGATAAGATGAGTGCACCCCTCCAGCTAGGATGGAGTCCGTCACTCCTCAACAGGCCAGGCTTGATCCTGTTAGTGGGTGAGTCCCAGAAAGAGGGCCAATTATCTACAAATTCTATCTTTTGGGAGGGGCAGAAAACAGTTTTCAATCAGCGATTGAGTTGTGAGACTGTAGAGCTCATCACTCCCCCTAACTGGGAGGGGGCCAGAGACAACTACTTGATGCCGACACATCTTTCTAGCTGATTTACACGCTGAAGCAATGTTGTGCTTGGTGACCTCCGACTGTTTCATCCTAACATTGTTGGTGCCGACGTGGATAAGAATATCCCTATACTCTCTACACTCAGTAGTTTTAGCTTTAGCCAGCACCATCTTCAGATTAGCCTTAACATCGGTAGCCCTGCCCCCTGGTAAACAGTGTATGTTTGCTGGATGATTCGTTTTAAGTCTAATACTGCGGGTAATGGAGTTGCCAATGACTAGGGTTTTCAATTTGTCAGAGCTAATGGTGGGAGGCTTCGGCATCTCAGACCCCGTAACGGGAGGAGTAGAGACCAGAGAAGGCTCGGCCTCTGACTCTGACTCGCTGCTTAATGGGGAGAACCGGTTGAAAGTTTCTGTTGGGTGAATGAGCAACACCGATTGAGCATTCTTACAGCATTTCCCTCCAGAAGCCATGAGAAAGTTGTCGGCTGCGGGGACTGTGCGAGCGGTTTTATACTACTATCTGTACTTACTGGTGGCACAGACGCTGTTTCATCCTTCCCTACACTGAAATTACCCTTGCCTAACGATTGCGTCTGAAGCTGGGCTTGCAGCACAGCTATCCTCGCCATAAGGCGATCGTTCTCCTGTATATTATGAGTACAGCGACTGCAATTAGAAGGCATCATGTTAATGTTAATACTTAGCTTCGGCTGGTGGAGGTCCTGACGAACCACGTACAGATAAAGCGCCCGGAGTGAAAAAGTTGAATGAAAAAAAAAAGTTGAGTGAAGGAAAAACAAAATATAAACAGTAATTAAAAAGTAAAAACCATAAAGTTGTCAGGTAGCAAAGTAAGGTTAGCAACAAAACGGATTTCAGTGAGCTGTTCTTTCTCTCCTAGATGTCTGGAAGTAGCTGGCAAGTTAGTACAGCATGCTCGGATCAACCCTTAAAGAGATGGGTGGGGCTAAGGCGTAAGAGAGTGTGAACAATGCTGAATGGTGTAGAAAACAGGTGTAGAAAAAAAGGGCTCTCCAATAGTAGTACCAAAACATTGAAAGACGGTTTTCTCAAAAGTGACTTTCAAAGCAGAATTACTTTCCCATTGTTTCCTCAAATGCAGTGTATGATATACCATTTTGTACTGATTCTCTACTTTTAGCCAATGTAAAAAACTGAAATTCAAGTTTTGCTACATAATACCAAATCCAGGTAGTGAGTCACAAATGTACACCAAGGTAATTCTTTGTCATGCCTCATTTTAGGAAGATCAGATGGTGACAGGGATTTCGGCATAGTCAGGCAGCCAGGGAAGACCAGTCTGTGACAGAGGTGAGGTGAATTTTTGCAGATACAACACCTCCAAAGTCGATTTCCAAACTGTATCAACGGTTGATAGAAGCTTTTCCAAATGACAAAGCATGTCAAACAAAAACATGAGGAAGACCTGGGAGACGCTATTGATGATGATGAATGGATACAGATATGTTAAAATGCCCAGTCATGTTCATATAATCTCAGACATAAATGACTACAGTTTAAGACCATTCATAGAACATACTATATGCCAGTGAAACTGTATATCTTGCACTCAGAAATGGTATTGTACTGTTGGAGGTGTAAAGCACAAAAGGGGACATATTTGCATATGCTGTGGACTTGTGAGGGCTGGCTGAATTCTGGCAAAGAGGATGTTCTTTTATCTCAGCATGTCTACAGATTCTCCCTTCTCCTTGTTTGCTTGGAAATGTTGATACTGGAGACTGTTATAAGAAGAAACTATGTAACCTAGCATTTATAGTGGCTAATAAATGCATTGCCTGTCATGACCATCGTATGAATAATTGGACCAAGGCGCAGCGTTAGTAGAGTTCCACATAGTAGAGTTCCCCCCCCAAAGGAGCGGACTCCGACCGCAAAACCTGAAACTAGATGGGGAGGGTTAGTGTGGGCAACTAGCGTCGGTGGCGGCTCCGGTGCGGGACGTAGTACCTGCTCAGACCACGGATCCAGCCATGGAGCCGGGCTGAACGCCGTGCCCGGACTGGGCACCAGCGCAGAGGAAGGCTCCGGCCATGGAGCGGGACTGGACGCCGTGCCTGGACTGAGCACCGGCGCAGAGGAAGGCTCCGGCCATGGAGCGGGACTGGACGCCGTGCCTGGACTGAGCACCGGTGCAGAGGAAGGCTCCAGCCATGGAGTGGGACTGGACGCTGTGCCTGGACTGGGCATCGGCGCAGTGGAAGGCTCCGGCCATGGCACCGGCGCAGGAAGCTCCGGGCCGTGGACCGTCACTGGAGGCTCCGGGCCGTGGACCGTCACTGGAGGCTCTGGGCCATGGACCGTCACTGGAGACTCTGGGCCGTGGGCCGTCACTGGAGGCTCTGAACTGTCGCTGGAGGTTCCGGACTGTAGACTGTCGCTGGAGACTCTGGACTGTACACACGCACTGGTGGACGAGTGCGGGGAGCCGGCACAGGACGTACCGGGCTGGGGAGGCGCACTGGAGGCCTGGTGCGTGGAGCCGGCACGGGTTGAACCGGACTGATGACACGCTCCTCAGGGAGAGTGCGGGGAGCCGGCACAGGACGTACCGGGCTGGGGAGGCTCACTGGAGGCCTGGTGCGTGGAGCTGGCACAGGTTGCACTGGACTGATGACACGCTCCTCAAAACGCCTGCGCTGCAGCATACTCCTAGCCAACATCTCTCTCCGATATCCCTCCTCAAACTGCTCCATCGACTCCCAGACGGTCTCTGGCTCTCTCCTCGGCCGACCGACCCTTGTGGCCCCCCCCAAAATAAATCTTGGTGTTGCCCTTGGGTTGTTTGTGGCCGCGGACCCCGGCGTCGTCGCTGTCCTCCTTTACTCCTTAGCGACTCCCGCCAAGGAAGGGTCTCGCATCCACCTAGTATCTCTTCCCATGACCAACTCTCCTTCACCTCCTGGGCACGCTGCTTGGTCCTGTTTAGGTGGGATATTCTGTCACGACCGTCGTATGAATAATTGGACCAAGGCGCAGCGTGAGTAGAGTTCCACATTTTAATGATAGTGAAACTTCCAAAACAACAAAAATATAACGATCGTGAAATACATAGCGCACATAGACACTCATAAAAAACAAAAAAGGACACACTAAGTATGATCCCCAATTAGAGGTAACGATATTCAGCTGCCTCTAATTGGGAACCATACACACACACACCAACATAGAAATATAATACCTAGACACCCCCCTAGCCACACCCTGACCTAAAACACCATAGAGAACCCCGAGGGCTTTCTATGGTCAGGGCGTGACATTGCCATTAATTGGAAGGTTGAAAGGTTCCTCCCACAATGTATGGAAGAAATGTCAAGTTATGTACAGTATCACTCGATTTGTTTTGAGATTAAGGCTACACTGTGAAACTTTCATAAGGTCTGAATGCCTGATTTGGAATACTGTATGACAAAAGGAGTCTGCATTGAAAACATGCCCACGTCAGGGGAGATTTAGGCAATCCCTAGCTGCTGCGCTGCTCAGTCCTGGCCCCAGGGGTCTGCTGTAATCTTGTTACTCTGGCCTTGGCCTAACACACCTGAAACCAATAATTAATGTTTCACTAAGATCCTAAAGCTGAAGGGGGGGTGTTGGGTTGGGGCGTTACAGGACCGTGGACCCCTAACAGCAGGACGGGGTGACCTAGGTATATAGTGTGCAAGTAAAAAGAGCTCTACAGTACAATTAGGCCTATGATATGAATTACATTACATTTACATTTACATTTACGTCATTTAGCAGACGCTCTTATCCAGAGCGACTTACAAATTGGTGCATTCACCTTATGATATCGAGTGGAACAACCACTTTACAATAGTGCATCTAAATCTTTTAAGGGGGGGGGGGGTTAGAAGGATCACTTTATCCTATCCTAGGTATTCCTTGAAGAGGTGGGGTTTCAGGTGTCTCCGGAAGGTGGTGATTGACTCCGCTGTCCTGGCGTTGTGAGGGAGCTTGTTCCACCATTGGGGTGTCAGAGCAGCGAACAGTTTTGACTGGGCTGAGCGGGAACTGTGCTTCCTCAGAGGTAGGGGGGCCAGCAGGCCAGAGGTGGATGAATGCAGTGCCCTTGTTTGGGTGTAGGGCCTGATCAGAGCCTGAAGGTATGGAGGTGCCGTTCCCTTCACAGCTCCGTAGGCAATCACCATGGTCTTGTAGCGGATGCGAGCTTCAACTGGAAGCCAGTGGAGTGAGCGGAGGAGCGGGGTGACGTGAGAGAACTTGGGAAGGTTGAACACCAGACGGGCTGCGGCATTCTGGATGAGTTGTAGGGGTTTAATGGCACAGGCAGGGAGCCCAGCCAACAGCGAGTTGCAGTAATCCAGACGGGAGATGACAAGTGCCTGGATTAGGACCTGCGCCGCTTCCTGTGTGAGGCAGGGTCATACTCTGCGAATGTTGTAGAGCATGAACCTACAGGATCGGGTCACCGCCTTGATGTTAGTGGAGAACGACAGAGTGTTGTCCAGGATCACGCCAAGGTTCTTAGCACTCTGGGAGGAGGACACAAGGGAGTTGTCAACCGTGATGGCGAGATCATGGAACGGGCAGTCCTTCCCCGGGAGGAAGAGCAGCTCCGTCTTGCCGAGGTTCAGCTTGAGGTGGTGATCCGTCATCCAATTACATGGAGGGTGTACTGTTTCTATGTGTTTCTGTGTAGGTGTATGTGTGTTTTCATGCAACTTTTGTTTTCCAAACACTTCCCTTGAGACATAAAAAAAGATGAGAAGGAAGTTGTGTTTGGGAGAGAGTTGAATTACTGACTAGACTGGTGGGGGTCGGGTGTGTAGGCGGCTTGGGTTGGCTGGGCTGTCTGGCTGAAGGATGGGACTAAAAACAAATAAAAGATAACTATTGTAATACATACTGTGTCTGTAAAATGTATTTAGTATCTATAAGCTGGAAGTAGAAGCCTAAGTGTTGTTGTCCATTAGTTTACTCCAATTAGGGGAGGGATGGTAGGGTTAGGAGAAAATAAACGAAATATATAAAAAATGATATATGGGGGATTGGAAATGATGCAGACAATTACATTGATGGAAGCCAGAATCTATCTGCAGTATTAAAGCTGATCAATCTCCAGAAGAAAACATATACAGTGCCAAAAGTTTGGACACACCGTTCTCATTCAAGGGTTCTCTTTATTTTTACTATATTCTACATTGTAGAACTGTCATGCTCGTTGTTGGAATGAGACCAAGGTGCAGCGTGGTAGGCGTACATCTTTCTTTTATGAGATGAACACCAACAAAACAACAAAATACAAAAACCAAACGTAACGTTCTGCAGGCTTCACAGCAGCTATACAAAAACAAGATCCCACAATCACAGGTGGGACAAAGAGCTGCCTAAGTATGATACCCAATCAGAGACAACAATAAACAGCTGCCTCTGATTGGGACCATACTAGGCCAACAAAGAAATAGAAACATAGATATGCCCACCTAAGTCACACCCTGACCTAACAAAATAGAGAATAAAAAAGGCTCTCTAAGGTTAGGGCGTGACAAGAACAATAGTGAAGACATCAAAACTATGAAATAACACATATGGACTCATGTAGTAACCAAAAAAGTGTTAAATTAAACTATATTTATTATTTGAGATCGCAATTGTGTTGAGGTCGGGTGATTGTGGAGGTCAGGTCATCTGATGCAGCACTCAATCACTCTCTATCTTGGTCAAATAGCCCACACATAGCCTGGAGGTGTGTTGGGTCATTGAGATATCAGCTGATGTAAGAAGGGCTTTATAAATACATTTGATTTGATTTGATTGTCCTGATGAATCAATCTAAACACACTACCCTGTAATGGGGTAGTCGCCTCTTCACTGTTGACTTTGAGGCTGGTGTTTTGCGGGTACTATTTATTGAAATCTGCCAGTTGAGGACTTGAGGCATCTGTTTCTCAAACTAGACACTCTAATGTACTTGTCCTCTTGCTCAGTTGTGCACCGGGGCCTCCCACTCCTCTTTCTATTCTGGTTAGAGCTAGTTTGCGCTGTTCTTTGAAGGGAGTAGTACACAATTTTGTACGAGATCCTCAGTTTCTTGGCAATTTCCTGCATGGAAAAGCCTTCATTTCTCAGAACAAGAATAGACTAACGAGTTTCAGAAGAAAGGTCTTTGTTTCTGGCCATTTTGAGCCTGTAATCGAACCCACAAATGCTGGTGCTCCAGATACTCAACTAGTCTAAAGAAGGCCAGTTTTATTGCTTCTTTAATCAGAACAGTTTTCAGCTGTGCTAACATAATTGCAAAAGGGTTTTCTAATGATCCATTAGACTTTTAAAATTATAAACTTGAATTAGCTAACACAACGTGCCATTGGTTGCTGATAATGGGCCTCTATACGCCTATGTACAGTGGTTCCTCCTTTAAAAGTTGCTCCATACTGTGGCACAACTTGCGTGCTGCCGCAGATTTCTGTGGCATAACATTAAATTGTCAGCCGTTTTTTCTGTTACTGCAAGTTATTGCGAGTTTGACCATAAGAAGGCATCTTTGAGAAGCATTTGATAGTATTCCGTATTGACATTACCAGAGAATTTAAAACGTTTTTTTTGTAATAACATAGTATATGTGATTTGAAGAAATTTGGCTTAATTAGTTTGATTAATATTATGGTGTTAATATTCAGAGAAAAACGAAAAACGAAACTCTCAGGGTTTCCGTTAGGATGGAGTGGAAATTATGGTGCTGTCACGGCTTCCGGCGAAGTCGGCTCCTCTCCTTGTTTGGGCAGCGTTCGGCGATCGACGTCACCGGCTTTCTAGCCATCGCCGCTTTATTTTTCATATGTCCATTTGTTTTGTCTTGTTTCATACACACCTGGTTTTCATTCCTCAATCAATCTACATGTATTTAGTCCTCTGTTCCCCATCATGTCTTTGTGTGTAATTGTTAATGGTGTATGTTCACGTGCGATACTTTTATAGTTTATGCTCTGTGATTTTGGGCACTTATGTCATTTTTTGTGCCTATTGTTGAACGGAATAAAAGTGTGCCTGTTTACTCTACTCTGCTCTCCTGCACCTGACTTCGCCTCCCTTACACAGCCTTAACAGGTGCTGTACAATGTGACGGAAGGGAGTAGGCTACAGGACTGGAGGATTCTGAATTGTTTGCCTTCATTAGACAACTTTGTTCCAATATTTCTGTAAATCAGTGATATTTATTCCCATAGTAATTTGTTATGCATCCATAACTAAATCAACATCTGCAATTTGAAAGAGTATTATTCTATCATTATTTTATTTATTAAATGTGTTTTTGTTTATTAGGCTATTGTGCAGTCTACAATACATACTGTAGTAAACATGGGACAGTGCCTAATTCCTTACGTAAGGGAGAGCAGGCCATATCTGTACTACAGAATGCGGGGCACACAGGAGACTGGTGTTATTTCATAGTTGTGATCCTGGAATGAGTAGGTGTGTCCAAACATTTGACTGGTACATGCTTAATTAGCTTGATTAATATTATGGTGTTTCAATTCCATGAAAAATGAAAAACCCTCTGGGTTTCCGTTAGGATGGAACAGAAAATATGGCGCCGTTCAACATGACACTCATAAATCAGAGCGTTGTCAGATTGTCAGTTTGTAAATTCAGACCGTTTCGCTCTTGGAGCGCACACTGGACGTTCGGGCCGAGGAGTAGGGTTGATTTGAGCGTTCTGGCTTTACAACGGCAGTCAAGCACCCAAGCTAACGTTGGCTAGCTTGCTAGCTACTTCCAGACACAAATGAGACCACTCTGACCATTTTCCTCGCCCTAGCAGAGCTGGTTAGGCAGTTTTCATGTTAACCAGAGCGTTAGTGACTGTACTGCTGGAAAAATGTAATTACGATTTTTTTGACAACGTTTACTGACACCAGCCATATTCAACCTGTGTTGAGCACTCGTAAATTCATTATTCCGTACTCTGGTACACTCAGACGAGAGTGCTCTGAAATCGGTGTAGATAAGCAGTAGTTATCTACTGGTAGTAGTTAGATAACCTATAGTTAATATTCTGGCAAGTTTGATGTATAACTACTAACGTTAGGTAGCTAGCTAACATACCGGTAATTACTGCTGTAATGATATGCTATGTGGTTCGTAAGGACAGCGTAGCTCACAAATTGTCAACCAACATAATGTGTAAGGTAACTTATTTGAAAAGTCATTACTTTATTACATTGAGTAGCAAGCTACCCCTTGGTCATTAGGGCAAATCTGGTCTATGAGAGGAGTTTTTTCCCACACCTAGCTCGGCTATTAGACTATTCTTTAGTAAAGGTTGAATAGTCTATTGTTCGGGTATTAGCCCCCCTCCCCAACTTGCAACAAATTGTTGTTGTTCCAATCTCGTTCCTTTCCCTCTTCCACGCGTCATTATTCTGTGCCTGAGTGGCTCGCTTGTGGGCGTGCTGGCAGGATATGGCAGCATCTTTGGTTGTGCGTTAAGAATTCTGCACGTTTGTATGAAGGTGTGGTTATTCACAGGTAAATTGTTATACACTATGGAGGTACATTTGTGTCTTTTCGTCAAGAGCAAAACCTTTTTTATTTTCAATCAAAAATAATTGTTCTTCCGACACAAAGGAAGTCATAGCGGACACCTACGAAGAAGGACTGTGTGATGATGGCATCTCAGGTAAGCAGTACTGGGCGTTCTTCTGTTGAACTTTTACATAGCTAGTAGTTAGCTCCTACAATTCAGTGTCGGTTCATAACATTCTACTATATTACATACATACAGTTGAAGTCGGAAATTTACATACACCTTAGCCAAATAAATTTAAACGCAGTTTTTCACAATTCCTGACATTTAATCCTAGTAAAAATTCCCTGTCTTAGGTCAGTTAGGATCACCACTTTATTTTAAGAATGTGAAATGTCAGAATAATAGTAGAGAGAATGATTTATTTCATTTCAGCTTTTATTTCTTTCATCACATTCCCAGTGGGTCAGAAGTTTACATACACTCAATTAGTATTTGGTAGCATTGCCTTTAAATTGTTTAACTTGGGTCAAACATTTCAGGTAGCCTTCCACAAGTTTCCCTCAATAAGTTGGGTGAATTTTGGCCCATTCCTCCTGACAGGGATGGTGTAACTGAGTCAGGTTTGAAGGCCTCCTTGCTCGCACATGCTTTTTCAGTTCTTCCCACAAATTATCTATAGGATTGAGGTCAGGACTTTGTGATGACCACTCCAATACCATTAACAATGTCTACACTGTATTTCTGATCAATTTTATGTTATTTTAATGGACAAGAAATGTGTTTTTCTTTCAAAAGCAAGGACATTTTTAAGTGACCCCAAACTTTTGAATGGTAGTGTGTCAAACAAAAATGACTGATTTCAAAGTTTAACAAATCATACAACTCTATGCACAAGGACTACTTTGAACAATTTCAATTCAACATTTTACAAAAAAACTTTTACTCGAAGAACTGTTCAGATGCTAAGTTTGGTAAAAATTATTTTAAAATCTCCCTGAGTTTATGTGTCCATGTTTTCCTAAAACTCTGTTAAATAACTACTCTGAATTAAGATTCAAAGATGTCTGCAGAAATAATGGGGTGTCAGCTATGACATGACACATTGACTTTGAAAAAATAACACTTATTATTGAACTACAGTAGGTGAAGGGAATTTACACCTCTAACAGAATTACGGTAACATAATTTCATCATAGGTCTCTGATGTGTACTACACAGAAATACCTAATTATGGATATGAAGTTCATTCTATAGCCTAAATAGACAAAGGTAGAAATTTGCAATATCCTACTTTGCGTATTATTATTATTTGGGTATTATTATAATGAGCTCTCTAAGAGCTAGCATCGATTTTGTGCACTATATTATTATTGTGATCCTCACCAGTAACCAAATATGTTGTGGTTGTAACGGCTGTCGTCGGGAATAGAGGACCAAAACGCAGCAGGAATGTGGATGCTCATCTTGTATTTATTTTAAAATAAAGAGAACACCAAAATAACAAAATGAAGACCGCACGAACAACAAAACAGTCTTGTCACGCTCACACAGGCAAAACAAGAAACAATCTCCCAAAACACTACACCAAACAATTACCCATATATAGGACTCTCAATCAGAGGCAACGAGAAAGCACCTGCCTCCAATTGAGAGTCCAACCCCCCATTAACCTACACATAGAAATACCACAAACCAGAAAGAACATAGAGATACAAAACATAGAACATAGACCAAAACCCGGAAATAATAAATCAAACACCCTACTACAGAAATCACCACCCCGAACCACATAAACAAAATACCCTCTGCCACGTCCTGACCAAACTACAATAACAAATAACCCTTATACTGGTCAGGACGTGACAGTGGTTATCTCACATTATTCAAACACCACAATCAAATTATAACTTTTGTACTCTATAGATTAAATGTTGCAAAAATAATAATCTGAACATCTTGTCAGTACAAAACTCAAATATTTTGGCATTTCTCTGCATCCTTGACAATCTCTAATCAATGTCCAAAAAATGCACACGTAAACCTTCACATCATCTTCTCTCGTTTGTGGCACCAATTTGAAGGGTTATTACATGCTGACCACACTGCTCTTATTACGTGCGCGAGCGTTGCAAAATAAATGTACAAATATTTGTTCAATCATTTCATCAAAACTGCTCACTTGCGCCAACAAGCGTCTGCATAGCCAGGCGCTAAAATAGAACTTGGTTCTATTTTTGATGTATGACGCACAGCAAGTCCCGCCTCTCCCATCTCCTCATTGGTTTTTATGGGCATATACCCACGTGGGTGATTGAAAGATTAACTGAGGTCCACACTCCAGTCCAGTTGGTGGTAGTTGGTTGCCAACTGCCATATAAAGTCCAAAGAAGAAGAAGAAGACTGAAGGAGGAGTAGAGGACCTTGTGCATTTCGGGGAACTAAATAACATCCCAATTGTTATATCCCAGGACAAATTAGCTAGCAACAGCAAGCTAGCTAGCTAAATTCCCATGAAATGTTTCATGCGTTTTGACCTGTCCCCAAATGAATAGTTTGTTTTGATATTTCAACCTGTGGGTCCTGATCGCATCTGGTGTGGATGGATAAAATCAACATGCTCATGATGGCGCACGACGAGGGTCTGAGTTCGTTTTGAGTGTTCACACTGCACAAAAATGATAAGGCAACCGCACCGAGTTCACCAAAATTGTCTGAAAGGGACCAAGTGTGAAAAAACCCTTAGATTTATCATAGAAAAAACTGAGCATTGCTTTGTGTCAGTGGTTGCAGCTTTACAATGCAGAAAACTGCTCTTCTCTAGGCCAAAATGTTCAAAATAAGATATTTTACCTGAGCTAAAAATAAATCTTTCTGACAGTTGCGAGACGCTCTTAAAGCGATACACACAAATGAACCATCATAAGTAAGGAACTATGAAAATAGTTCATATAAACCCTATTTAATCTATACAAAAAAACTTGGTCACAGAAAATATGGTTTGCAGTATGGATCAGCTAAGATGGAGGTCATTACCAGTGAAAGAGAGCGACCCGGCTCAACATATTTGACTTGTTTGTAACTCACTGACACCACCCTCGGTTAGAGAGGAATAAAGCAGCCCAAGACTTAACAGACACAATAACTTTATTCAGTCAAATCGGAGGGCATGTTGTCCGGACCTCTGGCAGTCTATGGGGTACCACAGGGTTCAATTCTCGGGCCAACTCTTTTCTCTGTCTATATCAATGATGTCGCTCTTGCTGCGGGCGATTCCCTGATCCACCTCTATGCAGACGACACCATTCTGTATACATCTGCCCCTTCTTTGGACACTGTGTTAACTAACCTCCAAACGAGCTTCAACGCCATACAACACTCCTTCCGTGGCCTCATACTGCTCTTAAACACTAGTAAAACCAAATGCATGCTTTTCAACCGTTCGCTGCCCGCACCCGCCCGCCCGGCTAGCATCATCCCCCTGGATGGTTCCGATCTAGAATATGTGGACAACTATAAATACCTAGGTGTCTGGTTAGACTGTAAACTCTCCTTCCAGACTCATATTAAACATCTCCAATCCAAAATCAAATCTAGAATCGGCTTTCTATTTCGCAACAAAGCCTCCTTCACTCACGCCGCCAAACTTACCCTAGTAAAACTGACTATCCTACCGATCCTCGACTTTGGCGATGTCATCTACAAAATAGCTTCCATTACTCTACTCAGCAAACTGGATGCAGTCTATCACAGTGCCATCCATTTTGTTACCAAATCACCTTATACCACCCACCTCGGCTGGCCCTCGCTACATATTCGTCGCCAGACCCACTGGCTCCAGGTCATCTGTAGGTCTATGCTAGGTAAAGCTCCGCCTTATCTCAGTTCACTGGTCACGATAACAACACCCACCCGTAGCACATGTTCCAGCAGGTATATCTCACTGATCATCCCCAAAGCCAACACCTCATTTGGCCGCCTTTCCTTCCAGTTCTCTGCTGCCAGTGACTGGAACGAATTGCAAAAATCGCTGAAGTTGGAGACTTTTATTTCCCTCACCAACTTTAAACATCAGCTACCTGAGCTGCTAACCGATCGCTGCAGCTGTACATAGTCCATCTGTAAATTGCCCACCCAATCTACCTACCTCATCCCCATACTGATTTTATTTTATTAACTTTTCTGCTCTTTTGCACACCAGTATTTCTACTTGCACATCATCATATGCTCATTTATCACTCCAGTGTTAATCTGCTAAATTGTAATTATTTGCTCCTATTTATTGCCTACCTCCTCATGCCTTTTGCACACACTGTATATAGACTTTCTTTTTTTCTACTGTGTCATTGACTTGTTTATTGTGTTATTGGCTTGTTTATTGTTTACTCCATGTGTAACTCTGTGTTTTTGTCTGTGTCACACTGCTTTGCTTTATCTTGGCCAGGTCACAGTTGTAAATGAGAACTTGTTCTCAACTAGCCTACCTGGTTAAAACCTGTTGGGGCTAGGGGGCAGTATTTGCACGGCCGGATAAAAAACGTACCCGATTTAAACTGGTTACTACTCTTGCCCAGAAATGAGAATATGCATATAATTAGTAGATTTGGATTGAAAACACTCTAAAGTTTCTAAAACTGTTTGAATGGTGTATAACAGAACTCATATGGCAGGCCAAAACCTGAGAAGATTCCATACAGGAAGTGCCCTGTCTGACAATTTGTTCTCCTTCTAAGGCATCTCTATCGAAAATACAGCATCTCTGCTGTAACGTGACATTTTCTAAGGCTTCCATTGGCTCTCAGAAGGCGCCAGAAAGTGGAATGACATCTCTCCTGTCTCTGGGCGAAAAACAGCAGGAGATTTTGTGAGTGGTCAGGCTGAGAACAGTGACACTGGAGATGCGCATTCATGAGAATTCTCCATTTTTTTCTTTCAGCCTTTGAATGCAAACGTCCCACCTTGCCCAGGGAGGTTAAATAAAGGTGAAATAAAAACGCAGGAGAAGATCAACAGGGGAATACACATGGGGATGTACATGGAGATGAAAAGTAGGAGAGGTAGTGGAATGGTAGTGGTTTAGTAAATGGACAGAAACAGAGGTAATGAATACACACATACCTAATGAATACACCAAGTGTCACGGCTGTTAGAAGGAACGGACCAAGATGCAGCGTTTTCGTAGTTCCACATCTTTATTTCAATCTTGAAACTGAATGCAATACATAAGTTACTTGAAACACAAAAACAACAAACCGTGAGGCAGGAGGAACAAACACTCACAAAATATAATCACCCAGAAGAACAGGTGGGACAAACATCAACTTAAATAGGACCTCCAATTAGAGACAACGACAACCGGCTGCCTCTAATTGGAGGTCATGCCAAACATAAAAACCAACATCGAAATCCCAAACTAGAAATTGAACATAGAAATAGAAAAACAGACACACCCCCTGTCACGCACTGACCTACTCTACCATAGAAAATAACAACTTACTATGGTCAGGACGTGATACCAAGGTACAAACACACAGATACAGAATCTTACAGAATATAGCAGTAATAAATGTCAAAAGACTGTATAGCTTGCATATGCCACCTGCAGAGTATTACACAACACAGTAAACTAAGAGGGACAACATACAATAGGCAACAGTAGTAACTATGAAGAACAATACACAAATGTCACACAACTCACTTTGGGCACGCACAACATCCAACAAGTCCAGCGATATGAGTGAGTCCAGTTGTTGATAGGCAGAGACAGACATGTTGCTCTTTGTGACTGGTTGAGAGAGACTGCAAGTATTGTGTGACCTGCCAACACAATCTCACACTTAATTTGTGCAAATATGTACAAAAAGTATTTCAGCAATTTGAGGAATTTTTGGGGCATTGTCGGGTCTTTGGCATCATTAAAGTGAAGAATGTTATTTCATCAAATCAATTCTCTGTAATTATTATTACGTGATTAAACTAATCATGTAAATGTAATTAACTAGGAAGTCGGGGCACCAAGGAAAATCTTCAGATTACAAAGTTATAATTTTCCTAATATAACTCTTCAGATATTTTAATATCTGATCAATTAGTCTTCTAATTAATTAATTATTTTTTACCTCATGTCAGTCTCATTCCAAACGTCATACATTGTTGGTTATCTGCACGAACCTAGCCTTTACTATGAATCATCCATACATCAATTGTCTTAATAATTTATTTACTAACTAAATAATCACAGAAATGCATAAACAAACAAACAGTTGATATGGTTACAAGTAAATGATAGGGGAGGTTCCCTATTGGGCTAAGCCGATATGACGGCTTGGTGGACAAAGGGAAGTGGGTGTGGACTGAGATGGGCGCGAAAGACAAAAGATTCACTACACAATTGATAATTATATTAATTGAAATGCTAATCCTTGCACATGAATGCTCATTCATTCAGGAATAATTGCAATCAATATACACTGCTCAAAAAATAAAGGAAACACTTAAACAACACAATGTAACTCCAAGTCAATCACACTTCTGTGAAATCAAACTGTCCACTTAGGAAGCAACACTGATTGACAATAAATTTCACATGCTGTTGTGCAAATGGAATAGACAACAGGTGGAAATTATAGACAATTAGCAAGACACCCCCAATAAAGGAGTGGTTCTGTAGGTGGGGACCACAGACCACTTCTCAGTTCCTATGCTTCCTGGCTGATGTTTTGGTCACTTTTGAATGCTGGCGGTGCTTTCACTCTAGTGGTAGCATGAGACGGAGTCTACAACCCACACAAGTGGCTCAGGTAGTGGAGCTCATCCAGGATGGCACATCAATGCGAGCTGTGGCAAGAAGGTTTGCTGTGTCTGTCAGCGTAGTGTCCAGAGCATGGAGGCGCTACCAGGAGACAGGCCAGTACATCAGGAGACGTGGAGGAGGCCGTAGGAGGGCAAAAACCCAGCAGCAGGACCCCTACCTCCGCCTTTGTGCAAGGAGGAGCAGGAGGAGCACTGCCAGAGCCCTGCAAAATGACCTCCAGCAGGCCACAAATGTGCATGTGTCTGCTCAAACAGTCAGAAACAGACTCCATGAGGGTGGTATGAGGGCCCGACGTCCACAGATGGGGGTTGTGCTTACAGCCCAACACCGTGCAGGATGTTTGGCATTTGCCAGAGAACACCAGATTGGGAAATTCGCCACTGGCGCCCTGTGCTCTTCACAGATGAAAGCAGGTTCACACTGAGCACATGTGACAGACGTGACAGAGTCTGGAGACGCCGTGGAGAACGTTCTGCTGCCTGCAACATCCTCCAGCATGACCGGTTTGGCGGTGGGTCAGTCATGGTGTGGGGTGGCATTTCTTTGGGGGGCCGCACAGCCCTCCATGTGCTCGCCAGAGGTAGCCTGACTGCCATTAGGTACCGAGATGAGATCCTCAGACCCCTTGTGAGACCATATGCTGGTGCGGTTGGCCCTGGGTTCCTCCTAATGCAAGACAATGCTAGACCTCATGTGGCTGGAGTGTGTCAGCAGTTCCTGCAAGAGGAAGACATTGATGCTATGGACTCAGACCTGAATCCAATTTAGCACATCTGGGACATCATGTCTCGCTCCATCCACCAACGCCACGTTGCACCACAGACTGTCCAGGATGCTTTAGTCCAGGTCTGGGAGGAGATCCCTCAGGAGACCATCCGCCACCTCATCAGGAGCATGCCCAGGCATTGTAGGGAGGTCATACAGGCACGTGGAGGCCACACACACACTACTGAGCTTCATTTTGACTTGTTTTAAGGACATTACATCAAAGTTGGATCAGCCTGTAGTGTGGTTTTCCACTTTAATTTTGAGTGTGACTCCAAATCCAGACCTCCATGGGTTGATAAATTGGATTTCCATTGATTATTTTTGTGTGATTTTGTTGTCAGCACATTCAACTATGTAAAGAAAAAAGTATTTAATAAGATTATTTCTTTCATTCAGATCTAGGATGTGTTGTTTAAGTGTTCACTTTATTTTTTTGAGCAGTATATATTTACGCTCAGTGTGTCATGGTGATCGCTGTTGGAATCGTCCGTCTTTCTGTTGGAAAGCTCTCTCTCTCTGCTTACCTGAAGTCTTTAGTGGTTAGAATGGATACTTCAGAGTATCATTCAGAAATTTTACTATAGACTAGTTGTTTCAGCTGTTGTCGGTTCTCGCAATCCAGGTTGACATCATTTCTAGCTGCAGACTAGTAATTAGTATCTAAGATTTTCTCTTATTCTGTCAGCATCAATAGTCTCAGAGTTTAACCATTTCCACTAGTGTAGCCAATGCTCCACGTGATATGGTTAGGAATTCAACAACCATTACAACCTTAGCTTATACTGAGGTGTTTGTGGTCTCTACTCAAACCTTCGCCCCCTCGGTGATCGAGGTACGCATGGTCTCAAGAGGATTTCTTCAGGTGGGGGATTTATTCCTAACAGTTGAAAAGGGCTGTCCCATGAGCCAGATCATGTCTGTGCTCATAGGGGCAAGCCAATGACTTAGTTAAACTTTATAGGGAATACAATTCTCTCACATTAACAGTTTAAAATCACATTACATAATATCACAAATAGTTTCATCTTTAGTCATTCAGTTTATACAATAATTAAACACAAACCTCATAATGGAGGCTCCTGTATAAACGGAGTTATGGTAATGTGGCTGTATTGTCTTTCATGAGGTCACAAACATGAAACAAAATGGACCGGGTCATAGCTGGCTTCTCAACCGACTGTCTACACATTCTCCAAAACATGGATATTGTTCAGTTCTCAAGTTCTGTGATGTAGAAGAAGTTCCTTTGTTCTCTCTGTGTCTCTTTCTGCATGGCCAGGAGGAGAGTCTCCTCCAGGAATTTACGACCTGAGATAACAGAACCTGGGTGTTGGAGGGAGAAAGGGGGAAGCCACTCGCTATACCCAAAGAGGTCCACATCATGACAGCATATTGTGTGGCTTAATTCGTGTGAAAAAACACTTTTTTATGCGACTTCATTCGAAGGAAAATAGACACATTTTTGTGTGACTTCAATCATAGGAAAATAAATTTTTTGGTGCAAACTTCAGAACAATCTTTTGAAAGTTATTAGAACAATGCAATATGGGCAATGGTGTTCTACATTGCCTTTTTTTTGTGTCCCACATTTATTTAGATAAAAAAACGAACGTGTTATCAATTCAATATTGTTAGTCAACCAGGTTGTCTGAAATAATTATAATATAATAGTAGTCTTAATTGTTTTAAAAAAAAATTATTTATTAAATGCCAATACTGTTTTCTATGCTTGTTTTAGCTTAATACTTTGGAGTACTGGTACACTTGTAGTCATAATGCATTTAATACAACACTCCACTTTTTTGTGTACATTACACCATTTCTTTCATAATGCATTTTATACAAGGCTATGTCGAATTTTATGAGGGTTGCCCGATTGGAGAAAAAAATACAGCTTTGAAAGAAATTGGGTACCGATGAAGGTATTTGATTGGTGAATGGCGATACATTTTTGGCATTTTTATACATGTACTTCATTTCCACTAAAGAAAGCAATACTTTTCAACACACTACTGTAAATAAATGGACACTACCTGTTATAAAATGGAAATTGCTCTCTGTAAATAAATGGTGAGAAATGCTCAGTTTGAAGCCATTCAGCTATGGGTTTCTCAGCCCTATAATAATGATAAACCTTAAAAAGGGTTAATTTAACTTTTTCACACATACCAACAAACAGGTGTGATTATTCTACAGTGGTGCCTGCAACGTATGCTCAAACCGGTGGGATTAGAATGCTTATTTAGCATACACAATCATCCAAACCGGAAAATGTAGGCTACATCAGTCCTAGCGCTAACTGAACAAAGATTGACGTAACACAAGCCGTCATATTTAGATAACTCTCAGCTGACAGAAACTACAATATGAATTCGGTAATAGCAATTACTATTTATAATTAATCACATCACGGGTGAGCTCAATATTGATCGAAATAATTGAATAAAACACTTTCTAGAAATCAAAAGTAATCAGATGATGGGTAGCGCCGCCATGTTTGTTTTTTCGGGTCAACCAAAGATAATAAGAGTAGACAAGATGATTTTGGTCTATTTGCAGTACGCATGTTGAAGGGGGTGTGTCGTCTACGATCATTCACTTCCCTTCATTCACTTCCGGAAGTTCACTCGAATGATGAGTGAACCATTCCTTCACCTCATTATAACATCTTTGGTCTGACAGATGTTTATGTGACACCCAGAATGCATTGTATAATTTCAACAAACTTGGCGCCACACATAGCTGTCAAATAGGTTAGCATTAGCTCTTAAAGTCAGTACAACCTTAAAAAAGTATTTTACACACATCATAGGTGTCCATTATAATCTATACAATAATCAGAATGCATTATTTGTCACCAGTTCTTGAAAATGTGAATAAAACTGTAAATACATCATGCTCCAAACATACATATTACATGCTACAGTAGAAACGACAACACGATACACAGAAACTAAGCCACTTACTTTGATAGGAATGTACACATGTCCAAATTATAATTGCAAGGAAAACAACAATGGAGGCAATGCGAGTGCCAGACAGAAAATGTGCCAGTTTGAGCAAGACTGAGTAAATGTCTGCATACTTGATGTGCAGAATAAATGGGGAAGGGCTTTCCTCGAAGAGCCTCAAACATAAATTGTCCGCAACACTGAAATGGGCTACTTCTATTTGAATTAACGATGAGGCGGAACACAACACAATTCAAACTATTGTTAGAAAATAAAACTTTTTAAAAAAATAATTAGAAATGGACAAGTTGTAACATAGCCTGTAGCATTAGCTCATTATGATCAGTACAACCTCAACAACCTGGGCAAGAGGAATACCCATGTAAGAATGCTGTTCATTGACTATAGCTCAGCCTTCAACACCATAGTACCCTCCAAGCTCATCATTAAGCTTGGGGCCCTGGGTCTGAACCCCACCCTGTGCAACTGGGTCCTGGACGTCATGACGGGCCGCCCACCAGGTGGTGAAGGTAGGAAACAACACCTCCATTTCGCAGATCCTCAACACAGGGGCCCCACAAGGGTGCGTGCTCAGCCCCCTCCTGTACTCCCTATTCACCCATGACTGCGTGGCCACGCACACCTCCAACTCAATCATCAAGTTTGCAGATGACACAACAATAGTAGGCCTGATTACCAACAATGGTGAGACAGCCTACAGGGAGGCAGTGAGGGCCCTTTGTAGAGTGGTGCCAGGAAAATCTGTTTAACTTCCGGTTTGGAGCGAGCAGTCGCACTACGCTTCGCTCCACAGGTAATATTACACTTCATTACATTACAACGGTTTGATTTGTTTGATCTGAGCAATTTTTCTTAGCTAGCTACATAGCCGTTTTTGTATCAAAGATAATCGTGTAGTTTAGAGTAATTAGAGTAATTATCGAGGTTAGCTATCTTCGTCCTCCTAACGTAGTCATCACTGCTAGCTAGCTAGTCAACACTGCTAGCTAGCCAACCAGCTAACTTCTACCGACTAGCAGCACTGTAGAAACTATTACATTACAACGGAACGACTTGATTAGTGTAGTGTTAGTGTTAGTTAGCCAGCTACATAGTTATCTTTGCTGTCTTTGCATCTAAGATAATTGTGTAGTTAGAGTAATTATCGAGGCTAGCTAGCCAGCCGCGACGCGACGCCAGACTTAGTCAACACACCTAGTCATCATTAACCCACTGCTAGCTAGCCAACCGTTACCGACTAGCAGCGCTGTAGATACTAATACTTTACAACGGAATGATTTGACTAGTGCAGTGTTAGCTAGCTAGCTACATAGTTGTCTTTGTCATAGCTTGATAATTGTATAGCTTAGTAATTATCGAGGTTAGCTAGCCAGCTATTTCCGTCCCCCGCGACGCCATTTTTCCAAACCCAGCCAACTATTACCGACGAGCAGCATTGTAGAAACTAAATACATTACAAAGGAACGTCTTGATTAGTGTTATGTTAGCTAGCTACAAAGTTGCTTTTGTATCATGACAAGGTGTAGTACTGAAACTATCGAGGTTACCTAGCCAGCTACACGTTCAAAGTCAACAACGCAGCCACTGCTAGCTAGCCTACTCCACCAGCCAGCAGTACTGTATCATTTTCGTCATTTTAGTCAATAAGATTTTTGCAATGTAAGCTTAACTTTCCGAACATTCGAGACGTGTAGTCCACTTGTCATTCCAATCTCCTTTGCATTAGCGTAGCCTCTTCTGTAGCTTGTCAACTATGTGTCTGTCTATCCCTGTTCTCTCCCCTCTGCACAGGCCATACAAACGCTCCACACCGCGTGGCCGCTGCCACTCTAACCTGGTGGTCCCAGCGTGCACGACCCACGTGGAGTTCCAGGTCTCCGGCAGCCTCTGGAACTGCCGGTCTGCGGCCAACAAGGTTGAGTTCATCTCAGCCTATGCTACCCTCCAGTCCCTAGACTTCCTGGCACTGACGGAAACATGGATTACCACAGATAACACTGCTACTCCTACTGCTCTCTCCTTCAAGCTTAACATCCTTATCATTTATCGCCCTCCAGGTTCCCTTGGAGAGTTCATCAATGAGCTTGACGCCTTGATAAGTTCCTTTCCTGAGGATGGCTCACCTCTCACAGTCCTGGGTGACTTTAACCTCCCCACGTCTACCTTTGACTCATTCCTCTCTGCCTCCTTCTTTCCACTCCTCTCCTCTTTTGACCTCACCCTCTCACCTTCCCCCCCTACTCACAAGGCAGGCAATACGCTTGACCTCATCTTTACTAGATGCTGTTCTTCCACTAATCTCATTGCAACTCCCCTCCAAGTCTCTGACCACTACCTCGTATCCTTTTCCCTCTCGCTCTCATCCAACACTTCTCACTCTGCCCCTACTCAGATGGTATTGCGCCGTCCCAACCTTCGCTCTCTCTCTCCCGCTACTCTCTCCTCTTCCATCCTATCATCTCTTCCCTCTGCTCAAACCTTCTCCAACCTATCTCCTGATTCTGCCTCCTCAACCCTCCTCTCCTCCCTCTCTGCATCCTTTGATTTTCTCTGTCCCCTATCCTCCAGGCCGGCTCGGTCCTCCCCTCCTGCTCCGTGGCTCGACGACTCACTGCGAGCTCACAGAACAGGGCTCCGGGCAGCCGAGCGGAAATGGAGGAAAACTCGCCTCCCTGCGGACCTGGCATCCTTTCACTCCCTCCTCTCTACATTTTCCTCTTCTGTCTCTGCTGCTAAAGCTACCTTCTACCACTCTAAATTCCAAGCATCTGCCTCTAACCCTAAGAAGCTCTTTGCTACCTTCTCCTCCCTCATGAATCCTCCTCCCCCTCCCCCCCCCCTCCTCCCTCTCTGCGGATGACTTCGTCAACCATTTTGAAAAGAAAGTTAACGACATCCGATCCTCGTTTGCTAAGTCAAACGACACCGCTGGTCCTGCTCACATTGCCCTACCCTGTGCTTTGACCTCTTTCTCCCCTCTCTCTCCAGATGAAATCTCACGTCTTGTGACGGCCGGCCGCCCAACAACCTGCCCACTTGACTCTATCCCCTCCTCTCTTCTCCAGACCATTTCCGGAGACCTTCTCCCCTACCTCACCTCGCTCATCAACTCATCCTTGACCGCTGGCTACGTCCCTTCCGTCTCCAAGAGAGCGAGAGTTGCACCCCTTCTGAAAAAACCTACACTCGATCCCTCCGGTGTCAACAACTACAGACCAGTATCCCTTCTTTCTTTTCTCTCCAAAACTCTTGAACGTGCCGTCCTTGGCCAGCTCTCTTGCTATCTCTCTCAGAATGACCTTCTTGATCCTAATCAGTCAGGTTTCAAGACTGGGCATTCAACTGAGACTGCTCTTCTCTGTGTCACGGAGGCTCTCCGCACTGCTAAAGCTAACTCTCTCTCCTCTGCTCTCATCCTTCTAGACCTATCTGCTGCCTTTGATACTGTGAACCATCAGATCCTCCTCTCCACCCTCTCCGAGCTGGGCATCTCCGGTGCGGCCCACGCTTGGATTGCGTCCTACCTGACAGGTCGCTCCTACCAGGTGGCGTGGCGAGAATCTGTCTCCGCACCACGTGCTCTCACCACTGGTGTCCCCCAGGGCTCTGTTCTAGGCCCTCTCCTATTCTCGCTATACACCAAGTCTCTTGGCTCTGTCATGTCCTCACATGGTCTTTCCTATCATTGCTATGCAGACGAAACACAATTAATCTTCTCCTTTCCCCCTTCTGACAACCAGGTGGCGAATCGCATCTCTGCATGTCTGGCAGACAAATCAGTGTGGATGACGGATCACCACCTCAAGCTGAACCTCGGCAAGACGGAGCTGCTCTTCCTCCCGGGGAAGGACTGCCCGTTCCATGATCTCGCCATCACGGTTGACAACTCCCTTGTGTCCTCCTCCCAGAGTGCTAAGAACCTTGGAGTGACCCTGGACAACACCCTGTCGTTCTCATCTAACATCAAGGCGGTGCCCCGATCCTGTAGGTTCATGCTCTACAACATTCGCAGAGTACGACCCTGCCTCACACAGGAAGCGGCGCAGGTCCTAATCCAGGCACTTGTCATCTCCCGCCTGGATTACTGCAACTCGCTGTTGGCTGGGCTCCCTGCCTGTGCCATTAAACCCCTACAACTCATCCAGAATGCCGCAGCCCGTCTGGTGTTCAACCTTCCCAAGTTCTCTCACGTCACCCCGCTCCTCCGCTCTCTCCATTGGCTTCCAGTTGAAGCTCGCATCCGCTACAAGACCATGGTGCTTGCCTACGGAGCTGTGAGGGGAACGGCACCTCCGTACCTTCAGGCTCTGATCAGGCCCTACACCCAAACAAGGGCACTGCGTTCATCCACCTCTGGCCTGCTCGCCTCCCTACCTCTGAGGAAGCACAGTTCCCGATCAGCCCAGTCAAAACTGTTCGCTGCTCTGGCACCCCAATGGTGGAACAAGCTCCCTCACGACGCCAGGACAGCGGAGTCAATCACCACCTTCCGGAGACACCTGAAACCCCACCTCTTCAAGGAATACCTGGGATAGGATAAAGTTATCCTTCTAACCCCCCCCCCCCCCCCCTTAAAAGATTTAGATGCACTATTGTAAGTGGTTGTTCCACTGGATATTATAAGGTGAATGCACAAATTTGTAAGTCGCTCTGGATAAGAGCGTCTGCTAAATGACTTAAATGTAAATGTAAAATAACCTCTCCCTAAATGTCAACAAAACTAAGGAGCTGATCGTGGACTTCAGGAAACAGCAGAGGGAAAACATCCCTATCCACATTGATGGGACTGCAGTGGAGAACCGCAGCCTCTTTAACCTCAGGAGGCTGAAGAAATTTGGCTTGGCACCTAAAACCCTCACAAATGTTTACAGATGCACAATTGAGAGCATCCCATAAGGCTGTATCACCACCTGGTACGGCAACTCCACCGCCCGCAACCTCAAGGATCTCCAGAAGGTGGTGCAGTCTGCCCAACGCATTACCGGGGGCAAACTACCTGCCCTCCAGTACACCTACAGCACCCGATGTCACAGGAAGGCCAAAAAGATAATCAAGGACATCAACCACCCAAGCCACTGCCTGTTCACCCCACTATCATCCAGAAGGCGATGTCAGTACAGGTGCATCAAAGCTGGGACCGAGAGACTGAAAAAAACCTTCTATCTCAAGGCCATCAGACTGTTAAACAGCCACCACTAGTACATTAGAGGCTGCTGCCTATAGACATAGACTAGAAATCACTGGCCACTTTAAGTAATGGAACACTTGTCACTTTGATAATGTTTACATATCTTGCATTACTCATCTCACATGTATATACTGTATTCTATATTATTCTACTGTATCTTAGTCCATGCTGCTCCGACATCGCTCGTCCATATATGTATATATTCTTAATTCCATTCCTTACTTAGATTTGTGTGTATTGGTTATATGTTATAGATATTACTTGTTAGATATTACTGCACTGTCGGGGCTAGAAGTATAAGAATTTCGCTACACCCGCAATAATATCTGCTAAACACATGTATGTGACTAATAAAATGTTATTGTCAGGTTATTAGATGTATAAGCTTCTCTAACAAAAGAACACCATGGTTATAATAACACTTTAAACAGGAAGAAAGTGAAAGGGACTCAAACCAGGGCTCATACTTGGCAAAGTGAGCTCTAACGGCCATTGCCATGAAAGCCTAGTAGGCCTCTGGGCAGAGGCAGTAAGCTTACAGTGCTAGCATATGCCTTGTTACAATAGCCTAAGTATATAACATGATTGACACGACCGTAATCATCATCATGAAATGGCCTTGGAAGTGCCA